>NW_004524599.1:18004394-18010263 GCF_000260255.1 Octodon degus
TTGTCACCAAAATGCACGGAAGGGAGTGTTTCCAGCCCCTCCCCCCAGCTACTAACAACCACCTTTGTCCTAACTACCCAATGTGTGTGGAAGCTTAGCTATACTTGGTTTTCTTTGGCTGTGAGGAGAGGCAGATGCCACAAGAGATGCTGTCTGACTTAGAGGAGGAGGCTGTGTCCCCACTTCGCCACCCAGCTGTGCCTTGTTACAGTTTAGACCTGAGGTGGCCCCACGGCCCATGTTTTGAAGGTTTGGTTGTCATCTTGTGGTGACATGGGGGGGCAGTGGAATCCTAAGCAGGTGGGGCTGCTGGAAGAGGGTCATAGGGGCAGGGCCTCGGAAGCTATCAGGCTCTGCCCCCACCCTCCTCCTGGCTGCCCTGCGCTGAGCACAGTCCTCTGCCATGCAGCCTCCACCTCCAGGTGCCACAGGCCCACAGGCAGTGAGGCCACGTGATTGTAGACTGGAATCTATAAAACTGTGCCAGACCAGCCTGTCCCTCCCTTTAAATTGCTCCCTCTCAGTATCACAGAACACCCTACCAACATTCCCAGCAAAGCCTCCTGCGGATCAAGCTACCAGGGAGCCAGGGCAGGGAACCCCGGGAAACATAGTCTTGTCATGTTCGACAACTTGCGGGGGCTTGGGCATGCTGCTAGGCTGGCGACAGTCACAACGTGGACAACAGTCACAGCTCCATGGGCTCCCCTGAGGTGGCGTAGCTTTTGTGCCTGGGCTCTCTGCTGATGCACCTTTCTCACTTTCCACATCCCAGGACCCAACTAGTATTAAAATACCCTGCTGCTTCCAGACATAAGCGTCGTTCATTCCTAAGTGGGGTGTCTGTGCTGCTCTGCTCCCCACCCCAGCCAATCGTTTTCATCCATGGGCTTGGAGAGACCCCCTTAGCTGAGGGAGGAGCTTGGGCTCCTCGATCGTGATGATTTATTCACAGCAGCTAAAGAGAAATGAAATGTGTCTTGAAGGCTGTGCCTGGCGTGACAAGGAGAAAGGGTTCCTTGGCATTTGAGATGCTGTTAGCAGAACTGGATTTGTAGAAAAATGGAGTAAGCTGCCCAGTTCTCTCATAATTTATGCTTCTTTTAAAGTCTGGAGTCAGCACGGGGTTGTTTCTTCGTGGCCTCTTAGCGTCTTAGCCTCAGTCTCTGTGCCCTCACTTTGTCATCTCGGCCTGCAGAGACCCACTGGGTCGCTTGCTCCGGCTCCAGGCCCTGGCTGCTGCAGCCCAAGGCCAGCCAGTCCTCAGGGAGCCTTCTAGGAGCTGGTGCTGCTCCGAGGAGCAGAGCACTGATGCCTCTGGTTGTCCCTGAGCAGGATGTGTGGAGGGGGTCCTCTCACGTCCTCCACGATATTCAGCCCAGCTCACTCATCCATCCAGCCATCCATCCATCCATCCATCCAGCCATCCATCCATCCATCCATCCATCCATCCATCCATCCATCCATCCATCCATCCATCCATTTGTCCATTCATTCATTGATTCAGTGAATTCCTACCATGTTTCAGGGGTTGGGTGAGACCCTAGACTCGAAACAGGAAGATCACACTGCCCCATCAGCTCACTGACCTGATTCCTCCTTTCTTTTGCACCAGGCTCAGGGGTGAGTGTGGGCCTTGCTTCTAATACTGTCGCACACCTGTGTTGACAGCCACTCAGTGTACTACAGCTGAGCTCTGAAAGCAGCCTGGATACCCCTCGACACCCCCATGGATAAGGAAAGTATGGTGCATATTCCCAATGAGATATTATTCAGCCACAAAGAATGGGGTCACATCATTTGCAGGAAAATGGACAGAACTTGAGATTATCATATTAAGTGAAAAAAAAATCACACAAAATGAATGATTTCATGGTTTTTCTTCTGTAAGAAACCTAAAATATACACAGATAAAAGAGTAAGTGCAGGACCGGTCAGATAGCTCAGTGGACTAAAGCGCCTGCTTAGGCAGACCACAGCAGCCAAGGTTCCATCCCTGGCGTGCTGTGCCGGCCCAACCCCAGATGTGCTGACATGGCAATTGAGACCGGGCGTGGTGGCGCATGTCATTAACCCCAGTGCTTGGGAAGCTGAAAACAGGAGAGTCTGATCTGTGTAGTGAGACCCTGTAGACCCTGTTCTAAATCCAAAGGAGAAAAAAAAAGAGTAAGTGCAAGGTGGTAAGAAATAAAAAGATGGACATTTTGAAGGTGAGGCAGAGTCGCAGGGTGAGGAGGTGAGGGGATAAAGGGACTGACCACCACCACCAAGGTGTGTCGCAAGAGTGGATCAGAGACCCAGAACCACACACCTGTTATGGATGTCAAACAGCCCTGCAACGTAGAGCAGCGCGCATACACACGCACACGCGACTGTGCCTCGAAAGCGCAGGAGCGCCTCATCTTGCTGCCCGGCTCCCCACAGCCCTGCAGGGGGCCTGCCGGTGGGGCTGTGCGCCTTCCTGCCCTTGCTTGGCAGAGTACACTCAGATATTAAAAATGAATCGGCAGAAATGAGACAGGGACAACCAATGTAAAAACTAGTTTTAAGTTTTAAGAGCGCTGCGGCTCGGGACCCACTCAGCGCGCAGGAGCGCGGCGCCAGTCTCCGCCCCAAGCCTGTTGTGCCCTTCCAGGACCCCACTCCAAAATCCCTTTCAGGTCTGAAAGAGACAATAATCTGTAAATGGGCTGCTGCTTCTGTCCCACAACTTCCACCCCAAGGAAGCAGAGCCCTAGTCAGGCACCAGATCTCTAAGTTCGGGTGCACCAGACAGTCGCAGCCTAACCTTGCCCACTAAGGGCGCCCCAGGAATACCAGTCCTCCACCTTCTGTCCCGAGGACACTCAAGACCGTGTAAACACCCCAGCCCCAGACCAAAATGCTCCTCAGCCCCGAGTACCAGCGGGCTTTCTCGGGGTGCATCTCCTTAAAGCTCTGTTGGTGACTGCCTTGCCCGTTTGGCCACGTCCTGAAATGCTTCGTGTCACCAGGGGGAGGACTTGAGGTGCCCATCACATGCTTCCAGGGACAGCCCACTCACTTTGTTTCCTCCTGCTTCCTTTCTCCCGATTCTCCGATTTTCCTTTCAAAAGAAAGAGGGGGCACATGACCCTGGCTGCCAACGCCCCCAATCCTGCTCCATCCCGCCCTCCCTGGGAGCTTGCTAATCCGGAGTCCGATATCTAGGGCTCAGCGTGCTGTGAACCCTAGCCTGGCTCAAGCCCGATGACCACCTGACCTGCACCCAGCTCAACCGTTTGGAGGCTTCGATCAAGTGCCACTATTTTCTGTTACCGTTGCGCTAAGGCAGGCAGGAAGCTTCCGCAGCTCCGAGCACCCCTGGAGTGCGCGTGTGCGCCCCTCGCCTGCTGTCCCTGTTCTGTGGAGCCTCTGCTGCTGTGCAGGGGGCCTTGCTCCTCTTTCATTTTTCTGCTTGTAGTTGCTTGATCACCTGACGCGGCTGTTACGGCTACTGTTGTGGCTAAAGGAACACTCTGTAGTGTCTGCGTGTACGCATCCCACAGGTGGTGCTGGGGGCCATAAATCTCAGCGCCCTGGTGACTTGTTTAGATCCACACACAAGGGCCAATTCCTGGCCACAGGCACTGGGTCTCAGCCAGCCCTCGGTGTACCTGGAGGGCCCCAACAGGACTGACATTCGTGCCTGCTCTCCGGTCTCATCTCAGAAAAACTGCTCTAGCTTGATCTAAAACTCAGTCACTCACTTCAGAAAACATCTATGAGGTCAGCAGTTGCTTTTCCAAGGCCCTTCTCTCTGCCTGAAAAGCACTAAATGGATGGCTTAGGTTAAAACAAATTGGTTCCTAAGAAATACGCCCTGAGGGCCACGTTGGAGTGTGACAGTGGCATTTATTAGTGATGACCTCTGGAGACCAAAGCTGCGCTCCTGTTGTCCTTGCTCCCTCTTGCTCTCTCCCCCTCCCCCTCTTTTTTCTTTCCTGCATTCCACAAACTTGCCTTTGCCTACTTGCTATTATGGGGAAGTAATTCTTATAATATCATCTACCTTCTAGCACATCACCTCATAAAGCCCCTGTGGGGGGACCCTTTTTAAATTAGTGCTCAAACAAACCTCAAAGGGACACACACACACACACACACACACACACACACACACACATGCATGCACGCACCAAGAGCCTCAGTTAAAATAGATAAAGCCCCAAATTAGGAAATTCAGAGCTCTGAGTCCAGCCCTAATAGTGTCTAAGAAGGTTACAAATAACTCGAGTTAAAACATTTTCCCCCTGTGGGTAAAGTTAATATTAATGCACCTCAAAAGGAGTGAGGCTGTTTCTCTTTCAGTGGCGTTTCCACACGGGAACTCCCCAGCCTATTCTTCGGGACCTTGGGTGGTATTGTGTGTGTTCTTCTGTAGAAGAATGGGGTGTTTGCGTTACCCGGGCCCATTGTGAGATCAATCAGCCCCTGCAGCGGATTTACAAACCCTGTCTGCAGGTGGTTGTTCCTGGAGGGCCTGGCTCATCCTCAGGAAGCAGCCAGGACGCAGGCCCAGGGCTTCTCCTGCCGACAGTAGCCGTGGCATTGTCACAAAAGCTGGATCTGGAGTGAGCTCTTTCAAGCGCTCTGCAGCCTCCTGTGCCTAAGGAGCACAATTCACTGCAAAGTTGCATGTTGGTTAGTGCACAATGTGTGGTCTCCTGAGTGATGAGAAGCTGGGCTCTCGGGGAGGGAATCTAGCCTGGCACTCGCGTGTTCCGCAGCTCCAGGCTCTTCTTCCCGTGCAGGGGTGCAGCAGCCTCTTCTTACTGAGACACGAGGCCGGCCTTGCCTGCTCCCGCCTCTTTTCCTACCTCGAGGTTCTGAAGCAGGACAGACATCCTAGAGGCATGGTTTACTGGTCTCACGGGCGCTCCAGGGAACGTGCATGACGTTGCTTCCTCTCACTTAGACAGCAGTCCTATCGCTGGGGCGGGGCTTCCAGTCCCAGAACCACCTGGTGCAAATTTAAAATCTACTTCTGGATACTGATGATGAAGACAATGAATGATGAAAATAAAGAATGATGATGAAAATACACAAGCCAAAGTGGGAGCTCCTCAGCGGACTGCTGGGGTCCGCGGGGCTTTCTTCTTCATTTGCAGCTGCCCCTTGGGCATCAGAGCTGGCCTTAAGTCTATGAGGCTTGCAGGCAGGAACTGTGGAAGTTGGGGAACAGAAGACGCAGCATCAGCACTGCCTCTGTCTTACCCAGAAAACCTCAGCCTCTCTGGCTCAGAAACCTCCTGTCCACGAAGGGGTGGCCTACATGGCTCCGCTATACCTTCAACCCTTCCCACTCTGCTCCTGTATTCTACCCCGGGTGCCCCCTGACAGAGCCTTGGTTCCCACCCAAGTGTGCACTATTGGCCTAGAGAAAACAAACACTTCTGAGCTGTGAAGTTGCAGACATTGCTTTCCAAAAAGGAGAGGTGTGTAGTCTATCTCAAGCACAGCACAGTAAGAGAACCCACAAGCAGAAAGCTTATTTTTGAAGAGGAGTGTTAAAAGATGTGGCATTATTCAGTAAAGAATAATCTGCTGCAGGCAATATGTTGTTTTTATTCTCCCTGTAATTTGTCTGTCAACAGGCAGGCAGGCTGGAGAAGAAGCAATAAACTATGGGCTTGCAAATGTCAGGTCTGTGATGCTTGTGGGCCAGGGCTCAAGGCTCTCTGGAGTTGGGGATGTTGTCAAGCAAGATACTTCAGAATCCCACATTTCTTGATCTTACAACACAAGGCCTAACTGTGACTGAATCTGTGAGACATGAGATGAGCACCACAACATTGGTGTAGGAGTTTCCCAGAGCTGCGAACGCTGAAGGCACTACGGCAGGTGGGGG
>NW_004524599.1:18011423-18012313 GCF_000260255.1 Octodon degus
CTGTGATGCAGGTGCCAGCAACACACTGTCTGGACTTTCTGGCCACCAGAATCATGAACTAATCCAGTCTGGGAATTGTTTTATCAGCGACAGAAAATGGACTTAGCTACCCGCTGAATAAAAACCTCTGTTTTATGAAGAAGTAAGAGGAGAGGTGATTATCCCCATCACTAGGTTTACCTGCACCTAGGAGTGGTTGTTCACTATATTTAAGTAAAAATTTGTGGAGGACCACCTGGGCTACACACCTTAAAGAAGAGCAACTGTCTCCACTTGGGCTGAGCCTGACCCCATTTCCGTGTACTGATATGGACAGAGCTGGCTAGAACCCTTCCGTATCACTTCAGTTGGCTTTAAGCAAGGCATGTGGGCCCAGCCAGGGTGCTGGTGGTAGTCTTTCAAGATGGGCAGGCATGTTTCCCTGCAACCCCCACCTGCTGCTGCCTATTGTGAGCTGGGACGGACAGGATGAAGAGCCAATGCCCCATGCTGTCGGTTGGGATGGACCGTGAGATAGAGGCTGTGACTTCCTGGGCTTGAAAGATTACACATCAGAGCTGAAGCACCGACCCCAAGACATTAGATACTACCTCAGTGGTGTTATTTGGGTCACGCTTTCTGCATATCCTTCTCTACAGGTTGTAGAAGTGACTGCAGGCCTCCTACCTTCCCAGCTCACAGATCTCACCTACTGCCCACCAATCTCATCCCCAAGCCACTCCTCCTTCATGAATGAATAAAACCGAGGTTTGGCCCCAGGTGAGGGCTTTGTTCCAGCTATTTGCCACCATGGCTGGACTTAGGACCCCTTGGCTCCCCACAACTACACACATGCTTTAGTGTCTCTATTCTTGCCATGGGTTGCACTGAAAGTAGTAGATTGGAATTAT
>NW_004524599.1:18019523-18029629 GCF_000260255.1 Octodon degus
CACACTCACCGGACCTGGGCTAGGACTGGGTCTGGGGGTTCCCGGAAGTCGGCAGAAATTTCTACTCGGCGGGAGGGGTGGGGGGCGGCCCGAGGGTGTGGGAGAGGGTCCGGCCCACGCTGCGCCTGGGCTGGGACTGGTCCCGCCAGCGCAGGGTAGCAGAGAGCTCTCCACACACTCACCGGACCTGGGCTAGGACTGGCAGAAAGGGCTTTCTACATGACAGCTATTCCCATTTCTTTCTGGCTCTGTCTCACTCCTCTTTTGATTAGATTGAGCCATAGTTGGCTTCTAGACCACCATGATGGAGCCAGGACAGGAACACCACCCTCTTAGAAAAGTATCACCCTACTTTTCTTGGGTCACAGAGGACAAGTCAGCAGGTCACAGGGAACACATTGGCTCTTGTATCCCCAGCCTAGCCCCTCAAAGCCCACCAAGAAACTCTTCTTAAACAGTATCTTAGCCTGCAAGTGACACATTCTCTGTCCTGCTGGCGCAATTGAGCACTAGACCTGCTTGGCTGCTGAGCTCCAGCCCTCTGCCCACTCACTCATGAATGTGGTGAATTTCATCTCTTAGGGTCACTGTCATTTTCCCACCCACTGACTGAAAGGCAGAGAGGGCTCTGGTTAGCCCCAAGGAGCTAGAAATATAGGTTAAGGGAAGAAGCTCCTTCTCACCATGTATTTTCCAAGAGAAAGAGGACAAGAACAAAAGCCGTGACTGGGAAGCACATGACGTGGCAGAAGCAGAGGGGGTCAGACCTTGTGGCACTGGCTCAGCCAGTCCCCTGGGGGGCTTCACTCAAGAAGGGCCCTGCCATGGCCCTTTACGTTCTTCACCTGGGAAACAAATCACCTTCGTCAAATGGTTTCTAGGGCAGTCTTAGCACAAACCTATTATGGTATTTTGGCTTGAGAGAGAGTTTGATGTGCAGATGGCAAAATTGAACCAATATTTGAATCTCCTATCTTTGAGCTGCTGCTCCCTGGAGAACTCTTTCAGGGAACAGAAACCTCTCTGGAAGTCGGGGGTCATGTGCAGGTGGACAATCCTCTAATGTCCATCTCACCCCTCACTGGAATATCAAGGCAGGAGCTTAAGTTGGCTTGTTCCCTGCTGACACCCAAATCTGCAGCTGGCATTTAGAATCTGCTCCATGAATAGTTATTGAACGAACAGATGAATGAATGAATGAATGAATGAATGAACGAGGGAAACTGCAGCGATTGCCATGTCTTCTGCTGCCCTGAAGCACTGGTGTTCTCCAAGCTCGCCCAGCCCACTGGATGTCTTGTCTGCAGTCCTCAATGGCCGTGGGGCCCATCTGTGCTGCCACCCTGTCTGCTGCTCACTGTTACAGCGTGTTGTTGACACCACACAACTTTCCAGGGCCACTCCAAGTTCTGCCACTGGGAAGAGCAAACAGAAAGGTATGGCCCCTAAAGTTGGGCAGATTTGCAGGACCTGGGGAGCAGTAGGGGCATACAGAAGAAGGCCTGGCATCACTGAGCACCCCAGTGCCACCTTGCCAGTGCCAAGGCGTGACGAACAGCGTGAGAGGTGCTGGATCCTGGGATGAAGCTGGGCCATGACCACGCTTTTCCTGTGAAGTTCAGCTCCAGAAGACAGTGGTGGGAGATCTCAGGATGTGAGCCAGCCCTGCGCGACTCAGGGCAGGAGCGGCGTTCCCGACGTGCTGTTTCCCTCTTCCCTGCGCGCTCTGGATTCAGAATGTTCTGTTTCCTCTTCCAGAACATTCTTTCCCCACCTCATAATACATAAGGAAGAAGAGGCAAGCGGGCACTGGGGTGGCTCCCCGCCGCTCTCCTTGCTCCCTTGCACAGCTGGCCTGGATTCCACACTGCCTTAGGGCAGTAAGCGGGTGTCCGAGCTCCTTAGCCCTCCCGTCTCCTTCGCATCCTCTGGGCACAGCCCTCGAGGGCTTCCAGAGCCACACAAGAGTCCAGTGTGTCGGAAAACAGCTTGATTTCTAAGATGCCAAGCCCAGCCTGTGACTATCCACAGCCTGGCATCCCCTAAGCCAGCCCCACAGCCACCTCAGGATGAGCGTCTGCCTGTCACTGTCTTGACACCAAGTGCTTTAAGAAATCTGCAGGGGTTGGGGGCGAATGGTGAGTGCGCAGGGAGTCACGGGAGGAGAGATCTGTTTGATGACAGGAGGCCAATTACAGGCAGCAGTCATGTGCTATATATTTCTTTAAAAACTTGAAGAACTTTATTGAATGTTTTTACCACAGAGGAAGAAGAACTGTTTTAGGAGATATATTTATCCAGATTTAAACATTACATCTCTTATCTGTATGTCAAAATATCATATGATACCCCAGAAATATGTGCAATTCTATTGTCTATTAAAATTTAATCATATGATTGATTTGTTAACAATCAGAAAAGCACACCAGATGAGCACAGTGCCACTGGCACGAGTGAGTGTGCTTGTTCGAATGACTTCTCCGCTTGTTGTGAGGCGTAAAACTCCTCCCCCTGAACGCCCAGTGGTTCCCTAAGTAAACCATTCGGCAAGTGCTCCACAGCGCGCGAGTGGTGACACGCCTGGACGCGCAGCGGAACGGGCTGGGACAGTGCTCAGAGCTATTTGTTAAGATCCATCCACGAGAATGTCTTGAAACAATGAGCCGCATATCATCTCCATCTGACACGATAATCCCGAGTTTACAGAATTTCTCCACACTATGTGAAACTGGTTTGTGACTTCATTCACGGTTACAGGCCCTCAGAGGTGGAGTCAGTAAGCATAGAGCAGAAAGCTCTGCCTCCTCCCAGGGCCCCAGCGCCCTGCGCACTGACTTCAGTGCTCCGTGCTCCATGCTCCGTGGAGGAGCAGCGGCCGTCAGTGCCTGCTCGTTTCTCAATCCCAATGCTGCCACTTTGCAAAGCCTTCAGCCCGCGCTTCGCTGAGAACATTACTGCGCAAGTCCCGCACAGCAGACTGAGCGCACAGCAGTCAGGAGCTTGCTTTCTCCTAATTTTTATCTTGGCTAAGACACGCTATGGAATAGCTATTAAGATGATTCCGCGGCCAGGCGTGGTGGCGCGCGTCTGTGATACCAGCACTCGGGAGGCCGAGGCAGAAAGGTCCTTGTGAGTTTGAGGATAGCCTTGTCTACACCGCGAATTTAAGATCAGCCTTAGCTGCATAACGAGACCCAATCTCAAAAGAAAAACGAAGACGAAAAGATTGCATGCGTACAAGGAAGAAGCTATCGTTGTACTTAGTCATGTCCACATTTGATATGCGTTCGTCAGCAATGAGGCCTTCGAAGAGACAGCTGAATCACGTGCATCCGAGTGAATAATAAATTACGCTTTTTAAAATCACGATCAGCGTCAGAAGAAGAAAGTCTCCGCAGCCCAGCTCGGCTTCTTGCAGAGCGCAGAGATCACTGAGAGGGGCGGAGAAAGGTCTGAGCTACTGTTGTGTCTTCCTTGTACCCATCGGGGATGTCACCGACCCTGCTCTAGAATACATATTTTACATAAAATTGTAGCACAATTTCTGCCTTATGGCCCTTCGTGGTATATCTTTACTAGTATTAAAATTTAAGTGGCAAATAATTGTAAGGCACAGAATTGTTCCGGAAATAATGATAAAATGCTTGAGTAACTTCAAAGATATTTTAAATGAAATACTTAGTGATAATTTAGAATGAAGTTAAAAAATCAGGAAAGCTTTAATTAAATTGCATTGAAATCAATAATGTGCTTCCTGTGCTCTACATAAGTTTAAAAACTCCTGCTCTTGTTCAATTTACGGTAGAGGTTGGAGTTAAAAAGGTAAGATAGCACCCAGACTATGTTTAAAATTTTTTTCTGCCTAGAAGAAATAGATGGCATCCGTAATTAGAAAATCTGTATTTCAAAATGATTTAAAATCTGAGACTTTCTGAATGATGACATAATGCCACAGTGGCAAACTTTGCAGCTAACTGCAAATGACAGATTATAGTCAAATGCAGGTGCACTAAAAATAACATCGTACACTATCACCTTTGAGCTATATGTATCAGTTGTACATGAAGCAGAAGTGAATTTCGTGCTGCCCGTGGGTGCCACCCTTGTGACACCGTGTGCACATGCAAGTGTTCCAAACTCCTAAAGAGGGCGTGATGCACAGCGCCCCTGCCCCAGGCCTGTCAGATGCGGGGTACTCAGGCTGTGCATAATGGAGGGGAGCAGCAACTCTGTGACAGACATGGTCTCATCATTCGGCCCTACATCTTCCTACTGGGTCTTAGTTGGGCGCTGTGGCCTCCTGTGACGTGGAGGTCAAGCCCTCACAGCTATGCAGTGTCCAGTGGCACAGGGCAAGCACTGATCCCAGAAGCAGTAGAGTGGGCATGTGGGTGGCATGGAGGAGCCCTGCAGCTAATTGACATGTCTCCCTCTACTGAGGCCTGAGACCCGGCCTGCTTGCCAGCCTGGCCTCAGGACGGGGAAGATGGAAGCTGTGCAGCTGAGTGAGAGGCATAGCCAGGGATCTGCTGTGGGGGCCCTCACCCCAAGGGGTCGCCTGCCCAGCTGTGGGAGTTGGGTCAGTGGAGCTGAGGCTCTGAGCCCTCCACCAGTCAGACTGCGCAGGCCCTGCTTCCTCAGCCAGAGCTGTTCTGTGGACCAGAGAACACTCCAACTGGCTGCCTTGGAGCTCCTTGTGCCAACCCAGACTTGGCTCCCTTGTACTCTTTGCGTCAGAGCAGGCTACTCCAGAGTCAAAGGCTGATAATAGTGCTGGGAAGAGCCTCTTCCCGTACCGATCGCTCAGCACTGGCAGTCACGCCAAGACCCGTTCTTTAGAGCGGAGGCCCAGGAAATGAATGACATCCTGGCGCAGTCTGGCTCGCAGTAGCTTCACTCGGTCCAGATAATGTGGCAGTTATTTCTTTGGTCTCAAATGTGTAATTATGGCAGAGATGGCATCCAAGATTCATGAAGACCAGCCAAAAGCCTCTAAAATGGTCCCAGCCCATTCAAAGACAGAAAGAAATCCCAAATAATCCTGCTTCCCCAACCACCGAGGTTAAGGCCACCTCTACAGGAATAAAGGGTGGTGTTTTCCTCATACATCTCCTAAGTTCCCAGTCTGATACCTATAAAAGCGAGCTAGGTCTCGTCAGTAAACTGCTTCAAACTCAGTAATCACTGAGGCCGAATCCTTGTCCCAGAGAGCTCAGCCTCAGGCTACCACATCTGACCACTGGTCTGGAAAAAGTCTTTCTTCTCCATCAGAAGGAGAAATAGCTGCTTGCAAACAGCGCCTACTTGCAGTGCTGGGCAACAGTCTTGCTCATGGCTGTGTGAGTGCCCTTAATCTTTCAGCCCTGGAGGACCTGAAACATCCAGATGACCTGAAGAACATCATGCCATTGGCTGCATGCATAACAGCCTGCCACCTGTCCCAGACTACCAGAAAGTGACAGGAACACTGAGGGTCTTTGTAAGACATGTGTGCTCAGGAATGTGGGAGCAAAAGCCACAACAATTTGGGGACACATTGGTTGGGGTTGCATCAGAGAAGCAAAAACACTGTGAATGATACGGGGTGAGGGGTTTGTTGTGAGGTTGAGGCCCAGGTCACCGCGGTAGCCCCACCTACCCATTGTTCTGAAATCAGCAGGAGAGAGGATGGAAAATGAAGGAGACTGCGGATGGCTGGAGCTGGGAAGGACAAGTGGTGATGTCTAGGCCAAACAGGCCCACAAGGCCTCCCCCGACACTTCCCTCTCTGTGGTGTGGATGCACATGGCTCAGGGTGACAGGCTGCTAAAGGAGGCTGTTGGAAGCTCATGGGCTGGGAAAGGCGGTGAGGGCTTGGCGCTGCCCAACCAGAGCGCTGGAGCTGGGACAGGGGCGGTGCACGGGAGCTGCAGCAGCCCTGCCCTGCGCCTTCCTGAAGGCAAAGCAAAACTGCTCACTGCTTTACTTCCACCTTCCAACCTCACGCTGATTCCCTGTGGCCGGGCTAACTCTGACGATAGAGGAAAAGTGATGGAGAACGCAGCTCCAGGTGAGCTGAGGTGATGGAGCCCAAAGCTGCCACAGTGGATACATGCACGAGGGGCGCTTTAGGAGCCCAGGGGCCTGAAGCACTCCGGACTCCCTCCAGAGTGACAAGAAACACAGACAGTGGTCCCCTCACTGGCGCTTTGCTTTCTGTGACTTCAAGTACCAGTGGTCTACTATCGTCTAAAAATATTACATGGAAAATTCTGGAAATAAGCAATTTCTGGGTTTTGCTTGGCATTCAGGTCTGAAGATGAGAAATCACAAGCCTTCTTGCCCCATCCTATCCTGGACAGGGGAACTGCCCAGTGTGTGTGTATGTGCTACATGGGATGTCCGTGCCGGTGCAGGGGAAAGCACGGCCAACACTGGGGCAGTACCAGCCAGCTCCAGGCATCTTCTGGGCTCCTGGATTGTGTCCGCACAGGCAAGGGGGCACTCTCCATAGCGTAGCTCACACTTCCCACTGCCTTGCTTGATGTCCCTTGATTCAGGAGACAGCCCTTCTAAATTCTAGGCCTCTCTCCACTCAGCCCCCACAGCACTCAGGTTTTATTTCTCAGGGTCATTCCGTAACACAGTTCAGCATTGCCCAGTTCACAATAGTGTCCATACAGTCCTCTCAGGAGAAACAATGAAATGGAATGAATCAGCTTTTCACTCATTTGATACATTGGTTGTTTTCCTCCCTAACAGGAGGACATAAAAATACAAAGGGGAAAGGGAAGTCAATAACTGATGAGAAAAATGAAACAGAAAAATAAGAAGGGGGCCAACCCTGCAGAAAGGCATCCTGGCAGAACTCAGAGCTCCTAGAGAGTCGCAGCTTATGTGCTTGAGTTTCAGCCTACAACCTCCAAGACAGGGCCCAGCCAGCAAAACACCAGAGCAGGGCCCAACCCACAGGTCTCCAGCAGGTACTGTTCTGGGAACTGACATAACTCCTGAAGCTTCTCAGTGAAAAATAGCTTTTCCTGTGAGGACAGGAAGCTTTAGGTAAGGGCTGGATCAGACCACAGGACAGGGGCTGTGGAGGATAGAGTTGCTAGGCCAAGAGAGACCCTCATTTCAGGCATAAGAAAGCAAGGCCCTTCTGATGGGCCAGGGTGGTCTACACGTCAGGATGGTTGTGGGTGTTGGGTGTGTGGGGCTGTGTGTAGGTGTTGGGTGCGCACGTGTGAGTGTCTGATGCATCTAAGCTTGTGCGAGATTGGCGGGTGGTTTGTAATTCTGTGTATTGCATGTGTGTACCATCTGAAGGTGGTGTGTGTGTGCTGATTGCTTGTGGGAACCAGGTGTGGAAAGGTTCTTTCTGGGTGCTCTGTGTGTGTCAGGTGTGAGCAGGGCTGTGTGGGGGTTTGGTGTGGGTGCATGGTGGGTATGTGGGCATTCCATTTAGGTGCTGCTTGTATGCAGGGCATCTATAGGGCTATGGAAATAAGGTGTGTGTGTGTGTGTGTGTGTGTGTGTGTGCATTCCTTTCTTTCAACTTAGACTTTAGACTGCAGCTTTTGCTCTTGGGCCCCTGGAGTCCTGGGCACCAGGGACAAAGGTCCTTTTCCTAGGAGAAGTCACATCCCAGGAGTCCTTGGAGCTGAACCCAGCACAGCCAGATTCTTTCAGGCTTTAGAATACAACATGAAACTCTCGTTTCTCTTAAACTGTGGGCCAAACAAATGAAAAACAGAGAAGACAGAAAAAGAAAAAAAACAAAATCAACACAGGTGTTCAAGAGTGGGCCACAAAACAGGGCCACAAGAGAAGCCTCTCAGATCTTGGGAACTATGAGTCACACAACAGAAGTAGTTGGGAAGGACCAGCCAAATAGTTCAGCAGATTAAAGCGCCTACAAGCAGGCACAGGGGCCAGGGGTTTGATTCCTGGGTCTGCCATGCTCCCCCCCCCATTGAGACTGGGCCTGGTGGTGCATGCTTGTAGTCCCAGCACTTGGGAGGCTGTAAACAGGAGAATCACTATGAGTCCCATCTAATAGTGAGACCCTGAACACCCTGTAGACCCTTCCTTAAAATACAGAAAAAAACCCAAAGTTTCAAAAATCAATATTTAAAACAAATAACAAAAACAACAAAGTAGCTGGGTCCTAGGTGAAAGTACCCACCCAACAGATCCCAGGTCAGCTCTTTGTGGACCTGGGAATTTTTTAGGCATTCTGAAATTCCAGTATTTTGCAATAAAATTTCTAAGAAACTGTGTGAGTGGAAACACCCTGAGTATAATTTAAATAATAATGAGAAGAATATTTAAAATTTGCATTTGATCTTTTAATGCTCCCTTGTGATTATATGACTGGATTTGCAGTATCCATTTCATTCGCCAACCCATCCCTCACTCACTTGGTGAACAAACGTGCCCTGCGAGGTGCAGGCAGCAGCGACAGAGAGGCCCTGCGCAGCTGCAGGCGGGCAGTGGCAGGCCCGGTCCCCCCAGAGCCCTGCTCCCTGCTCTGAAGGGGCCTGGTGTGGATAAGGAGCCTTTTCTGCCTGGCGAGTTGCGGCTCCCTGCAGGGAATCTGGAGCACAGTAGCTAAGTGGCGTAGGAGGTGCTGGGTGCTAAGCAGGATTCTCAGCAGGGTGGGCAGAGGGGCCTTCAAGAAGGCTGGGCGTCCCGCCTGAATGCTACAAGCAAAGCACATAGGTTTCTCCCTCAGAGCTGAGCTTCTGTTTCCAGGTCATGGGGACAAATGTCACAATGACCACTACAGAGTATTTGTCCCCAGAGCTTGGACAGCAAGCCTTCCTTTGGCTGGCTGGCTAGGCCACACTTAATGTGGCAGCTGGTCTGAAATTAGGGAAAGTCTTCTCTTGGAGGCTGCTAGAATTTCAAGTTCAAAGGGAAGGACTTGCTGTGAAAGCAGGAACAGAAAAAAAGAGGAAAGGCTACTCTGGTTCTGCAGCTCTGATGGCCGTGGAGGCGTTCCCCAGTGGCACCAGCTCTGATGGCCGTGGAGGCCATCTCTGGTGACCTTCTCCTATCTGCTGGATTCTGAATACTGCTCTGCTCATCATCGCAGGGCTCCTGTCTGACGTAGGATGACTCGGCCATGGGTTGATATGGAATTCTGTGGCATTGAGCTTGTGACTTATGCAATAAATGGGCCCGTCTTGCAGGTCCCACGTATAGGTGTGGTTTGGTTCTGGACAGGACAGTGCAGGAATAACATCTTGACTCTGAAAAAGCGCAAGTTTTAAAAGCTTGAATCACTTTTTTAGTTTAACAAAATTGTAGGAGTAAAACTGACCCTGTTTTGGGGGAAGTTTTCCCACAGCTGTGTCCCATTAGCGAGGAAACTCAAAGGACAGTAAACTCCAGACAGAACCAGAGAGCTGTCACACCATCTGGACTTCCCAGGAGAAAGGCGAGTGGCCAGAGTCACCAGAGGCCGAGCACCTGCGGCTCACCTCACCTTCCTGCATGTGGCTTCCAGGGGCTTCAGAGAGGCTCCAACACTGGATGCTTTCTGCAGGCCTGGCCCCTGCTCTGTGTGACTTCATAGACGCGTTAAGGGTGTGTTTTCCAGAGAAGCCACTAGGTTGTCCAAGCTTTTTGTAACCAAATTAACTAAAGAAACCTCAAAACACCTGGTGACCACCCCAGCACCTGACTGAAGGAGACCCTTGGTCTGGCCAGGGCTCTAGCTCACACTGCCCAGTTGTCAAGAAAAACAATTTGTGTGAAATGCTCTACAGACTCTAGTCCATAGTTATCTCTTAATATAATATTATCCTGAGACCCTGTCCTAGCCCAGGTCCGGTGAGTGTGTGGGAGAGCTTCCTGCTAGCCTGCACCTGCCGGACCAAATATCGGTCCCAACTCAGGCGCGGTATGGGCAGGACCCTCTCCCACCCACTAGGGATGCTCTCCACCACTCCGCAGCACCTCCCCGACCCCGCCAGCTAAGTAGGAATTTCTGCCGCGTTCCAGGAACCCCCACACCCAGTCCTAGCTCAGACCCAGTGAGTGTGAGGGAAAGCTTCCTCTCCCCCCTACTCCACCTTGCCCCCTCCAGGCACAGCTCAGGCCTGGCATACAGGCCTGGGGTG
>NW_004524599.1:18043227-18097335 GCF_000260255.1 Octodon degus
GATTGCTAGAGTTTGCAGAACACTAAATATAAATTATTCCATTTGATAAACATAATTTAAAATCCAAAGTAATCTGAGAATTCTTAACTTTTACCTGAAATATTTTGATACAACATTCTGTTTGTGGCAATTGTCTTTATTGAGATGCTTTCAATTTCAGAGGGAGGGTAAAAGAATACCTGAGATTTCATTAAGCAAGGACCAAGCAATTGAAAAATGGGCAAAGCATTTATATACCTAAGCTCAAGAAGAAGAACTCCATAAAGGCCCCTTATATCCAAGTGGGTCCAACCTCATTAACAATAAAAGAAACATGAATTTAATGAGAATGTCAAACTTCAAAGCTTCGCAACAGATTCTGTCAATGAGGCTGTGAGAAAATTGTCGCTCAAGCGGCAGGACGACAAGCAGACTGACCAGCCACTAGTGAGTGAGTGGGGCTGTCTTGGGGACATCATGAAACCTCCTGTCTGGGGCTGGAGCAGCATCTTAGAGAACCATGCACCTGCTTAGGCAAGCGCAGGGGCCCAGGTTTGATTCCCCGAACATGCCACTGAGCTGGCCACTGAGTTTAGGCGTGGTAGTGCACGCCCATAATCCCAGGGCTGGGGAGGCTGGGAAGATCATTACAAGTCCAATCTGCATAATGAGACCCTATACCAAACACATTAACAACAACAACAAAAAACCCTCCTATCTTTTTGACCTAGAAACCCCACCTTATAAATTAATACATAAGAAAATAGGGGTATCCAGATCACTCAGGGCAACACGATCTCAGCAGCCATCACTTGACACTGCCTGATTTTCCCTCCTTGTGGAGCCTGTTCAGTTTCCGTACCCCACTACAATGAGCTGCGTGCATGGACAATGGGCAATGCTTGTACGCTGATGCACAAGTACTGCCCAGCTATGCTGTTACCAGCGAAGGACAGAGTGGGTATAACATGCTAATTGTGGGTGCATTTTGCATGTACTTCATTTGCATAAAAGATTCACGAGAACTAATGGAAGTTTTAACCTGTGTGGTGGAGCTGGGATTGGGAGCTGGCCAAAGAGAACAGGAACACAGCTTTCTGTGTGATGTCTTTTTAGGTTCTCAGGTTTGAACCAAGGGTATATGTTACCTATGTGCCAAAGACATGTACAAAATAAAGTATGGGCTCCAGACCAAGTTTCCTGGGTTCAAATCCAGGGTCTGTCACTTGGTAGTGGTGTGACCTTAGGCAATTTATATTCCTCATGACTTAGTCCCCCACTGGCAAAACGGGAATGGTGATAGCAGCTCCTTAAGCATGAACTCAAGCTAAAAATAGAAGCGCACTTACCACCATCCGCTGGAGAGCCAGGCAGGCATCTGCTCATAATGTGTCTGGTAATAATTACTTCTCATCCAGAGATTCCCTGGGAGAGGAGACATGTCGAGTTGGAGAGGTGTGTGCTGAAAAGATTAGCATTTAGGTCGTCAGTTAACAGGGTCTTAAAAGATTTTAGACATGTGTTTTATTAAGCGGAATTAACCTTGATCTCGAGAACCATGATTTTTCAGAGCAAGTATGTGCAGATATTTTGGATACAGACGAAACCCAAAGAGCTTAAGGCAAAGCTAATGGCTAGCTGATGAGGCTTTGCTGACTAACAGGGACAGAGCTTGCTTGAACACAAGTAATGATACCATGTTTTGGTTTTATGTGGCACTGGATCGTCTTATATCATGAAGCATTTCTCACATAGATGTTTTCTCCTTTACTGTGGCTGGTTATTCCACCAAACTGCGTGACTTGACATTTTAAGAGTTCATGCACAAATACAATGATAAGCCCCGAACAGATCAGAGAGACAGGTTTCCAGTCTTTGTACACCGAGGGCCAGCCATCACCTGCACATGCTTTAGGGTTGGGCGGCAAGATCAGAGCAAGTAGTGTGTGGGGAATACTCGTGCAGTACTTCAGGGTCTGCTTCTTCCAATGTCGCCTGGTGCCACGCTGGGCACTGAGAAGCCCTAAGGAGTGATCTGGGACCCAGACCTCAGGGGAGTAGACTGCAGGGACGGGAGGGTCAGCGAGGGTGCCAGGGAGAGGTGAGCTGCTTGGTTAGGCTCCAGAGAAAGATTGTCACGCAGAAGAAGAGAGGAGTGAGCTTGTGTTCAGTTGCTGCGTACTTAGCTGAGAAGAAAGGGCTTTTTCAAAGAAGCTGGAAAAGCTGCTCCTGCCTTCAAGTTGATCTGAAACTCAGCAAGACACCATCTGGAATTTACTTTTTACAAGGACAAAGCATTTGCTTTTGGAGCAAGTCTTGGGGGAGGCTCCGGCACCCAGGTCTCCGGCATCGTGGAGCCACAGCGCTTGGGTACAACTCCAGACTCTTACAGCTGCCCTGGTAAGGGCTAGCTTTGCCAGGGAGATGGATCTGCTCTAGGGAGAGTGGATCCGTAGCGGCCATCTGCATACTACATGTTTCCAAGGTTAAATCAAAACACTAAAAAATTAATATAATTAATAATGAATTCTAAT
Organism: Octodon degus; assembly: GCF_000260255.1. Classification (NCBI taxonomy): domain Eukaryota; kingdom Metazoa; phylum Chordata; class Mammalia; order Rodentia; family Octodontidae; genus Octodon; species Octodon degus. The sequence goes on from NW_004524599.1 coordinate 18,045,741, forward strand.
TGTTATTGTTTGTGTTTAGTTGTCCCCCCAAAGCCTCATGTAGTCATGGGACGGTTTCTAGAGTTTGTGATTAATTCTTGGTCCAGTGCTGGGATTGTGGGTGTGAGGAAAGCTGCCCAGGGGCAGAGAATCTGCATACAAATGCAAGCAGGGGAGAGGCTTGCTGGAAGCCACAGCTGCCGCCCCACCCTTTGCTCTTCACTGTTTTCAGCCACCAACCCTGCCTTGGAGCCACCAGGTAGGGACTGAAACCTCCACTAACTGTGAGCTAAATAAACTTTTCCTTCCTTGACTTGGGGTGTTTGTTGGGTATTTTGTCCCAGCAATGAGAGAAAAGTAACTGAAACACTAATAAACCAAAATACTTCAGGCCTGCAATTCTCAAAGCTGCTAAGCTCTGACTGCTGCAGCATTGGGACCACAGGGGGGAGTTTGCAGCCCCTTTCGCAGAGTGACAAATATCGTAAGCCTTGTCTCTGTCACTTCCTGTGCTGTCGTGGAGACTGGTGGGATGGCCCGAGTTAACCACTGAACGAAATCTAGAGCAAAGACAGGCTGATGGTGAACAAGTGTTAAGTAAGTTTTGGCTTTCAACATGCTTCTCAGGAAAGGTCTCTGTCTCTAGAAATCTGTGCATAAATAAGCTCATAGCCTTCTGCCTTGGTGCTAAGACAGCTTACCACCCTTCTTCCTTTGGGCAGGGTCTTGCTAAGCTGCCCAGGCTGGGCTCCAGCTCAGGACCTCCCTGTTTCAGCCTCCCAGAGTGTTGAGGCTGCAGGTGTGTGCACAGAGCCCAGCTATGACACCCTAAAAAGTGGAGCTGACCTTACAAGAAAGTGTGGGGTGCTTCCTGGGGCCAGGGTACAGAAAGGTCTGAAAGGAGCTGAGACAGGGGTGGCATCTCAGGGCCATGGATTTTGGGCTGCGGGGCCACAGTGAGGGGGCACCCGCATACCCACCCTCACTGAGTCCCCCAAGGTTGCCCTCTCAGCAAAGAAACAGAAACATGTCCAGGAGCAAAGAGCTGCACACTGGAGCACGTCTGATGCCCTGCACTGCAGAGGACAGGCATGCCCTAGGAATTCCCAACTGTGTCCTGTGTCACATGGAGGCAGAATTCAAGGCAAAAGTTAGGGCAGAAAACACAGTTGGGAATTTAATAGCATTGAGGAGAAGATCAGGTGAGGACAGGTAACCCTGAGACTCCATCAGCCAGAGGTTTCATCTCAGAGCAAAAGCTGTCTAAGGACAGGAGAAAGGGGACAGCCCAAGAGCCTGTCACCTATGGTTCTAAAATAACTCAGAACACAGGTTTTTCAAACCTCTGCTTGCTGTTGACCACTCAGGGCAAGAACAACAGGTACTCGATATTCACTACAGGAACTGGCAACTCATGCAGGGGCCAATGTGGAATGAAAGGCCAGCCTGTTGCCCTGACCCATCCAAAGATAATTCCTGTGGTTCCAAAGGAGGCAGGGAGCTCCTGGGTGCCCAAATCCTGGGGTCTGACAGGGAGCCAGAGCTTTGATGTGGAGGTGTCAGGGAGGCTGTGTGCCTCAACCCCTAATGGGGTCCTTCGTAGAGGAAATTCAAATCCCCAAAGGGATGAATTCTCTGCTTTCTGTGGCTCCATTGAGCTCAGGTGAGTCTCAGTGACTCCTGGAACTCACAGCAGGGACACGGGACACTAAGGCCTCCTGGGCTGTGAGGCCAGGCCCAGAGTACACACAGTTGTAATAGCCAGGGGTGGACAGTTTGGGATCAGAGCAAACCAGGATTCACCCGCGAAACGGGTTCTGTAAACGCAGAAATCTGCACCCCCAGCCAAACCTCAGCAAAGCACAGAATGGTCATCACACAGACCTTGCCCTCTGGTCACAGCCAACTAGGTTAGACACGGATGCCACCACTTAGGCGGATCACAGCTTCCATCGGGACTGGGGTGCTGTTTCTTTTCCTCCTCTCAGGCAGGCCTACAAAGTTCAGGGCCCACAGGAGCAAGGAGGGTGTGCTCATCTTGGTTTTGACTTAAAGAATGCACCGCACCATGCATGGGACCTTCATAGTGAGCTTTTTAGTCCAAGGAGTTCTCGCTTCTCCTTTTGCCCATGTGCTTTGAGGGGTGCAAGCAAAATGTTAAGGGGAAGCAGCCAAGTAGCAGGTGTGTGCGAGTGCCTTGCTTTATTTGCTTCTTGTGTACTTTAAATATAACATGATCAAAACTGACCACATGAGCATGATTTTCAGTAGCAAACCTCCAGGCCAAATGCAATGTCCCGCCTAACAACAGTAGAGGCTTCCCAGGCAGGCAATGCCTTGAGACAGTATCTGTTGAGAAATAAATATGTTCAGGAAGAAAAAAGAAAGTGAAAGATAGGAAAAGAAATGAATCCAGACTTGCCTGGACTGCATCACATACTGCTGAGGTTGTAGTGCAATCCCCCACACTGCTGTGCGTGTGCGCCCGAGGGCTAGGTCAGAGCCAGCTTTATGCTCAATTACTTGCATTTCTCTGGGTCTCATTCTGTGGCGAAATGAGATATCTGTGATGTAATGTTCACAGCATGTGCCTTCTACTAGAAGTGAAGGGGTAACTGTTCACCCCTTTTTTTAATTTTTAATAGGCTTGCTTTTTTTTTTTTTTTTTTTTTTGCAGAACTGGGGATTGAACTCAGGTCCTTGAGCTTGCCACGCAAGTGCTTATTCTACTGAGCTATTTCCCCGGCCCTGTTCACCCCTTTAAATGAAGTGGTGCATTAATGTTATTCATTATATGACAACACTAACACAGAATAGAAACTGAAGGTGTAGGCTGCCAAGTAAAGTCTTCTGGGTTGAAACATCACTTGGTTGCTTACTGGTTGCGCATGATCTGAAACAAGCTACTTCACCTTTCTAGGCTTCTTTCAAAAAAGGGTTTAAAATTGAGGAATATTTACACCTACCTTTTAACACTGTTGTGAGGGGCGTGAGCCAGGCGAATAAGAAGCGCGCCCACACGTAACCTGTGTTTGGTAAGAGCCAGCGTGGCTTTCGCTGAGCATCTCCCGAAGGCTGGGCGCTGTCGAGGCTGGGTCTGCGCTATTCCATTAATCCTGCCCTGTTAGGAGGGAGATCCACTCTTATGCCTCTTCACAGATGAGGTAATTGAGGTTTGTGGTTGTCTAATCCTCGCCTTTATGACTGCTTTTGCTCACATGTGAACTGCTTGATGCTTCGTTCTTGATTAGGAAAAAACCCTGATTTTATCATTGTTCCCATGAGAAAATACACTCGCTTTGCAGTGATTCACTCTTGATGATATTTTGGGGGAATGAGCTAAAGCAAAACAATAAAAGAAGTCCATTCACTAAAACAAAGGAAGAACAATGGAAAGCTGGCAGAGCAGAGTGGGGAAGGCTCACATGGGGCCGGACGCCTGGGCTCAGAGCTGGCTCCACCTCAGCTCACCTTCTGCAGAGTCCAGGGCTGGTGTGCGCAACATCGGAGGTCTGTCCCCCACACAGGCCTTGGACTCATGGACAAGAGCCCGAAGGCTTGCCAGCGCTGCCTGAGTTCCCCTGTGCAGGCCGTGGCCTCGTGGACAAGAGCCCCGAAGGCTTGCCAGCGCTGCCTGAATCGGCCCCCTGACGGCCCTCCTGCTGGACGCAGGGCTCAGCACTGCCCTGAGAGTCCTTTCCCAAGAAGGCATTTCCTTCATTAGAGGCGCTAGACCTTGGAGGTTTCGGGGGTTATCAGGGGCTGGCCCAGGAGAAGCAAGAAGGCTTTAAAACATTTACAGGTTCATTACGGTCTTGTTCATCCGCACTACAGATTTATTTCGCAGTTGCTCATCTGGCGGCTCCAACACGCAGCGCTCTGCTCCACGGCTGGCCGCTGCAAGCTCACTTTGTACAAGGCGGATGCTGGGAAGGGTGACCCTTCCAGGAAGGCAGGAACACAACCGGGTGGAACACTCCGTGTCCCCGTCCTGCGCAGCCCTGCCCACACCGCACAGCTTGGAAGGCATTCCGTAACAGATGGCACGGGCAAGTCCAGATGAAACTGATTATTGCGCCAGCTTAGCCTCGTTCTCCGGCTGATGACATGAACTTTCCAGCATTCCAATTTGTTTTAACTTTAATCAGTGTGGACCCCCTTGCTTTTCGGGTGTCTATGTCAGAAACTGACAAGGAGGAAAAGATTTGAAACTGCTCCAGATCCAAGCATGAAACCCTTTCACCAGGCTCTAGGAGGAAAGGGAATGTGGGAAGAAAAGTGTGTGGATCCTACGGACAGGCACCGGAAGAGCCCGACTTGGCCTTCAGTGTAGACAGTGACTTCATTTGGGGGCCCAGGCGACTGCGCGACCATCCGTATCTCATTTATCCCAACTGTAAAGTGAGGATAATAGCTATTTATATACCTCCAAGGGCTCTGGTGGTGATTAATTAGTTAATGCTTTTAATGTGCTTTGAAGCGCTAAGTGCTATTAAGCTTCATTTAGACTCTCCTCATAATTTCATGAACTCAGGGTTCTTTTCCCCAGCTGAGCAGTTGGCATCTGTTGATCAGATTTTTCAAATGGCAGAGCAGTTTGAATGCAAACGCCTTCTCCAAACTGGTTCCTACTGGTCTTTGCAATTAAAAAAGAAAAAAAAAAAAAGAAAGAAAGAAAGAAACCCAGCTAAATGCTTGGGCAGTCACCGTGTCCAAGTATACCAGAGGGCAGAGTAATCACTTGACGATAGTGGAGGTAAACATTAGCTCCTTTCCCCCTTTTTGCCTGATTCCTTCTGCCCTAGTTTTTACGTCTCCATATCTTTCAGAATCTCTGGGTTTGAAACAGAAACTCAGCAAGCTGACCTTCTGAGGTCAGCGCCCAAGTTCACCCACTTGGTGGTTCTAGAAGCTGATCTGAGCTGCTGCTGCAATGCCAGGTGCTGGAGGCCGAGAGCTGGAAACTGACCTGCTGGGCATCGGGGCTGGGCACTCACTGCCCCTGACAGGGTTCCAGCAGTGAGAGCCCCGTGTCTCTGTGGAGCCACAGGATGCTCTGGTCAGCTGGCTCTAGAGAGGCGGCCATGCTATTCTCAAGCAGCCCGTGTAGCCCGAGAGCTTCATGCTGCACATAGCAGGCTTCATGTTTTCTTTTAGAGACTCTCCGGAAGTCAGGTAAGAGGCACAGTGGCCTCGGGGAGGTGGTCAGGCAGGGCGCTGGTCCAGCACGCACATGCTCCACACACGACAGTGACTCAGGCTTGGGACATCGTGGTGCAGACTGCCTGGCTCCAAACCTTCTGGTCTCCAGGGTAACCCTCCAAGGTGTGGCCTAGGGGCTCAGGAGGGGAGTTGCCGTGGTTCTGGGGAATGACATCCTGTACACCCTCAGTGGCCAGCCAGCCTATGACAGCAGGCAGTGGGCCAAGGAGTGACTTAGCATCTGTCGACACTGTGTGGGAAAGTGTTGGTGGGGAGGGAGAGGCCATGGGTCCCTCATCCCCAGCTAAGCCCTTGGCTTATAGGAGCAGTCCTTTAAAAAAAAAAACAACAAACCTTATTTATCTGTCTGTCTGTCTAGCTATCTATTGATCTATCTATTTGGTACAGGGTCTTGCTACACAGCTCAGACTCCTAGTAATCCCCCTGTCAGCCTCCCCAGTACTGGGATTACAGGTGTGCGCCACCACACCTGGTTTCAGCAGCCCATTCACCAGCCAGGGCTGGCACAGCATGTGGTACCACAGAATGAACCGAGGTCCTTGCACTTGCCAGGCAGGCATGGGCTAGCTTCCTGGCCAGGAGATGTCCTTGAGGAACTTGGGGCCACATGCCACGCAGCAGTCCTGGACAGTCAGGTGGAAAAGCAGCTCTGTAGTACACTGTTCTGTGTTTAAAAAATTTCATGAAGCAATCACATGAACACCTCAGGCCGCTCCCTGCCTTTCCTACGTCACTTTAGTTCCTCTGGATCATCTTCTGTGTCTGGTCTCCTACTTGGAAACTGCCTGGCACATACCTTTTATCTTCATGATTATATCTAATCATCATTTTCTAAATCAGGATATTGGAGAAAATATTTTCTATTTTTTAATGTAAGAGGCTGGCATGACTTTGCTATGAGATAAGATTAGTTTTCTATTCCCTGTTGGATAAAATGTCTGCTATATTTAATCTGGATAACCCAGGGCATAGGGCGATGATAACTCACTGGACCTGGCCCAGCTGTCCACGATGGGCTGCCCAGTGGCCGGAGCCGGGGTCTGCTCTCGCACACACCGGGTGTGTGTATGAAGCAGCAACAGGAGCTATCTGGGACTGCGCAGGCCCACAGGGGGTGTCCAAAGGACAGAGACAGGCAATCACGGGGCGCATGCCTATAACCCCAGCACTTGAGAGGCTTACACAGGAGTATTGCTGAGAATTCGAGGCCAGCCTGGGCTGCACAGTAAGACTCATCTGAATAAATAAATAAACAAATAAATGACAGAGACTTGTGGAATGGAGATTCATCCTAAACCACTTTTAAATGTTTGTGACTGTTAGACCTAACAAAGGCATTAGCCTTCATCAGAAATAAATTCATATAAATTATAACAAATGCCTTTTGCAGTAACTGGGAAAGAAATTTAATGAGTCTAACTCATTTTTTTTCTGCTGTCTTTGTGGGATCTTGCCAAAATATTATTTTTTTCACGTCTCTGCATATTTTCCTAAAATTATCAGCATATATTTTCTTGCTCATTACAGCCAGCTTCCCTGAACTGAGCTGCACTGTCCTGGCTGCTAAGAGCTGAGCCAGCCACCTGAGCGAGGCTTTCCTCCAGGGATCTGGCTGTGATCTCCACCGTCTGCCCCCTGGGCATTTCTCCTGGGGACGCACCTGCTCCCTGGGGACTCAGTGGCGAAGGAGAAGGATCCAGGTGAAATCCATCCCAGGTCCTCAGTCAGAGAGGCGGAGCTCTGACCATCCCGAGGGAGCCAGAAGCTCTGCAGACCGGGACGGAGCCCTGCACGTGGAAACCGTGGCTGTCATGCCATGAGCCCTTTCTGCAGGACCTCCTGCTCCTTGGGGGCTCTGTCGGGCCACTGGGGCAGGGAGCAGCAGTTGTCACTGGAGGCAGAGGGGCTCTTCCTACTTGGGACTTGTAGAGGCACAAAATTACAGTTTCCACCAAAAAAGAAAATCACATTCATCTTCTCATTAGAATTAGATGATTGTAAACTAGAAATCACAGACTGAAAAATCTCATGTTCCAGGTTCGTTTCCCAGCAACTGCCTGCAGCCAGTGCAGTGGGCACTGCACCATCCCGAGCTGCGAGCTCACAGCATTCACACCAGCAAAGGCAGGGAAACAGCCTGTTGCCCGCTGATGCCCAGTGGAATGCTACTCAGCAATGAAAAAGAAAATCCTGCTACATGCACCAATATGGACGAAACTCAGCATTATGCTAAGTGAAAGCACAAGAAAGTTGGATGCCAAGAGGCAGATGCTGCAGCTCTCACACGTCGGTGGGATCCGAAAGGGGCCAACCGGTAGAAAGAGCAGAGGAGAGCGCCTGCTGGGCCGTAGAAACAGCAGAGGAGAGCGTTGGCCGGGGCAGGACAAAGCGGAGGTGCCGCGAGAGGGCTCGGCTCGCAGTTCTAAGTCAGGTGAGGTCACGAAGGCTCGTGCTCATCACGGTGAGTGTAATTTACTCGGCGGAGTTCTGTGACAGATGTGCTAGCTGGCCCAGCGTGGCAATCCTGTGGCAAAATGGAAAAGCATCACCTTGGAGCCTTAAGGCCTCGCGGTTTCCCTCACACACACACCAACTGGGAACATGCCCTCAGGACTGAGGCTGGTTTTTGTGTTCCATCAAAGCCACACCTTGTCCTGCCACAGCTGGGACACCCCGCGCCACATTGGAAGGCCACCTGTCCCCAGATCTTGCCAGCTTCCTGCCTTCAAAACGTGGCAGAGGGATCCTGCCCTATTTGGCTGGAAATGAGCTTCTACGGCCATCGAGCTGTGGTGTCCTGTAGAGCTATCCCTGAGGGTCACACAGCCGTTGGGCCTCTGCCCGCGGTGGCCTGAGACGCGGTCCAAATTTTATGTCTCCTCAGTTATGCAGAAGTTACAGGACTTGGAACAACGCTCACACCTCTCAAGGCCCTCTGATGTCAGCTACCAGCAAGTTGCCCAGCTCGCCCCAGTGTGTTTAGTTACGTGGTTTTCGCCCTCACAGTGATGTCTCATGAAAGCTTTTTTCTCACGTTTTTCACAGTCTAGGTAAAATACGTTACAGCCACTTCAGAGAAATAGATGCCTGAGCACTCCAGGAGTGCTGCAAGCCACAGACCTGCTCTTCGCTGTTCTCTGATGATTGCATTACTCGTCACAACTGCAGATAAGCTTATAGCCTAATTTTATAGTTAGTATGTCCTCTTTGGAAGGAGAATGTGTTTGTTTTCTACTTGTGGAGCGAGGAGGACTGCCTGGAAGATGACACACTTCTGGAGCCCAGCAGCCTGCGTGACATTCTCGTCTTCTCTCTGTACAGAGTTCAGCACAGGACAGGAAAGAGAGCCCCATGTCCCACACAAGCGACAGCCATTACCTGGCACCCTGGCATGAGCAACTGCAGCACAGTTGAGCCGGAGCCACACCCATGCCAAGGAGGCACGGAACCCGGGAGCCTGGGAACCAGTAGAGGGCTTATCTAAGAAAGCGTCGGTGTTGATCCAGGGTCTGGCCACCGATAATGTTTCCACTTAAACTTCAAACAGACTGACCTAACCTGCCACACCCGTGAACTTAGACTCTAAAATAGGTTTAGTCACAGGGAAGAAAGGACAAGAGCCCTGCGAGGCTCTTGACACTCACTACCCAGTGTGGGCCTGGAAAAGGGGCTGGCGGCCCGGCCTGGGAGGACGTGGAGTCGCTACCTGAGATCCCGTGGGCTGCACCGTGTCCATCCCGGCTGCTGAGCTCTGCTGCGGGCCATCACCAACCGGGCAGCACAGTTGTTTCCCAATAAAACTTTATTTACAAAGCCAGTTGGTGCTGTGGGCCAGGTTTGGTCAGTGACCTCTAGTTTTCCAGCCCCTGATCAGAAATCAAGAGGGTACCTTGAGCTAAGTGCCTTCCTGTGGGCCTGCGCAGTGGCCAGGCAGGCCCCAGCTGCCTGGGGCTGCTGGGAGGACACAGGAGTCCTCCCCAGGTCTCAGCCTGTCTTCTCCTTCTCCCTCCCTAAATCCCCTTCTGCTTGGTACTGGAAGCCCCCAGAAACTCCACATCCAAAAGTAGCCCAAGTCTTGGAAGGTCACCCGTGTGAGCGAGGGACTCACTCAGCAGCTCATCTTCCCAGGAGCCTGGATTTCACTGTGTGAACTTAAGGGACGTGAAACGTGTTCCCTGTAAACCAAAACCCTACTTTCCCCATTATATGAGGGCAGCAGGAAGTGAAGACGTTCATACTCATGGAAGTTCACCTGAGCTCACCAGAAGATATTCAAATCTTATACAAATTTGCAAGTAGTTTACAATTACCTGACTTGGAGACAAATGGGAAAGGTAAAGAGTTTTACAATTATTTTAAAGTTCAACTCTCGTTATCTGAATAGATGTTGTGAGCTTTGGCAGGCAATGCCTTTGATAGGTCACGCAGTATCTCTGTTAACTTTGCTATGGTAAATGGCCAAGGTGTTTGACTGTAGCTATGGAAACACAACCCCTGCTTGCTCTGGTGCCTCCCCTGGCTGCTCTTTCTTGCTTCCGTGTGAGCAGGAGAAAACCATGGCCCACTAGATAGCAATCTTGGGAAAATGACTGGAGAAATATTCTTTTTTTTCCCCATAATTTTATTGATAAACAAATAGCAATGAGGCAGTTGCAAATCAAATCAGTAGGACAGTTTCAATAATTAACACACTTGGAGAAATAGTCTGACCACACGTTAGGAACAAAAGAGGGAGTTTAAATAAATCAGCCAACATTCAAGTTCCTTTTGCTGGATATTGTCAAAATAAATGCAGTGATTGCTTTGGCCAGAGAGTGTTTGATTTTAAGGTGGAAAAGCCCACCAGAGGATAGTGTAGAAGTGCTACTGGACACACAGGAAGCTTTGGGACCAAGGGCAGTGTGGCACCAGGGACAGGCCTGAAGTAGGTGGGGTCTTTCCTGTCCTCCCTGTCTCCTCCCCAGATCCCCCATCTTCAGGACTTGTGCATTCTCCAGCATCTCTTTGCAGTCCGGCTGAGTCTGTATTCTGCTGCTATAACACAATACCAGAGTCTGAGTAATTTATAAAGAAAATAACACCATTTTAGTACAGGTTTCTGGGAGTTTAATCTCCAAGAGCACAGGGTGAACCTCAGCTTGCTTCCTGGTATGGGCCTTGTAGTCATGGAAGGAGATGGAAAAGCAGTGGGCACGTGCAGAAGAGGCGCCGCACAGAGTGGGCTTGATTCTTAGAGGATACTTGCTCCACAGGAGTGAGGTCTCAGGAGGAAGTGCACGCACCCCTCCACGGCCCAGTGGTCTCTGCAAGGCTCCCCCTCCTAACGCTGCTGCAGTGACAGTCACGTCTCAACCTGAGTGTTCGGAGACAAGCCCCCTCCAGCTGTAGCCCCGGCCTTCTCTGCGCTCTCACTGATCTGCGTGTGTCCAAGGGCACCCGTAGGAAGGCATCTCTTTTTTAGGCTCTCTGCACATTCTCTATACCTGGTCTTTGTTGTGGTTGAGCATCAGGATTTTTTCAGACTAGGAAGCTACAAAGCTGAAGTCCTGGTCTTCTCTCCTGTGCCGCCACCCTTCTCTTCCTCGCTCCCATGTGAGCAGGAGAAAGACAGGAAGCTTCTTCTGCTTGACAGTGACCTTGGGAATATTACCAAAGAAGAACTCCTGGGAGCAAACAGGCTCTGGGAGCAGAAGTGTGGATGCAGACGAGTGAACCACCATCTGGGTTCCTCCTCTGAGGGCCAGGCATACAGACAGAGAGCGCTGCATGAGCATGGCCTAAGTGGCCCTTGGCAGGATTATGTCAGCTTGAGATCACAACTACCTGGAACTTCTGTCTCCAAGCATAATCATCCTGGTGTGGACGAATCAACTGGCCCTCCGTGGCATGGCCAGGGTCACAGTTGTCCAGCCAGCCACAAAGCTGAGATTCCCTGAATGTTAGTGACCATGCCTGCTATTATCAAAGCCAATTTCAAAGGAGGGCTGACCCCTCCCAGTACACCTGCTTCTGTGCTTCTGTTTAGTCTAAAGTCCTGGTTATTGACATCCACTAGATGTTAGCTAAAGAAGTGACTTCAGCAGGGTCAGAGCCCAGCCCACAGATTTCTAAAGTCCTTAATAGGTGAGAATGAATGAGTAAGAAACCAGAGGTAGAAAGACCAGAAGTTAGATAAATAAAGGAAACAGTTGAGGAGGTAGATAATAAACAAGAGGTAAAATATACTGGTTTTAGTGGGTGGAATCAAAAAGATCCTCTCATTCACTGCCAGGATATTTCACATTCATAGATTTTCTTTGATCTGGGCATTTTCAACTGCTTCCTCCCTTCCTAATAGCCTACATATCCCTCCCTTACTACTGAATTTGGGTCTCTGGTCCCGTGTATCTCTGGGTTTTATACCCATGATTCAACCAACTATGGACAAAAACATTAAGGAGAAAAGTTTTGTCTCTGCCAAACATGTCCAGGCATTTTCCTAGTCTTGTTCCCTAGCATTAGAGTGTAGAAACGCTTCCCACACTTGCCTTCATCGCGTGCTGTAAGTGTCCAGAGATGATTCAAAGTGCAGGGCTGTGCACCTAGCTCACATACAAAGCTCTGCCACCCCACTTAGGGACCTGAATGCTGTGGCCTGTGGTGTCTGTGGGAGTCCTGGGTGCAGTTCCTCATGGATACCCAGGCATGAGAGGCAACCCACGCAACCACACACACATTCACAAGTGCATGTCTGTACATTTAAAAGATTTTACAGTCAGGGATCTCAAACATGAACAAAACAGAAGGATGGACACAGCAAACCTGGGATTCCCTTCACCCGGATTCTACAAGAAACAATGCAGGATCACAGGGACTTCCCCCATCATCCACCTACTTATCCTCCTTCTCATATTATTAAAAAAATTCTCACAACTTATACAACTTCAATTGTATCATTTTTTCTTTTAAAAATAGCCTCCCAGGACCATTAAAATTGATAAGATCTGCTATTAAACCAAAGTTAGGAGGCAGAGGAGGGAAGCAGGGAGCCTGAGGCCATGAGTGTTTCCCATAAGCCTCTTGGTGCTGGTGTGAAGCCAGAAATTTGAGCCACTGGGCAGCTTTTTCTACACGTGGTCCTCATGGGCCTGGCTCTCCAAGCTTGTCTGGGGTTCTAATGACACAGACCAGTGCCTGTCCCTTTAGCTTGTGAGCCCTAGAGAAGGGACACAGAGCCTTATTTGCCATTGTGCCCCAAATACTCAACTTGTAGAAAATCCATAACAAATACATGTGCATAGTATTACTCAGGCAGAATAGTAGTCATCTTTTGTATAACTGTAATCAAATAACCAGATGCTAGAAACTTTATCAAGAAAAGAGGTTTACTTAGCTCTCAACCCTGGAGGTCCAGGAATGTGACATTGAGCTCTGCTCAGCTCTGCTCAGCCTCTTGGTAGATAGCTGTGTGGCAGAGTGTGCTGAAGAGACAGGTGGCGAGCAGGAGTCAGATTGGGGCAGGAAGACTGCCTCGCTGTCCCCCGCCTTGTGCTCTGTAACAGCCCCTCTCACCGTGGAACCAGCCGCAGCATCTTCCGAGGGCCATGCTCCAAGTCCTTAATTGCTGCACACTAAGCCCGCTTCTGAAGGACGCTGCCGTGTGCTAACACCCACACCCAGGGAGGCCAGCCTCAGCATGCGACGGACCGCCTCTACCCCAGCAGCAGCTACTAGCGCTTTTCAGCCACCTCTGTGGGAAGTGGGCTGAGTGCTGTGCACAGTCCATTCCCAGGCTTAGTGCTAGGGTGACTGAGATGGGAGACAGTGGCTTGGCACAGACTGCGAAGGGTAAGGGAACTGGACACCGTGTGCAAGCCTAGTGCCACTGGGTTAAGTGTGCTTAAGAGTAACGAAAGGGTAAACTTTTTATGTGCATTTCAACACACACACACACAGACACACCACACACAGATATACAGATAGACAGACAGACAGACAGACAGACAGACAGACACACACACACACACACACACACACACACACACACACACACACAGGGTGAGGGAACAGTGAGCTCCAGGCCATAATAGGCTCCGGAAGAAAGCAGATACAATTGAGCTGAGTGTCAAGCATTTGTGGGGTGACCCTGCTGTCACTGCATAGCCACATCAGCTTGCACGCAGTGGGGTTTGAGGACATGGGACAGTTGGGGTGGAGAGAGCTGGACAAGGGCTGCAAGGATGGGTTTGTTTGTTGAAGGAGGTTTCTTGTCCGTTGTATCGAGGAGTGCAGCCCCACACAACAGTGCCTGTGAGCAGGAGGGGGCCTTAGCAGATGTCAGGAACGGGCACATCTGCCACGTGGTGTGCTCGTGCCAAGAGCAGCTAAGATGTAATCACTGAACGTGGCCCAAGTCGCCGATATTGCAGTCGCAGTCCTCTGGAGCGTTATCAGAGGATCCAGGGCCCCACTGGGGTGGACTGAGCAGGATATCCCCTGCGATAGGACAAAACCCAGGTTCTATTACTATTTTATTTATTTATTTATTTTACGTATTTGGTATAAGGTCTCACTACGCAGCTTGGACTCGTAGCGATTGTTTTCAGCCTCCCCAGCAACGTGATTACAAGCGCCGCCACGCCCACCACGCCCAGATGCGGTCGCCAGATCAGCTTGCCCAGGGGCGGGCGGGTGCGCAGGTGGTGTGGAGGACTGAACCCCGCCCCTGTGCTAGCCTAAGCGGGCGCTTAGTCTCCTGAGCTATCTCACCAGCCCCAAACCCTTGTTCTAGACCAGCTCACCAGCGTGCAAGGACCCCAGCAAGCGGAGACTGCTCTGCGGCTCCAGGGAGAACTTGGGCAGGTGGGTCCTGTCTGCATGTGGTCAGGAGGACAAGGCTGGGAGTGGCAAGGCTGTGGTGTGAATTCTTGAAAACCCTCCACAAGCCCAAAAGGGAGACAGAAATGACCAGGTGCGGGGAGGAGCGGAATGTTATGTGGGATGAAGTAGATCCCAGGCCAAGGAGCGCTCTGGGCCCTGTGTCCCCGGGTATCAGGGAACATGGACAGCTAGGGTGGGATTCAGATCCCAGGAAACACCTGGGATGGGGACTCGAGGTGGCAAAGGCCTCACTGAGGACGCTAGATGGGGCAGCAAGCAGAGGGTGAGGAGGACTGGGAGGCATGGTGGGGACAGAAGGCGAGGGTGGCAGGGCGCAGCAGGGCATTCAGCGGCCAGCCTGCTGCGAGAGATCGGGGGGAGCCAGAGCGACAGCCGCAGCAGAGAGGCTTCGTGCACACGCGCAGTGCGGCGCAGGACCTACCTGACTCATGCGGGTGGAAGCAGCGCACTTCATGTGGCTTTGGTCGTTCACACTCAGCTGTGTCAGCTTCTCCCAGTCAGACTTACAGATCTTGAGAAAAGGTGGAGGTGTCGCCATGTTCGTAGGGGAGACTCCGAAATAAGAGCTATAGAAGAGAGAGAGGCTCTGGGTCTGAGACACGAAATGGAAAGTCCCAGAAATAAGCAGTACTTGGAGAGCCGCATTCCTGTAAGCGGCGGTGCTGTGCACTCGCTTGATGGCTCTGTCTTGTTCCCGGCTCTCAGCCTGTTGCTCCGCTTATTTTACGATTTCAGCTGTGCCCCAGGTGTGCGTGTGTAGGGAGCGCACCGGACAGGCAGGACTCAGGTCTTCTGGGGCTCCAGGGCCTCGGCAGCTCCAGCAGGTCGCGGCTCTAGGCTGGCTGCTGATCACCCCACAGACCTGAGCTGATTGCTTGGGGACTCCGATGCTCCCCAAGGCCTAGCCTGGCAGGCAGGGTGCTGGGCAGTGGCAGGTGGGGTGCCCAGGCCCCTCGTCCAAGGCCACTGAGCAGTGGCTCATGGAACTGCTGGCAAGGATGGGACATGGGCACCTGTGGGACCCCCAGGCTCTGGTGGTGTGGGGTGCTGTTATAGTTTGAATCTAGTTGTCCCCCCAATGTATCACGCAGTTATTGGGGTGGCTTCTGAGCTAATTCTGATCCAGTGCCGAGATTAAGGGTGTGAGAGCTGCACCTGCCCGGGGCCCGGTGACGTGCATACAATATGAGAACGGGTGGGAACAAGGCCAGCAGGCCCTGCTCCTCCTTTGCTCTGCGCTGTTTTCTGGCCCCATGAACTGCTGCCCTCTGCCATGTGCCACCCTGCCTTGGAGCCAGCCGAGTATGGACTAAAACCTCTACAAACTGTGGGCTAAATAAACCTTTCCTTCCTTAATTCTGGGTGTTGAGTATTTTGTCCCAGCAGTGACAGGAAAGTACTGAGACAGGTGCTCGTTCTCTGGTCCACACAGGTGTGGCCTGTGGCTGTTGCTCTGCAGCAATGGAGCCCAGCCGTGTCTCTGGGGTTCTCCTTCCCAGCAGCCAGACCTGACATGTGGGAAAGGCAGGCGGAATGAGAGGCCCGTTGGTCTTCTCCAAGGAAGCTTGAAGATGCGAAGCATCCCTCAGAGAGGTCTAAGATTGTTTCCTTTAAAATTGCGGGGGGGATTCGAGGCTGGTCCAGGTTGCAGTGTGGGTTAGGGCGTCCAGCCCACCCGATGGAGCAGTTGCTGGGTAGAGAGGAAGTGGCTGAGGTTCGTGCCCACTACCCTCCTTCTACGTGGTGCCCAGCCAGCCAAGCACGTGCAACTGTCCCACCAGCAGCCGGGTTAAAGATGGGGCTACCTTCACCTCGGCAGGCAGAGCCGCACTACTCCGAGAGTGGACCGCAGGGTTCCACGTTTGGGAGAGCAAGTCTGCTTTGTGCTTGCAGGGAGGTAGGTCCTTTTGGGCAGGGCACTGGCGCTCTCAGAGAACACTGGCCGTAAAGGGGACACAATTCCCAGCTGGAGAAGTAAAGCATGGGACCTTCCTAGTGCGCACAAAACACATCTTCAGAAATTCACACAATTTTGTAAATCCACAGGCAGCTGGCCATGGGAACACCACCAGTGCTGCCTTTGAAGCACTTCTGTGGCCAGGCCAGGAGGACAGGGCACCTGTGTGCCAGGGAGCAGTGGCCTTCATGAGCCAGGACAGAGGAAGACCACCGCTCCTGGGCGTGGAGGGTGGGAGGGGCAGCTGCTCCTGGTCTGACCCTGGTCCTCTACATGCAGCCCGGGCGTCACGTCCCTCCCAGGCTTCCCTGCTTACACCCTGGACAGCACACACCTGAATCCCAGCACCCATTTAGCCGCACACAGCGCCCACTGGCCAGGGCCTTCCCTAAGAGCAGGGAGAGCCGTGCCCACAGGCCCCATGGGCAGCAGGGGCTTTGGGGCTCCAGGCAAAGCTGAGTGGGTCTACAGCATCGCCCTGCACTTTAAAAACAAGAAACACAGTCCAGGAAACAGAACCTGTTCAAAGCAGGCTGCTTGGAGCTTCCAATGATTTCACTATCTGCTTGAGCTGTTTATTTTTTCAAGAATGTTATCTTTGGAGACGACTTCCACGGTGAGTCAGCCTGTGTTTGCTAGAGCTGGTTTCACCTATTATTTTCCCCCCGCTGATCTTTCAGCTTTCACCACTCAGTGAACCCTGGCCAGAGAAGGGAGCTGCTTGGTGACACACCAGGGCGTGGGGAGTCACCACCACACAGGCCACACACACTACACATGCTACGCACACAGCTCACACATGTACAGCACATACATGTACGCTTCAGGCACATGCCACACACATACCTCACACTCCACACATACACTTCACATGTATACCACACATAGTGCACGTGTGCTGTGCATATGCCACATAAACTCGCACAGTACCCCATATGTGCCACATGTACACGTACACACACATAACCCATTCACAAACATGTCACACACTCATAAACATACCATCATCTTACCACATACATAAGCCCCTCATGTGTGTGGTCTACTAACCACATATACACATATACCACACACACACACACACACACACACACAAGCCCCACATACCTACACCACACACATGCCCCAGCACACACATACCACTTGTACACATGACACACATACACCATACACACGCCCCACACACTGCATTCTGCAAGGACCACAGTACATGTGCCTACCACATGTGCCCATGCACACCACACATGTGTACCCACTCACCTGTGAGCCCCACACCACACCCACTCAGAGGCCAGTGCAGATTTTCTCCAAAGTGGAGAAAGCCCTTGTTTTCCAGGAGCGCACCTGTGCCCGCTCTTAGTGTCATTAGCAGAAGACAGACTCGTGCACCTCTGGGTGCTTGGCAGCACTGGGGAAGAGGTTCCTGCGCTGGACTCTGTTGGCCCGAGCTGCTGTGTGCCCTGGGTCCTGCCACATTGCTGATGACAGGGGCTGAGCTGTGTGTTTCCTCCCCTGCCCATAGGGGGCGCTCTCTGGGGGGAACCTAGGCATAAAGGCCAGTGAAACCCAGCACTTTAGGCTGTTCTGGGCAGTGATGGGGAAAATTTCTGGCTTAAAGTGCGGGCCTGGAGGGCCATCTCTGTCCTGGCAGATACCTTCCTAATATCCTTACTGTTCTGCACTCTGAAAGGTCAAAGGCCTTTCATGCTCCCTGTCTTATAACCAACCTTTCCAGCAACAGAGGGAAGTACACATCCTTGTTTTCAGGAATGTTATTTAAAGAAGACAAAAGCACTCTCAGACAGATCAACAGACAAGCACGCAGTCACCTGAGGTCCCAGGCCGGGGACAGGGCATAGCATGGACGAGAACCTGTTCTGCCTGCTCACAGCTTGAAGACTGATGGACGCCTTCTGACCGACGTCTCTGTGGATGGCAGTGCCAGCAGGCAGTTTGGCTGGAAAGGGCCAAGTTCAACCAGACCGAATTATCGCTCAGCAATAGCAGAAGGTGCAGAGTATCACGTCCAGGCCTGTGCTTCCCAGCGCTGCGCCTGCCGGTGGCAGGAGACGTCAGATGGGCTTTGCATGTGTGCTCCTCTCAGTGCACGAGCGTGGAGCCTGGGGGAGCGTGTTTTGGGAAAGTGATCTTTGCCTTAAGGGTCCCCATTGTCCCGCAGTTACACCTACTTGTCTGGAATGAGTCTGTGATGTTGGTGAAGACAGCAGACTGAGCTGCCCCTCACTGGGCACTGCTGTGTCGCCAGCTGCTGTGAGCAGGTCAGGAGGCACTGTGAGGACCAGAGGCCTCATCCACATGGAGAGGCCCTTCCTGTGGGTGCAGTCCCCAGCCCGCCACAATCCGCCCCGCTGAGGGGTTGCAGGGCCGTGCATCCTGAACATCGCTGAATCCCTGGGAAGCCCACGATGTAAGTTGCCCTGCTAACTCACTGTGTGAAGCTGGTGGTCCGCGGGCCACTCCTTATCTCTCCTGGTTGGCCTGGAAACAGTGCTTCCCTTTTTAGGTGTTACTCTTCTCCCCCTGGCTTCCTTAAGCACAAGAGCCATGACTTACCCTTTTGGGGGTCTGGCAGGTCCTCTGAATACGCTTGGTGGTGCACTGAGTGGGGTGCTTAGCAGTGAACACATGTCCCTGTGCTGGGATTCAGCTGGGTTAGACGAGGGCCTTGCACGAGACCTGACACCCCAGAACAACGGCGTACCCGCGGGAACCGTCGGACCTCTGCACTCCTCATTTTGGAACACCCACTGTGTCAGTCAAGGTGCAGAGTAGCGATCAAGCTAAAAGGGTGCATTTAGAGCAGGAATGCGATGGCCTTGCTGCCTTGTTAGCCCCCCAGGGATGCCGCTGACTCTGGCTCTCCGTCTCTAGGGTGGGCGTGAACAGGGTCAGCCTCCCCCAGCAGGCTGAGGGCGAGCGGCTTAAGCTGCACCTCGGAGTTAATACAGCGCCCAACATGTGTCACGCGGCCCTGGATGCCTGGGATTTTTACAGTTATTATCCTGCCTCTCCATCTCTGTGTCTTTGTTTTGGTTTGTTTTTATTGGCATCACCCGTGAATAAACTCCGCAAGGCCAGTGGCCCAGGCCTGCCAGGCAAGGTCTCCAGTTGCCTTCCTTCCCCTGCAGCGTGGGGTTTCATGAGCTAGGCAAAGCGTGGAGGTGCCCGCTTCAGGGTCCTGGGCACTGCGCGCCTCCCTGTGTTCTCCTCTGCTGTGGGGACTGAACAAGAGGCCGCCATAGCGCCTGCTTTGATCATCTCCATTCTTTCTTCCTGTTCCAGATCTTGTTTTCCAAAGGACATGGTCTTGCCCTCCTGCTTTGCTTCTGGTCCCTGACTCCCTTTCCTGCCCCTTCGTCACCTTCTGTGCCAGGGAGACCCTGTGGGACAGAAGTGCCAACTGGTAATCTGAATTTAGTCCACTGGTCTGTGATTAAAATAACAAATCAAATTAGTTGCCAACCCATACAGGCATGGAAAGTTTTCAACGTCGGGGTCTCTGGCTTCTCCTGAGCCTATGGGACCTGGTGGCCCCAACGGTCCATATCACTGGGAAAGGGAACCTGCAGGGTAGAAGGCAGTGTGCACTGTCTGTCCACTGCTCCTGTACCTCTGCTGTCCCCTCAGCCCTCTGACCTGCTCCCAGGGCCTCCAGCTCCCTCTGTCCCTGGCTCCTTGAGGCGTCTGACCGTGCCAGGTCTGTTCTCAGGCACAGAGCAGAGACCTAGAATGAGAACCTGGGCTGTGATGACCAGGCCCCCAGGCCTGGCCTCGGCTGCCCATCTGGCCAGGGGCAGCTTCCTTCTTTCTGCTCCTTCCTCATCTGATGGTGAGCAAGGACACTCCACCTCCGGTCTGGGCCATGGAGAGGAGCTTGTACAAGGGCAGCAGGCGTGGATGCACGGCGTGCTCTGTGAGGGACAGCGGAGGCTTCTGCTCCCGGGTCCTCCACCGCTTTTGCTCATCGTGCGGGCTTTCCCAGGTCACTGGTGTTGCTGGCCAAGACTCAGAGCCATGAGTCCCCTCAGCCTCGACCTCTCTGATGTGAGGGCTTCTGCTTGCGGCGGTCGGGCAGTGATGCTGACCATTGTCCAGGTGGCCGTCTCCTACCCTCACTGGGCTCCTAAGGAAGAGCACGTGCAAAGACACATGGGACTGACTGTCCCCTTGCCTACTGCCTTACTTGGTCACAGGAAGATGGCCTCCTACACGCTTGCTTACCTCCCTGCTGGCTTTCACTACAAAGGGCTGCACACACCTACCCACTGCCCATGCGCTGGCGAGCCACCAGGGTAAACAAAGCCTGCTTTTTCTTATTAATCACCAATATAAAAACACAAGGCGTCTGTCTCTATTGTTCTGCACCTGGGTCACTCCTGTATAACTCTATACCATTCCTGCAGCCCTGACATGCCCCAAGCTACGACTGACACTGATTCACTGACACAAAATCATGCTCTCTGAGCTCCACGACTCCACGGAGCCCTCCATGAGTTGCCTGGGTGGTGACTCAGGTCTTCAGGGAACAGGGCACAAGGAGGTCACACCCATGAGGCAGGCGAGCTGTGGCTTAGGGGAAAACACGTTTGGGCTCTGTCCCCTTGATCCCTGCCGCCACCTCCCGTGATTTCTAGCTGGGTTCCTCTGTTTGCTTATTCACGCAAGGAAATTCTGTTCCCTGTCTGCTTTGAGACCCAATGCCCACATATGGAGTCCTGAGGACACAGCAGGGACACAAGCGCCAGCCTTCAGTGAAACAGCCCTCGTGGGGCTGAAAGTCTGTAAAGAGGAGGATTAGAAGGGTGGAAATTTCAGTGGGAGCACTTGGCCTTTTAGAAAGCATCCAGCTTTCCAGATGTGCTGAGCACCAGCTCACCCACTGAGCCACCAATGTGGCTGAGATCCGGAGGGACCCGGGACCCACACAGAACAATGCAGAATGGGTCCTGAGTAAGAACAAGATTTAAAAATACAACCAATTGCTGCCAGCTCACTCGGTAAGGCGAACACAAACGTCTATTTCCCCACTCCATGTGCTGTCAGTGTGGCTTACAACCCGGTGCTCGGTCTGCAGGACCACTGAGGCTGTCACATACCCAGAGCCCTTCTCTCCCCTCTGGTTCATGGCTTCAGTGGACCCGCGAACTTGGAATGGAAGCAGCACACACAGTCCCGGGCCTGGGGCCCCAGGCATGGGGGTTTCCTTCACTTCTCTCTTTGCCCTGCCCTGGAGGCCTTGCGTGCTGAGCAGCAGCAGGGCCCTAGGAGGAAGGTGCCAGCCACCCACCTCCAACTGCACCACTAGGCCAGGAGCCACTGGGGTCACGGGAAGTCAGCTGTGGGCTCCAGTCACGACCCCTTCCTTGCTCATTCTGGACGTCCGTTTAGGGTAGAATGGAGCTTTCCCTTGAAAAACTAGCACTACTCAATCTACATCCACATTTGTAATCACTTTCATGGAATTGAAGATGAAATTATATTTATTTCTACTTTCACAGTAGAGGAGAAACTTGTTGGAGGCAGTGCTTTTACTGTGACAAGTGGCCTGGTGGAGGCACAGGTGATGGGCACACATGCCCAGGCCCTCCCACCTGAGCCCTCCTCTCCTCCAGGTCTGGACCCCGTGCGCACTACCTCCTCACCCCGCTTCCTGAGCCCCCGACAACCCCCACTCTAGGTCTCGGTGGGTTTGACCCCTTTAGGTTCCTCATGTGAGTGGAATAGTGCATTTACCACGACTGCTTTACTTCACGTAGCATAATGCTCTCAGACTTCAGTCCGCAGCAGGTGTCAGAATCCCCTTCTTTTTTCAGGCTGTGTCATATTCCGCTGTGTGATGCCCCACCTCCTGTGTGTGTGTTTAGCACTGGTGGACACCCCGTGGCTTTCTTTTGGCTACTGTGGATAATTCTGCTGTGAACACAGGTAAGCAGATGTCACCAGGGGACCTTGCTTTCCTTCCTTTTGAGTAGACACTGAGAAGGGAATTGCTGAGGTGTTGGCGTATGTTAGCTGTAAGGTTTTGAGGGCCCACCACACTGCTCTCTGCGGCAGCCTTCTGCACCCCCACCAAGGGTCTGCAGAGTCCAGTTTGCCTCACCTGTCCCTTGATGAACAAACTCACATGGTCCTGTGTCACTCGGTGAGCAGGCTCAGCCTTGTAGGCGCTGACTTAAAATTTTTCAAACCAGAACACCTCCCCCAAGATCATTTTTCCTCTTGGTCTGCTCAGCGGCCCCGCTGTATGAATCCTCTGCCAGGCTTGGTTTCTCAGGAGTCAGGCACAGCCCCGCCGTGTCCTCTCCTGGACCTGGAGTCACTGTGTGGACGCTGGAGAGAAGCCCAGCGTACACTGTGATGAACGCACAGCACTCTCCTTCAGTCCTTTTCCGATTGCCATTCAGAGCTGTCCCAAGGGCTGGCAAGACATGGAGGGGCAGGAAAACCTGGCAAAGCCCCTTCTGAAGCTGCATATGCCCCCAAGTGGTAACGCGTGGGCTCCGTGAGGCATCCACATGTCGTGAACAACAAGTAAGGTAAGAACAGGGATTCAAGAAATGTTCATTTGTTTAAAACAGACAGACACACACAGTCATAGGAAAGTTTTGCTGCTCCTGCTGTCAGGACCGGTGTTTTTTGGGTATAAATGGCAGAGGAGCCTCAGCATACACCCTAGCACACTGATGGGCTTGAGAAACAACGTGGAGCTGCTTGAGTCCACCCAGCAAGATCATGTGGCTGGGACAGGCCGTGGAGAGGGCACTCTGGAGATCTCAGAGGGCCTTGGGGTGGACAAGGTGGAAGCTCCTCCTGGCCCAGTCCCATGCACGTTACCCGCCTCCTCCCAGCTTTGGGAGCAGGTGCTGCCCTAATTCTTGGGCTTTCTGGCTCCACCTGAGATTGGCATCTGCATTGCACACAGCAGTCGAGCTACACGAGTTTGTTTCTGTGGCTGCTTTCTTTCCTGGTGGGGCAGAAAGCCGCACTCTGGGAGACAATCAGGTGGCAGTGGGGCTGGAGCAAGCAGCAAACTCTGCTGTGCCCTGGTGAGCTTTTCACAAACAAGAGGGCCAAGGAAAGCCCAGAAAACTCAGCTCACTAGCAACGAGGAGCCGGCAGGGAGAGCTGGGTGTAGCCTGCAGCTGCCTTGCACAATGTGATGACCGGGAGCTTGTGAGCACCCAGGTTTCCCGCCACACCCTCAGCAACTGGACAGAAAGGTCGCACGCTCAGAACCTGACAGCTGGGATTCTTAAAAATCCCACAGGTAGGTACCAGGTACACCCAAGGCTGGGAACCACTTCTCCAAGGCCACACATGTCTGACCTCACCCCTCAATAAGTATAATCATCCAGGAAAAGTGTCCACGGAGAACAGCAAATAACTTTTCCTGAAAGTCGCACATCTTGCCAGGAACAAAATTGGATCGGTCTGGCCCTAACGTTAGCAACTGTGCTGTCCTGCACAGCAGGTGGGACTGTACTTGGTTTGCTTTTGTTTGTTTCACTTTATGTTCTCAAAACTCTCTCCACTGTAACCCTCCAATCATTCACAATAACTGGCAGGTAACTTCAGGTTTGCCCTAAAATGAGAGGCCACCTTATTTAAAGGATGGGAAGTCAGGGGTCTCCAGCCAGAGGCACACCCCTGAAGAGCTGTGGAATGGGGGTGGGGGGGGGGCTGCAGTGTGCCCTGGGAGGCCCGGCTGCGAGGGGTGGCGTCCATCCAGGGTGGCCTGCAGACGCCGACACCCACGGGGCTCCCAGGTGGGCTCACACCTGTGCACGGCTGCTGCCGCCA
The DNA here is from genome assembly GCF_000260255.1 of Octodon degus. Classification (NCBI taxonomy): domain Eukaryota; kingdom Metazoa; phylum Chordata; class Mammalia; order Rodentia; family Octodontidae; genus Octodon; species Octodon degus. The sequence continues at coordinate 18,069,601 of NW_004524599.1, forward strand.
GACCCAAGTGGGGACGCTGGACCGTGGACATTTGTTTCTGTTAAGACAGTCACCTTCTGAAGGATCCAAGTGAGGTGACCTACACAAAGCCTCGCTGCCACCCCTCCTCTGCAGACCACTGGGGATATGCAGCATAGGGTTAGGGAAGGGCCTGGTTTCTCCCTAATAAAAAGTCACTGTACCAAAAGCAGGTATAAAGGTATGGAGACACCTCCCTCTGAGGGCTCTACCAGACGCGCAGCTCACGGCCTCACACAGAGTTCCGGGGCTCTCCCCAACACCCTGTGTGTCTCAGAGCTCTCTGGGTGACACTTTCCAGACACTGCCCTTCCCCACACCTGCCTCCCAAGGTTCCTGTCTCCTCTCCTCGTCAATAAGGACTTGCTTCCTTCCACTGCAGAGTAGGTAGGGTCAGGGAAGTAGTCCACAAGTGGGGGTCTCTGCAGGAATGAGCAGGAAGGGGGTGCATCTGGAGTGGCGCAGGGGCAGCTCACTGAGGGTGGAGTGGAAGGATGCAGCCAGAACTCAGAAGCTCACTTTCTGGCCCAGGGTTACCAGGAGGATGGAGCGAAGCGTCTCTCCCTCCCTGACACCCGCCTTCAGGCGCAGGCTGTTGTGCAGGTGGCCCACCTGCCCTGTGCCCACCCCGAGTCTCCCTGGCTCTAGGACTGCATGGGGCCTGTTCTGACCTCAAAATGCAGGTCAGGCAGGCCGAAGAGCTGGTTCGGACCCCTTCCTCCCCGGGCTCGGCTGAGTGAGAGGAGGTGGCAGAGCCCAGCGGCTTCCTAGCCCAGTCGGAAGCCTCTTTTCTTTCCGCTCTCATCCTTAGCCTGTGCTGCTTTTCCAACCCCAAGGCTGGTCTGGTCCAGAGGATGAGAAGAAACAGGGAAGGAGAAAGGGAACGAAGAGGCGACTCCGCCTTGTTTGCTCGCTTCAAAGGCTTGCTAATGAGTCCGCCTATTGTCTAAACTCCTTGTCTACACCCATGTGTTGCAATCCATACACCTCGGAGATCAGAGAACCAAAAGGGCCCTTTCAGGACAGGACAGGGCCGCCTGCCTCCCCCTCCAGGACGAATCAAAGGAGCGATTGTCAAAGGCAAATCAGCTCCTGGAACAGGTTCAGGAAAAGAGGAAGGAATGTGAGGTCGGGTTGGAGGGGGCAGGGCTACAGGGCAGAGCTGCCCACAGCCAGCCTCAGAAGAACCCATGCCAACAGTGAAGATCGCTTCGAGCCTTTCCTGCCCTATGCAGGTGGCCTTACAGTGGCCACACGGGTCCCTTCTGGTGTCCATTCTCACTCTTGCCATCCCCTGGGCGACTGGTCATTAGCTGGGGTGGGAGAGGTAGTGTTAGAACTTGGCAGCATCTAGGGGCGCTTGGATGTCTCAGTTGGGAGGTGGACAGCTGATACTGGCTTCTAAGATCCGGGGACCAGAGGTGCTGCCCGGACGACCTTGGGTGACGGGAGTCTGGCTCAAGTTGGCAGTGGTGCAGAGTTGCGGGTCCCGGGCACAGAGGAGGGCGCGGACACCCTGACTGCTGGGCTGCTCTGCTCAGAATCTTCCAGAACCTTACAGATGTCGCCCCAAGCGTTTTGAGGGTCTGCAGGTCTCCCCAGCGCTCTTCCTTTCCCTTTCTTATACTGGAGATGTATGTTTCCTCGTCCATATTATGTTTCCTTCCTCTTTATCGAGTCTCTCATATATTTCCCCATCTTTCTTATGCTCCTTAAAACCAGAGAGCAAAGTCAGACTTACACGTTATCCATGCCTGTGTCCTGAGCCTGGGTTAAGAGGAACATCTAGACCAAGGTACAGAATCTAAGAATCCCATCTAAAATTGCATGTTCACGCGATAACAGGCACTTGTGGCCACCTCCTTGTGACCAGAGACACTGTCATTTTCTGGTGGGTGTGATGAAGTCAGGGATCAAATTCCTCTCCAAGGAAAGTTATCATGGAGAGGAGGACAATTTGTTACCATTGAAATCCAGTTCCCTGAAGAATGGGCGTGATTTCCTCCAGGATCTTGCGCCAATAATTGTGAACAATTATAAGTTGGCAACAAAAGCATAAACTGTTAAGGAAATACAGTAGAAGAATTAGCATGAGATTGGCGAATGACCCAAATGATGCTGTAATGCTACCAAGGAAGCCATTAGCAATGACTTCTTCCAAAGCTATGGAGTTCAAGGCAGCTGTGGGTCTCTAAAGGCTGAGCACCAGGCACTGGCCAGGCTGGAGAGCCACCACAGTCCAGTAAGGCCAGAGGGAACTGTTTGCACAGGGGTAGATTCATACATCAGCGACTTGCATTCAGAGCCAGAAACAGAACATCAGAGAGCAGCTGCTCTGAAGCCCAATCCCGCGCCTTCATGGCGGGGCAATGCCCGAGTCTTTCCTCGGCATGATGGCAAGAACATTTTTATCCACTCCATAACATGAACCAGGAAAGGGGCAGCAGTACCACTGACGTCTCCCAGAACCCAGGGCAGCATCCGGGGCCAGCTATGTGCTGGAGAGCACCTTCAGGCCAGCACTGGGGACTGCGGTTCCGTGGTGTTGGTGGCTGTGCTGACACTGTGCTGTGGACTGATTCTGTCTGCATCTGGGCTCATGGCTCTAGTAGAGAATGAGTGTTCAGACAGAGACCTAAAATGGGCTCAAGAACCCCTTCATACCCTGGCCTACAAAAACACCAAGAGCACCTGATGTAAACCACACATGCAAACCGACTGCTGGGCCTCTGTCTTCGCTACGCACACGTGTACAACAGCCACACATGCCTTGAAACTCGCAGCCGCTTTCTGAACTTCTCTTACGTGTCGGCCACTCAATAAGAACTCCCGCGCATGGCAAATGGGACGAATCTACCTCTGCCTTCCTTTGCTTGTTTTCTTTACCTTCCTCTTCTTCGAGAACTCCATGAAATTGCTTCCTGGTGTAGGGCAGGTTATAAAGCACAAACACGACAGTATCACAAAAGAAAGGCAGATAGAACAGATAGTGACTGACTTCTGTTTTTAAATCTCTCAGTTTAAAGGTTTATGAGAAGACATGTCTCATAGCGAAGAGCTGCAGCATGGCTTATGTCTGGATGTATACCGGCTTGGGCATGGCCAGAGAATCTAGGGAACGGGGGCAGGGGGTTTCTGGGATGAGCTCATCCTTGGGGGAGATGAGTGAGGCATTTTTATTTGTAAGCTGGTGACTAGGCTGCCCTCTTGGACATGGAGGAATGATTCTGAATCCTCCCTCAAGTGGGAAGGTCATGTAAGTCACCACCAGCCAGGCCCTGGGGACTCCTCTCTGAGCTGTGGGGGAAGATGAACTAAAAACTGCAGAAGGGAGATGGGGACACTGTCCTCATGAGGACTTGTCAAGGTCCAGCAACCAAGGGTGTGGGGAGTTTAGGATGTCTCGGGTGAAGAAGGGCCAAGGTCGCTGGGTGCTTCTTCATCCTGAATGCTGGCAGCTGCAGAGAAACTGGGAGAAGACACTGCTGGCTCAGGCATCTTGGCAAGGCACCAGCCTCAAAAGCTCTCCTTCAGAGACGCTGCTGGGGGTTGAGTTGACTTGTGTCCCCTCAGAATTCACAGTTGAAGTCCTAACACTCACTGCTCATAATCTGGCTGGACTTCGAGACTGAGACTTTTAAGGCAGAGTTCCTGTAAAACAGGGTCAGATAGATGGGCCTTCACCCCATGTGGCTGAAGTCTTGAAGGAACAGATGGAGACACAGACTGACGGACTGGCTGGGGTGGCAGAGAAGATGGTCGTGTGTGAGGCAAGGAGAAGCCTTGGGTACTTTTTTCTTGCTGCTGAGATAGAATGCCCAATGCCCAGAATTAAGGAAAAAAAGGTTATGCAGCTCACAGTTTGTGGAGATTTCAGCCCATACTTGGCTGGCTGTAAGGCAGAGCAGCACATGGCAGAGGGCAGCAATTCATGGTGGCAGAACACAGTAAAACAGCAAGAGCAAAAAGGTAGTTCCTCCCTTATAGTGGATGAAGATTACCGGCGCCAGGGTGGGTGTAGCCCGCATGCCCATAATCCCAGCACTGGACCAAGAACCAATCATAAATTCTAGAAGCCCGCCCCATGACTGCACGAGGCTTTGGGGGGACACCTAGACAGGAGCCACAGCAGAGGCTGTAGAAAAACACCTTTGTTTATACTTCGGTGTTGGACTCCCGCTTGCCAGAACTGCAAGGAAATTAAGGTCTAAGCTTCCCGGCCTGTTGTAGGCTGGAAGCTCTAGCTGACTAATGTTGGCCTCCAGGAGAAGAGGATGGGTTAGGGGCATCCTGAGGCCCAATATGGCTCCCTGACAGAAGTCGCTGGGTCTGCCCAATAACTGGGTCTTTTCAGGAGGTGCTAATGGCAAGCGTCATGCAGGTGGGAACAAAGCCATGGCTGTTTAAGTGCTGCTGTGGATCACGCAAGGGTGCCGTGTGTTCTGACGCCACACGGTCAGGTGGTGTTACCATTGTGTGGACACCACGGAGTGCAGCTGTGCTGACGCAGGCAGAGCAGCCCACTACATGCCCTGCTGTGCAGCGTAGGTGAGCTCGGTCACTGGTCAGAGGATCGCTGTGCTAGAGATCGCTGTCACTGTAGTTCAGCTGAGCCCACAAGAACCCACAGAATGAAGATCTGCAAACTCCGGAGGACGAAGGGTCTTTCCTCCTCCAGCCTTAGAGATGACTTGTGCTCTTTTTCTTCTCTCACCTGCTGTATTGATCTGTGTGACAGTTAAGCTGGACTGCCAACTTGATTGACCTGAAAGCCCCCTTGGGGATCAATCAATAAAGCACACTATGTTGTGAAGGCATCACTTTGGGGACTCTATCTGGTCCCTGGTCCCTGGTCCCTTTCTGTCTCTCTTCTTCCCCTGTCTTCTGCTTTCTGGTCACCATGAACAGAGCACCTTTGCTCTGCCAAGCCCTTCCAGCTTGAGGTCTTTGCCTTGAAGCAGCCAGCCACGTGCTGAGCCTCTGAAGCGAGGAGCCGGATGAGCCCTCTCTTCCTTTCAACTGCAGCAGCACTGGGAGACCTGACACAGCATGGCTGTGAAGTTCTGGTGTGTCTTTCTTTAAGATGTCCCTTGCTTGGATTTCTGCCCACCCTGAGTGCATCTGCCTTCCCATCCGGGGCCTCATCACTGCCACCATGGTGACTCCCAGCACCCTCCTTGTCTCCCTCCTCAGTCTCCCCTACCCAGGGCCCTCCCCCACAGTCCCCCTAGAGGTGGTCACGTGTCTATTCCATGCCTGCTCCGAATCTCTCCAGGCCTCCCCTGGTCTGGCCCTGGTGCCCTCAGCACTTGTGTTCCTCCCTGTTCCCCACACTCGCTGGGCCAGTTCTTTCCCAGGCCTCTGGACAAGCCAGGCCTGCTTGCACACGAAGACTGCCTGCCTGCTCCCTCTGCAGAATTGTCTCACATAGGGATTAAAGGCTCCTTCTCATGGATCAGAGAATGCCCACCCATTCTTCAAACTTCAACTCAAAGACCTGCCTCCTCCAAAATTCTTTTCCTGACAACCATATCCCACCATGGTTTTTTACTTTCCTACTTTTTAGTCCACTCTTGGTCCACTGAAATAATCACTGTTCAATTGAATATTAAAATTTTTCAATAATTTTCCATAATTGTCTTCTATAATTTAATGGCTCAGTTATAATCCAGCAGCTCAGGGAATTATTCTCTCTTGCTACTCTGCCTCGGCCCCTTCATAGCCTCTGTCCATCCTACACACATCTAGTAGGATGATGACGGGATCCCAGGGTTCTGCTCCAAACCCTCTCCTGCCTGCCATTGCCCTAGGTAACATCCCACATCAGCCCTGACCCGCAGAGGCCGCACCAGTGATTCCCAGTCTATGGGGACTGCAGATGACCCTCGCCCCAAGACCTTTAATAACATTAGACCTTCAGCCACAATCTACAACTGAACCAAAATACTTGGAGGAAGGGCCAGGAATTGGGATTTGTTTGAAATCATTGAATGGAAGCTTCGCTGGAATGTGCCCCAAGAACACTGGGTAGGTTCCTCACTGAACCCCAAGGACCTAGAGCAGAGCATACGGTAGGGAAGAAGGGCCACAATAAAGACGTACAACAAGACTCTTCAGCATAAAAAGATGAAGACATACGTACCGAATCAACCCCCATGATGAGTATAATCACCATGTACTACGAGCATGTACTAATAAAAATAAATTTTAAAGAGAAATTGTATACAACCTTGGGGGTAGAGACCAAAGAGGAAACCTGAGTTTCATAGCTATCATTCTATGTATTTGGGGCTCGAAATGCTGGGATTTTACTCATATTTTCCTGCTTTCTATTTTGTAAGTTTGAATGATGCTTACTCCTCAGCTCTAAAGACTGAAAGTCTCTAGTCTACTTAGCGTGTCAGGCACCCGCTGCAAATATATAGCGCTTTCAACCACCAAGACACATCTGTTTTTCTCACAGACTCTCAATTTTAATAACGGCTTTTTAAAAGTATATTTTGGGGCTGGGGGTATAGCTAAGCAGCACAGCACCTGCCTGCCAAGCACAAGCTTCTGAGTTCAATTCCTGGTATGAAAAAAAGGGTCTATTTTCCATGCTTTCGTTAGTATTTTGAAGACCTAGAGCAAGCTTTGTCTGTTCCTGGGTAGCTACCTGCTTTGCTTCTTGTGGCTCAGATAAAGTTTCAAGGAGCACAGAAAGCTCCTCCTCTGTCCATTTGGATAACTATAAAAATCCTGGATACACGGTACTTTATAAGGGGCGGAGGCTGATGTAGCTCATGTTCTGGAGCCTGAAAGTTCCAGGCTGGGCAGGACTGAGTTCAGCTTCTTGGTGAGGCCGGGGGACAGATAAGATCCCAAGGGGAGACGCGTGCCACAGTGCGGGAAGGTCAGGCTCAATAACTTGCTCCTGTGGGAACCCACGGGGTGCCAGGAGAACCACGAATCCCTTCTGATGTCCTCACCATCTCCCACCAGGCAGGTCCCACTCCTGACATCATTATGCGTAGACCAAGCCTGTAACACACAAGGCTTGGGGGCCACATTCAGACCGTGGCGCTTGCTTTTGACAAGAACTGCACCAATACTGTGTGGATGCCTCATGTTGTAGTGAGCACAACCTAAAAAGTTTTGCATGGATTCTTTTTAATTAAAAAGAAACCTGGAAGGTAGAAATTAGGGCCCACTTTTACAGGGGGGGAAATCTGGGTTCCGATTTCTGGGCCAGCGTGCTAGATTTGCTAGGCTGGTCTGCGAATCTCGTGATGATAATCTTGCCGTTAGCCCACTGCGCCATGCCGCTTCCCAGGCCACGCACTCTAGAAAGCAAGCTCTCTGCAAGGTGCCCGGCGGTGCTGGCGACTCGGTAACGCCGGGCCCCAGGCCCAAGGAGAGGGAGCTAAACAGGAAGCTAATGTTTTTCTGTCAGATTTCAAGACAGCCTTGGAGGAAGGTGGAAATGCTCCGAGGCTTTCTTTCAGGAGATGTGGTGAAGAACTGAGTTCGTTTCTATCCTTAGCAGCCCTCGCCGCGGTTCCGTCCCCACCGGCCCAGGCCGCCAGGAAAACAGGAAGCAAATCATGAAACACTTGCTTCTCAGCCCAGGAGGTCGCCTGTTGTGCTGCAGGCTGGGCGGGAGGAAAGGTCACGCACAGCCGAGGCTGCACCCTGGAGTGGGACATCTGAGCTTACAAGTCGTGGAGAGTGAGTCTCTTTGAAAGAGAGGGTAGTTTAATTATTTTGGAAATCGGGCGAAGTCCAGCATGTGGGCATGTTTTCTTTCTTTTGTGCTGGTCCATGAAGCCAGCAAGCCTGTGTCCGAAGGAGGGAGGAAGGGCATTACTCTTCTGGTGCACTGAGAGCAAGCCCCGCGGCTCTGCGAAGGAGTCTGCCCTTGCTCACGTTTGCTGATCAGGGAGCCGGCGGCCTTGGCTTTGGGGAAGGCGGGGGAAGGAAGCCCAGAGGGCCCGTGCGCGGCATGGAGGCAGGCGCGGGGCACGGAGGGCAGGCGCGGGGAATGGGGGGCTGGCGAGGGGCATGGAGGGCAGGCGCGGGGAATGGGGGGCAGGCGCGGGGCACGGAGGGCAGGCACGGGGCACGGAGGGCAGGCGCGGGGCACCGAGGGCTGGCGCGGGGCATGGAGGCCCCGTGTGTGGCATGGAGGGCAGGTGCGTGCCGCCGCTGGCTTTGGTCTTGCTTCTGCCCCACGGAGGCTGGGCAGGCGGGTAGACAACCAAAGAAGCTGCCAGGAGAGCAGGACCCCCTGAAGGCACCCGCGATCCCAAGGCAGTGCCTGCGGTCAGCTCCCTCGGAAGGTGCCGTGTGACCATGCGCGTGTGTTTAGCCAAGAAGACAGAAAAGAAAATTACTGTAATCACTTGCTCCTGAGAACAACCATCAGGATTTTAGCAAAATGGCTAAAACTATCACTAGCAAGCTGAGCACAAACTCTTCCCATACCAAATGCTAGAAAGCTGAACACTGGGATGAGTTCAGTGACGTCTGGGAGATCTCCGGCCTTTGGGAGGTGAGCGTCTTTCTGAGGGAGGCACCACCCTCCTCAACAGCCTTCTGAGAAGCTTGAAAAATCGCACACCCTAGTGCGGCACTCCCGGCCGTGCTGCTCGGGTTGTCTGAGAGCAGAGCGCCGTGCCCGCCATGGGGCACCAGGGCAGCAGCCCTTCAGCACCCCGCAGGTCTGCATAGCTGCCGTTCTAGCTGCAGGAGAGAGGGCTGAAAACCGCGCAGCTTCCGTGCCAGGGCTTGCAGTATGAGTCGAGGGTGCCGTGTGAGTACCAGGTGATGAGATCTGCAAGCGCCAGTGTGAGAGGAACAGAGTCACTTTTGGGTCATCAAATCTAACTCCAAGTAAGCACTGGGCATCCAGGGGCCACCAACCTGGGTGGGCTTCTTGGCTGAACAGAGCTGTCTAGATGACTCAGGAGGGCACCAAAACAAAGTATAGACTGTAAGCAAAACAAAAGTCTAAGAAGAGTTTGCACAAGGGAAAGGAAGACAAGGGGTCCCAATTCCCATGGAAGATCTGCCATGGGAATCTTCAGGCAGACAGTGTGACAGATGAGAGGAGAGAGAAAGCTCCCGGACAAATATACCAGCTAGCATCTGACAGCTGCTTAGCAGATCTTGGTTCTCCAACCATTTTGCCTTCTCTAATCAAGGTTAATGCTGAGCATGTTCCCAGAGTATGCAGCCTAGCACCAATGGGGAGCAGGGCCGCACCCCACCTTCAGACACCTGGTCTCCAGCAGGAGGAACCAAGCTCTCCCAGCACACCTGGCAGTAGCAAACTACGGGCCCGCATTCCGCCATTGCCACAGCATGGCCATAACTGGCTCCCCGTCATGGGCGTTCTGGGCTTCCCTGCCTGTGGCTGGGTGAGGTAGCGGGAGGGAGGACAGCAGGCCCCTCTTTCCTACTGGGAAGGCCAGGGTCTTCCTATTGCCCAGCCCAGGGTGAGCCTGAAAGCAGTGTGTCACAAGTTATTCTGGGCCACTTTGGAGAAATCAATCCTCTCGAAGTTCTTTGAATATTTATCTGGAGTTCAAACATACAGCTGAGCATGGTGCAATCTATCTGCTAATTAGAATACCTCATTTCCTTGGGTCTTCAAGCAAAAAAAGTTGGGGAGTTTGGTAACAAAAAGTCAAAATTAATCACATATTGAAAAAACAAGTTAAAATTTCTGGAAGCCCTAGCAGGTTGTTCCCCAGGCGCTGCACGATAGCAGCTCTCCCCAGCTGCCCATCTTTCTCTGTTACAGTTCCTACCTTTTGTCTCCATTTGTCTGGAGCCAGTAACTTACCGTCCATGCAAAAGCAAAGCTGCACATGGTGATGCTTTCAGATTCATGCCTAGCAGCCTGACTACTTCACAAAGCCCTTGATTTTGAGTGCTGACCGATGGCTCATCTGAGCCAGTGCTTGGTGCACAACGGGCACTTACCGTGTGCTGTCCTTCTATCTCTGCCCCTCTTGGCTGCGGCAAGCTCTTGCAAACATACAGGGAAGGAATTTGTGTGCAGTGCAGGTTGGCTGTGTGGGGGGCATTTCACTCACCACTGTAATTTCCCAGACCCTGTGTGGTATAAATATTCTCCCACTTTGCAAATTGAGAGACTGCCCTGTATTTCTACAAAAATGTACAACTTGAGCTGCTCCTTGCCGCTCCTTCCTTTAGTGGAATAAAGATTCTCTTCCCTCCCCAGGGCCTCTGGGGACAAAGTTCAGGCACATTTTATCCAAGGACACAGCTTCAGAGGACAGGATGTCCAGGATCAGGAAGGGGGAGGGGACGTTGGTGCATCTCATGCAGAAGCACGCAATGTGAGAGGAGAAGTGAGTGCCCCATGGTTAATCTCCAGTGAAAGAGCACACATGGGGAGGCGCATCTGGTGCTCACACTGTTGCAGTGTTTCCCACCTCGCAAATCTATCCTAATCATTGAGTAGTGCTTGGAAATTATTCCAAGGAAAAGTTCCTGTCTTCATTTCAGAAGGCAGCCCACGCACCCCTTCCCCAACTGCAGCCCAGCAACCTCATATACTCCTTATCCAGCTGCAGCCCTGAACATGTTCCTGGGAAGGCAGTTAGACAAACCCAGGTCCAGGGAGGCTGAGGTCATCGCAGGCACCATGGATCAGGCAGAAATGTTCGCAGCTCTTCTCGCCTCTTCTTTTGCACACCTTCTGGTCATGGGTGGATCAAACACAGGGAAAACAAAGTGCAGTAGAGAAAGTAACATGGCCCTGGCCGCCACCCTCCTTTCTCAGAGTTGGCCAAGAGAGGGCTGAAGATTTCAGGCAGCATCGACCTAGAGTTCTGCTCCTCACCTGGCCTGAGTGTTTGATGTCCTCATTAAGTCTGCTCGTGTGTCTTCAGGTGTCAGTAAGAGCTTCTGTGACAAAGCAATGACCAGAAATGTGTGGAGGTGACCTGACGCTGCATGCAGGAGCAGGGGAAGGTGGCCTTGATACCTCACTGATAGGATTCAAAAGGTAGTAACGGCAGAAAGCTAAAGGCCTTTTCACGCTGCGGGTCAGTCCTGCTCTTCAGGGCGCCCTGACGCAGCCGACCTCACTGGCAGTTGTGCACAGAGGGCGGGCCTGTGGAGGTGGAGCTCGCGGCTGCAGCAGAAAAGCCCACCCGGGCGTCCTGCTCTGCAGAACGGACTCTCTCGGAAGGCAGGCCTGCTCTTCCTCTTACGCTGTCCTCCCCACTTTCTTCTGCCTGGGTAATAGGAAGACTTCGCTCCCTCTCGCCTACACAAGGTAGGTGCTGCCAGTTTCTCACCCAGGACTTTTGCTCTGAATCCACAGGAAACCCACCCTGTGCCCCACTGCCTTGCCACTGTGGAGATGGAGAGGGAATCACCGTTTCTACCACTCTGTGTGGCAAAGGAGGTTTGTTTATCCTGCTTGCAGAGTCAATAGACCAGTGACTTCCTGTCAGGGACTGTGTTCTGGAACTAGAAAACCAAGGTGATAAAAGGAATTGTTCTGAAAAATATGCTAATGGTGCACCTGATAACTCGCTTGCCTGGGAGCCACCTGGTGTGGAGGAGCCTGACGCTCCCTGGCCAGGACAGTGCTGGCTCTGGTTGGCCGCCCACTCACCAATCATAGGAACTGCAGAGGACGCCGAAGGACGTGCCCTCCTTCGTTGGGGACCCCTGCCTGTGCAGCCCATCATCCAGCTCTGAGTCAACAAGGAGTGCCGACCAGCACGCCCAACCTAGTCATCGTGCAGGTTTCCAGCACATCGCCTCTACTGCGCCCTGCTCAGAGCAGCAGACTCTTCACTCTCCTTGCGACCCTGAGTGAACCCAGCCAGCCCAGCTTCTCTTGAATGTTTAAGCCTGACCCTGTTCCCACAGTCTCACCTTGTCCTCTTAAGACACCAATCACATTCGGAGTTAGTTATTGAGGAGGATTTCGGGAGAGGAGTAGGACCTGCTCCAGTCCACCCACTGCATTCTGTGTCTGTTGGTTTAGGGACCAGCAAGTAATGTGATAATTAATAAGTAATAGGATTCAATGGGGTTCTGTTCAAGTGCTAGTAGAGTTATTCCTTGACCTTGGGGATGCTGCTATAGTAGCCAGGGCAGAGTGCTCAGAGCTGCTGTTTGCTCTTCAGTAAGCAGCGTAGCGTAGGCATGAGTTAAAATTCAGGTTTGGGGATTCTTGTCCCCACACGGATGTGCTGGCCCCCGCCATGTTCTGCTTTCCCTTCCAGAACCCATCCCCAGCAAGGCCCATGTTCCATGGCTTACCACTGGTAAGTACAGCATGGCTCCAGACAATTACATAAAGAAAGAAAGAGAATGGACCAAAGTAATTCTAAACAGCCAGCACCACTTCCCGCACTGTCTACACTGCACACAGAGCTGCAGGGGGTAAAAAGCGAGTGGAGACTGCAGCCAAAACCTGTTGATTGCAGGGCAGCTGCGACAGTCAAGTTCCCACAGACATGTGTCTTTCGGGAAAAGACCAAATGCCAGAGAACCAGAGGAAAAAGCTAATCACTGCATGGTGCGCTGGGCCTGGGCCTGCTGACTCACCACAGAGAGCTGGACCTTCGAGACGACAGCAGTGACATCTGTGGATGCCGGCACAGCCCACACAGTGGCAACTCAGGGCCAGCTGGCACAGGTCCTGGCATCTTAGCCAGTGTGATGAAATAGAGATCAAAATGGACCCAGAGGTCCTCGGCCTAGGGCAACCTATTCTCTCCGGGCCCAGTCTCCTTCTCCTAGACCCACTCATGCATCTAAGTATTGGCCCCAAAGAGCCTTTGTTCTTGCTAAAGAAGTGAAGTCGTTTGGCTCCAGTGAAGTGACCCCTGACAGGGCTGATGATGTGGAGATGAGTATTGGAAAAATACTCCTGCCCTGCCTGTGAAATCTGTCAATTTTCCAAGGCGGCAGTGGTGGTAGAAATGTCACTGTCTAGTTTGGGTCCTTGCTTTAGTAGAGATGGAAATTAAAACTAAAGCATAAGTTTATATGGGAAGGTGGAGGAAAACAGGAAGGGCTTTCCCTTAGCTGACTGGAGAGTACGCTCCTGTGCAGGTGCTCTGACTCCTGAGCCATGGAGTGCGAGGCCAGCTTCAAGGTCCAGCGGGGCTGGAGTCCACTCACCGTCATCTCAGTCCTGATGTCAGAGCTTTGGACTCCTGGCTGAGTGCCACTCCCCTTCCAGGAGGGCAGCCCTGCCTGTGCAGATCTCTGATGAACATAGGTCCAGGACAGAGCTAGAGACTTCTGGTCATGCTTAGACATCCCTGGAGAGCCCCAGGCTGGTGCCCTCCTCTTGAGCAGGTGAAATTATGAACCCTCATGGCTAATCCCCCTCGCTTCATGCAGAGCTGAGAAGAGATTTCACCCAGAGTTCTGGAGCAACACAGGACCTGAAGTGAAACCCTTCCTCCCTCTGCTCGCAGCTCCTCATTGGGCATCTGCAGGCCCCCACACTCACAGTTCACAGCAAAAGTGGCTCCCAAGCCCCTGGCTGTCCCAGAAGAAAACATGAATCTGCTTCTAGCGAGTGGCAGGCCAAGGCCTGGGCTCTGCCTATCCTTCTCCCAATGTGGTCATCCCTGCCTACATCATAGCCGCAGCAGGAAGACCTGTGCATTCAGTGTCTGCCGTGGGCTGGGTGATTTAGGTATCTGCCACGTGTTGTTTCATTTTCGGGGTAGTCTGTCTTGTTTCTAAAAAAGATTTCTCCTTGTTTTACAGTGAGAAATTGATCCAGGAAAGATGAGAAGCTTACCCAGGCATGACTTCATCCTGACATCAAATTCCAGCCCAAATGTATTTTTATCAGAGAAATGTGGAGTTAATAAAGTTTTCTTTCATTATTTATTTGGTACAGGTTCTCACTACACAGTTTGGACTTGTAATTATCTTCCTGTATCAGCCTCTCCAGGGCTGGGATTATAGGGTTGCGCCACCATGCCCAGCTTCCAGGTCAGCTGGGCACGAGGCTTGTACCACATGCGGTCCTGGGGATCAAATCCAGGTTCTTGAGCTTGCCGGGTAGGCACTTAGACCACCGAGCTATCTCCCTGACCCTTTCTTTTGTTACTACAAGTGAAAATGGTGCCAACTCCCAAATCATGTAGCTTATTTATACTTTGATGTACTGTGTATCTTTTCAAAGCCTGAAGTATCCTTTTCTAAAGAATGTAAATACCCTGCTAGCTTCTCTTGCTCGATGTAGGGCCCTGGGCCTGGTACGCTTCAGGCCGTGGACGCCTCCCCACCTGTGCCTTCCTCCCTACGTGGCCTGTGCAGCTTTTTGATTATGGAGGCTTTCAGGCTGATGTCAGACTTGCAGATCCAAGCAGAGGTCCGCCCAGCCCCAAGAGCAGCCTCTCCCTCATGTATTCACCACCCTCACTCCTTACTGTCAACAATTTTCAGTCCTCACAAAAATCCCCTCCTCCAGACCTCAGGATCAGATCATGCAACTCTTAGGAAAGCTCCCTTCCTACCTTCTGGCCACTTGGAAGAAATAATCTCTTTTCCTGAGGGCTGTGGACAGCGCAGGCCTATGCGGCGTGTGCTGTGGGTGAAGGGCAGTGCCCTGCCGAGCGCATCCCATGCGCTGGGCTTGATCTCGGCACTGCAGAAAGAAGCAGAAAGCTCAGAACAAACAAATGACCTCTGAAAACCCCACTATGCCTTCAGGCCACTGACAATTCAGGTACAGAGCTTGTGAGGAAGGAGAAATCGTAACCTGTCCAAGGGCAATAGAATAAAGAGCCAGAGCTGCGTGCACACCCGCATCCACAGCGGCGGCGTTCGCCATAGCCAGAAGACAGAAACAGCACGAGTCAGCTGTGGCAAACTACGGTGCGTCAGAACACAGTAGGGTAGAAAATTATGCAGCCACAGAGAGGAAAAGCTTCCGACCCAGGCCCAAACCAGACTGCAGCTTGAGGACATGTGGAGTAAGTGGAATGGAGTCCACCGAGGAAGCTCCCAGGCAGGCAGTGTCAGAAGAGGAAAGGGAATGCCGGGTAGGCTTAGGGAGGAGGCGGAGGGGCCGCTGTCTAGTGGGTGCACATTCCATCTGGAGAGACGACCAGGTCCACAAGCAGCCATGGTGGCCCAGTAACATGGACGCGCTCAGTGCCCTGCTCTTGGAAATGGGGAAGGAGACAAGTTTGGTTGTGCATCTGCGCGTGACAACAAAGTCTTGAAAAGCAGGGGGCTGCTTCACGGCAACATCCTTTCCAGCCCTAGTGCCCGGAACAGACTGAGGAACCGCCGCTTCAGATTTTGAGAGGCAGGGCTTCGTTTAGTCTGTGATAGCCGGGATCTGAAGTCCCCCCAAAGGACCCTGTGCTGAAGGCCCTGCGGCGATGGAGACACGGAGGCCTCCAGGGATGTGTCCAGTAGAGGAAGGTGGGCATCTTCCCCACTCTCTGTGCTGAGGACTAAGCTTGCCATTGCCCCCCAATTTGTGACTGGAAGGAGGGGTCATAAAGCCACCGCACAATAATGCAAACATTCCTGACACTATGTCTTGACAGTAAATTTTACACTTTTTCAAAAACTGTAACACTGAAACTCAGACCCTTCCTCACTCCCTGCCTTCCTCCCTCCAGCTGCTGCGACCTTCTCTACCCTTGCTCCAGCCATGTTTAACCATCTGCCCATACCCAGAACTACCAGGCCTGCCAACCATGGGCCAAAACTGCCAAACCGTGAGCGGTGACCCTTCCTCTTTTACACTGGCAGTCTCGGGTGTTTTGTCACAGGAAGGGAAAGCTAACTGGCACGTTCTCAATTTCATATTTCAATGGTTTTATATTCTGAGCTACTTTAGTTAGAGAATTTTACTCCTGGGAAGTATTAAGGAATTTTATGACATACTTTATGAAAAGGTTAAGGATTTTATTTTATTTTATTTGTGGTACTGGGGATTGAACTCAGGACCCTGCGCTTGCAGGGCAAGCACTTATTCTACTGAGCTGTCTCCCTGGTCCCTTGGTTAAGGATTTTAAAAACATCTCTCTTGGTTTCTCTTTGTTTAGAAGCCTTTTATATAATGGGTTTACACCTGTAGTTTACGTATTAGCCATCTGTAACCAGGGAGAGCAATGTGGCTCCCTGGGGCCATGTCCCCTGTGCCCTTGACTGACGGGAAGACAGGCGCTTAAGATGAGGCGCTGGGCTGCGACAGCTGTGCCACCTCTCTGCGTGCCACCTTCCCGAGCCCACCTTGTGCCCGGTCCTTGCTCCTGCCACCCCTGCTGCCTGTCCTTCTGCACAAGGCCTCAGCCCTGCCGCCGTCCGTGCTGCGGCCTACGACTGCCGCCTCTCTTGAGGACATTCATGACCTGAAGGAGGGTCGCAGAACCGCTGCGCAGCAAGGCGAATGCGCCTACCACGCCTACCACGTGCGCTTAAAAACGGTCTTGACGGTGAATTTCACGTTGTTTTTTAAATAATAAAAACATTGAAAGGAAGAGCCATAAGGATGAAGCAACCCAGTGACTTCAGGGAGCACAGAGGGAGACATCCAGGCGCGGAGCCCAAGTCAGCGGGAGCCAGAAGGCAGCGGGCCCCGCCCGTGGGCGGCAGGCGAAGGTCGGGGGTGCGGGAATGCACGACTCCTGACGCCACAGCGGTCCCACTTCTGCGAGGAGACCCGCTCCATGACCTGCAGTGGATGCCCAAACTCACGGGCGGTACCAAGTCCTCACGCGACCGGCTTTGCCTGTGGGTGTGTGAGTGTGGTGAAGCGAGAGGAGCAGCCTAGTTGATGGTGAACACCAACGCTGAGTTAGTAATACCGGAGTGGGTCTTTCTTCCTCACAGTTTTACAGACGGAAGAGTCACAGAGCTCAGCAACCTCAGCGTGTTTCTGTTTCTTTCCTTATTGAATCAAAGGCTGTCCCCTTTCTGGTAAGGATGCACTTCTCAGCCTCTCGTTGGCACGTCCAAAGAGGGAAAGAGGAAAAACTAGATAAGATAGCACACAGAAACCAGGTAAGTCCCAAATGGCCTTAGGACTTGCACCAAGAGACCAGAGCGAGAGCTCAGAGGCAGGACACAGGGCGAAAGCCAGGCTCCTGGCAACGCACCTCGCACCTCCAAGGCACCTAGGGGAAGGGCTTATGAGGCAGTGTGAGCTCACACCTATGCACTAACGTGCACGTAATATGTGTGCTTGCTCTAGAGTCCTTGTTTTAGTCGTTCAGGGTCATCAGAGAGCACAGGAGATGTCGGCACGCCCCCCCTTACTGACTCTAAGTAACCAAGCATAAGGCGCCACCTGCCAGCTGGCTGCCCAACCCAAAGCTCGAGGTCTTCAAAAGATACATCAAGCACCAGCACTTGGACAGGAGCTGCACACCAGCCACGGAGCCAGCAGGCAGCAAGAGGTGTCTGGAGGCCAAGCCAGAGATGGCAAGTTTTGGGTGGAGAGAGGGTCACTCAGCACCCACAAAACCAATGGAGAAGAGCCCCTGCCCAGGTCCTCATCTTTCCGGAGCCTCTGCCCTGACTCTTTCTTATCAGGTTAGCTACCTATCTTCTCCTTTACCACACCTTTTCCTCTTTACAAATAAAATGTCCTCCTTTCATTTAAACTCTGTCCCTGTATTTACTATTGGGCTGAGTTCTGACCGCAGCGGGCTGCTCTACTGGCAGGCCGTGCTGCTCGCCTCCCCAGCACAGCACAAGCGCTGCCACCGAGTCACAGTCTCTGCAATGACCAGGGTGGGCTGGCAGCTGTGCAGATGGCCCTGCACTGCAGGCCAGGGCCTAAAGCAGGTGGTGGGCAGGCCGGGGCAGGATGGGGTACGCTGCAGCCCTAGTGCTCAGAGTGGCGCAAGCTCCACACAGGGACTGTCACCAAGGGACCTGTTCCTTTGGGCTTTCAGCCTAGAGGTGGCTGAGGGTAGGGAGACAGGAAGCATGGAGCCACAGCTCCCAGGAGACCACTGTCCTGTGCAAGGGGCAGGGAAAAGGTGGGGGTGGGGGCAGAGGCCTAACTCGGTGTGGCCGGGCCATCCTGGACAAGGGTTTTCTGCCCTCAGGTCTAGGGAGGGTTGGGCTGGGGCCTTTGCCCAGCTCCGGCCAACCTGGGAAGAATAAAGGAAAATCGCAGCAGAGGACTGGACTTTTCCCACTGGAGCTGGTGTGTCTCCTCCGTGGCAAACCTAATGCCACCCTCGTGAAGCCTGACTCAGCCCTCTGCTTATTTTATTCTCCTTGTCCTTTTTTTCACTGCCCCTCTGCACAAGTCGTAGTCACTCGCTGCCTCCAGAAATCAAGGTGGAGCCCAGAAGCCTCCACAGCAGTGGTGCCTGTAGTGGTGCCCAGGGACCCTGTTCTGGTGCCCACACAGTGGTGGCCATGCGGCACTGTCACTGACAGTGCCTTGGCTCAACCTGGAGATGGAGCAACCCTCAGAAATGCAGGCCCCTTGTTGGCAGAGTTTTAAATAAACAGCAACACCTTGGTGTGTGGGTGGCAATCAATCAAGGTGAAGTTTGTCCTGTTGCAGAATCTGTCCTACTCCTTTGTTCCTTATCTCCACCCCTTGGCATCCTGAGCCTTGGGATTTTCCTCTTCCTCAAGCAGGGTTAGGTACACATGCATGCAGTCAGTGAGCTGTCAGCAGGTTGAGCCAGGTTGCAGAGCCTCCTCCTCCACGCGGCAGCACACTCGCCCTGACCCTGGAGCCAGGCCCGGTGGACGCTTCTTGGGTACCGTAGCTCTGGCACTTACTGTGTGCCTCCTAACTGGAAAAATTCAGACTACAGTGCATTGTGTCTAGTTCACACATAGGTGCAAGCGCTTGAACATCTTCCACAAACATTGTGTCCCAGGAAGGCATGGAGGGTTCTGAGTGCTAAGGCGAAGGCCTGAACAGCAAGTTCAGAATTCGTGAGTTTGAAGTTTTCTTACACTGGGTAAAAAAATTCCACTTATTTTTCCTAAGTATTTTTTTCTGCCATTCCCCTTTTCTCTGCCTGCCTGCCTGCCCGCTACCCCCCCCTCTCTCTCTCTCTCTCACACACACACACACACACACACACACAGTTTTTATAGCTCTTAAAAAGTAAGTATATTCAGGAACCCAATTTTTAAAACATGCCACTTGACCACTGGGAGAACCCCCACGTTTCAGAAACAAGAATGAAATTCACTGAGGAACTCAGCCTCGCGGTCTAACTGACCCGGAGACTGTTATAGAGCGAGAGAGCTTGAGTTTCGCTGTGGTGGTCCTTGCTTCAAGACCTGCCCTCCCACTGCAAGCACTTTGTGCTCCTGCGCACCTGGAGGGAGGGGACCAGCTGCGCCTCCTGTCCTGGCCTCGGTCCTGTGGCTCTTATTTGGAAATGGCCCTGAATGGTGGCTAGCAGTCTCATAGTCCCGTGGCCTGCTATCTCCTGTTGCATACAGAGGGATTTCGCTGGCTTCGCAGATGGTACCTCTTTAATCTAACACCTTTGGCCACCTTCCCCGCCTACGGGGACACCTCAGTACGGCTCAGCAAGAGACTACAAGAGAAACAGCAGACTGAAGGTGTGGCGGTTTATGAAGGAGGCACAAGAACCTTGTCCTTTAGAGAGAAGACTTTGGTGGAGCCCAGCACAGCGGTGGCACAGGACTGCTGTCCTCTCCGGGCCACCTGAGCCCCAGGATGACGTGAACCCCGCGTGGGCGGGGCTCCGCTCCCACTGCCTTTATTGCTTAGCACTCTGATCACTGAGATTTGCATATGGTGGACACCCAGTCAGCTCTTGCCGATGACCTCATTGCTATCCTTGCCACATCATGAATTCTCCCATGTGTGTGCCAGGCAGTGAGCCTGACCTGTCACACGTGTTTACACACATGTTACTCTGAGCCGTCCTGTGGGATATATGGCAGCGGATGAGGAAACCAAACTTGGGTTGGTTCATTTGCCCCCGGGTCACACAGAAGCAAGGCAAAGACAGGCTTTACCTCAGCCCCAGGACACGCTGCTGTCACCAGGCAGCAGTTACAGCAGCTCTGTGTCGCCGCTTCGTAAGCTCTGGCGGGAGGAAAGCATGGCAGGGAGGCGGGGTCTTCTCGGTCCCCTGTACATACTCGCACCGCCAGGAAGGGTCTGCTTCTTAATTTTTGAACCATGTTCTTTGGACATTTGGGCTTCGATGGTTCTGCAAAATTTCTCTTCTAACTTAATTTGGGAAAAAATGTTTTTAACTGAAAAGCCACAGAAAAGAGCATTACCTGTGGGCTTCCCCACGCTGCCTGCCACCGAGGAGGGTGACTGTACCTGTGCAGACTTATCTCATGGCTTTAAAGTTGGTTTCCACCAATCCCTGTATTTAAATTAACCTTGTTCTACTTGGAGCTATGGCTATCAGATAGGTGACACGGCGGGGCATCTCCCAGGGCCACCCCACCTCCCGGCCCTGTGAGGCGGAGCACACGCCGGGAGTGGCTTCCAACGATTCCTTAGCAGCGCTCATAGTAACTAAAGAGCGTGTTACAGGTTTAAATGTAATCTGAGTACTTTTATCTGCCTTGGTGAGAAGGAGAAGCAGGTGAAAACCCAGAAATCCTTCATTGCCGGGAGCCAGAGGATGCCCCAAAGAGAAGTCGGAGGCCCTGGAGGTGGAGACCGGGCTGGAGCTTTACGGGGTTGGGCGGGAGGCGGGGTTCACAGTACCCCAACAGACCCTGATGGGGGCGGTGGCGGGAAAATCACACGCAGAAGTTCCAAGTTAACCTGGGAGAGGGAACGGAAGGCAGTCCGGAGCGGATCTGCCTCGCTGGTGCTGGGGTTCCGGCGCCGAGATGACGCCTCCCCGAGGACCCGGTAGACCAGCCCAGGGGACCGCTGCAAGGGCTCAGTCCCTTCAGATGTGACGAAAGTTTCCACTCGAATGTAAGGGGAGCCTTTTCACTGCTTTCTCTTTTTATATTTTAATTTTCTAAAATTAGAACTAGATCATTAGCTCAAAGCTGACCTTGTTAATGAACATTTGAAAATGAATCTTAAAGATAGACCAGGCCCAAGGTCAACAATGACTCACAGACAGAAAAACTGGTTGATCGATTCTGTCAGGTCTACCAACAGCAGGTCAAGCAGCCAAGAGCAGGTCGCACTGAGTTTTCCTAACGATCAAGCTGCCGCAACCCCACTATTTGAGGAATTCTTACAGAATAGCCCTGCGGGCCCTGCTGTTGTGAAACATCCTATGAAATTATGAGGCCGGTGGAAACTCATGCAGAATATAAGGCCCGAAAATTGAAGAGCTCAAAGCTGTAAGAAATGTTTGCATACACAGAATTTCCGTGCAGCAGTCGGTAGGCACTGAGAGAGCTGGGCACACCAGCACACAGTGCGCGGTACAGCCCTCCGGGCCAGCTCGGCCCGCACCATGGGCTCCACGTTAAACCCTCGACATGAGCAGCCTCCTGCAAAATGGGCCCCTTACCGGCTCTAGCCAGGGGCTGCAGCTGGTCTGAGTCTGATGTCCCCCTTGCTGTCGCCCTGCATTGATGCCATCATTGGCCAGGCCTCATACACCGCCCTGCCTTGGGGCACTGTGGGCGCTGTGGACGCTGTGGGCACTGTGGGCACTGTGGGCGCTGTGGGCGCTGTGGGTGCTGTGGGCACTGTGGGCGCTGTGGGTGCTGTGGGCGCTGTGGGTGCTGTGGGCACTGTGGGCGCTGTGGGCACTGTGGGCGCTGTGGGCGCTGTGGGCACTGTGGGCGCTGGCCAGACTGCAGCAAGAGCCTTTGGAGCACCTTCTACTCCTTCTCCCATTCTCTCTCTCTTTTCTCCCTGTTTCCAGACTGGGAATGGATGCTAGGGTTTTCACCTGAGTTATATCCTCAGACCTTTCTTATTTTTTATTCTGAAACAGGGTGTCACTATGTCCCTGAGTTTCCCAGGCTGGGGCTAAATTCAGGTTGCTCTTGCCTCAGCTTCCCAACACGCTGGGATCCCAGGCCTGTGCCACCACACTAGGCTCCTTGCCTGCTTTTAAATTCACCCTTCACGGAGAAGCCAGGATGACATGAAATGCAGCTTGAACACGGGGCTGCCCTGCCCCGAGAGGCCTTCGTGGCCTCCTGCTGCACTCAGAGTGAAGTCCATGCTTGGTCACCCGTGGCCCGCCAGACTTGGTGCTGCCTGGCTCCTGCCTGGCTCCTCGGCCTCGTGCTGCAAGGTTTTTTCCATGCCTAGAGCACATCTGGCTCGTCCTACATGGGCCCCAGGCGCTCTGCCTCCTGCCCTGGAACTTTCCTCTCCTGGACCTTCTCAGGGCAGCCTCCTCCCACCCTTCAGCAGCAATCAGCCCTCCTCACAGCCCTGGCTGGGATGCTGCTGTCAGACCCTCACTGTCCCTGGCCGCCCTTCGGCCTTGTTATCTGGGCTTCAGTGCGCAGACTCGCTCACTTTCTAGCTGGACACTGTTCCTTCATGTGGACAGCCCACAATTTTTTAGTTCACCAATCCATCTGTGGACAGCTAGGTCACAGCATTCTTATGTCTTCATAAAACTGAAGCTGTGACGTGGGCATACAGAACACCCACCTGCAGGTCTGAGTGCGCTGGAAGCTAGCTGCTAAGTCACGGGCGTCTGTGCTTCCAGCTCTGTGCGGCTGCATGTGCTGAGGCTGCTGGCTCGTCCTGCTCCTCCTCTCCTGTGTGTGACTGTAGACACCACACATGGCAGTAGGTTTATCTCTCCTGTGTCTGCAGGGTGGCCGCCTGTCCTTTAAAGCTGTGCGAATCCTCTTCTTTTCTAATATCCACTGAGATAGCTAGCTGCACTGTCAGCTTGAGTAAGACACACAGCAGCATGGTCCAGCAAGTTCTGGGCATGTCTGGGTACTGGATCTACTGAAGAGAAAAGCCCCACCTGGGTGTGGCTGGTACCATCCAGTAGGCTTGTGGCCTGGACGGAATGAAAAGGGAACGCAGAAGCCATGTTTCCACCCCTTCCGAGCAGTTCCCATCTTCACCGTTGCCTTTTTGGGTAGACTCCCAGTGCCATCCCAGGCTTCCAGGGCAGTCTCTGGCTTCCCCATACACACACACGGGACTGCAGCAAACTTCAGCCCGTCAGTCTCTGCTGGGTCCTCCGGCACTCTGCAGGGTGCAGAGGGCCCTGTTGCGCTCCGTTGTCAGTCCACCTTGTAGTGTGTGCATCTAGATCGTAAATCAGTCAGCTTGGCCCACCCGACCTGGGCACATTCAGTTCCACCAGAAAGACATGGCTCTGATGTGGCAGCGCTATTAGGAAGGGAGGGTGAGGTGGTGCAGGCAGCCAGGAGCTGGTCCTGGCTTGTCGAAAGCCACTCTCCCTAGCAGAACCCCTTTGTGCTCTGAATTCTTAAAGACAGAGTCCTCGCAACCACTTTACTTTTCTGCCCATTTCTGTACATGTAGTGATGAAAGGGACTGTCATCTTTGTAGGTCTTGCGCTTAACCGGAAGCCCCTACCCTGGCAATTTTATCAGCTTTGGGTTATGGCATCTTCCTTCTTCATTAAGCCTGTGCTGACCACGTGAGCATTGCAGCCAGGTGCAGGACTCCACAGTGGTGGAGGACGACACTGCCCTGCTGTCACAGAGTTCACAATCCAGGGCTGAAGGGGACACTGGGAGGTGGGTGAGCTCCCCTGAGCAGGTGGTGTGCAAGCCCCGCTCTGCATCCTTGGAGCACCCTTTGTTTGCTTTTTACTGCAGGGGAGGCACTAGGTTGGCAGGGTAAGGAGGGCAATGGTTCAGTAACAGTAACATGATCCCTGGGCCACAGCTACCTCTCTGGGAAGTCACTACACACGTCCGCTGTGGCCTGGCTCTTGATTCTTAAGGCTCCCAGGACGCAGTTCATTGCCTGGCTTCTCTGGGTCCCTGTGTGGTACCCTCAACCCTCGGTCCATCTCCCAACCCTGGAAAGCTGCACAGGCTTGGGTGCTGCCCTAGGCTTTTCTCCTTTCTCCACCTTCTCCTCCTTCCCTGCCTCGCACTTCCGAGGAAGTCGTGCCATCAGGGACCCTTGAGACAGCGAGCATCCACGTGTGCCCAAGGAGGCCCGAGTGGTGGCTAACGTAGAAACAGGCTTGAGCCAGCACTGGTGAGTTCCCAGAGCCGCACTGGTTCAGGGCTGTTCATGGCTTTCATTCTCTCTTGGAATGAGGTAGGCTGGGGGTTCTGGGAGAGCCAGGCCCAAGCCCCCACTGTGGGACAGTCGTCGTTGGTCCTGTGCACAGCTCACCGAGGGTCGGGCCTCCTGCATGTCCTTTCACTGCCTCCTCACATCCCCAAGAGTAGGAAGATGTGATTTCCATGTTCTAGATCAAGGACGCGGGCTCCTCCAAGTTGTTGCCTTGCCCCAGCCATCCTGCTGAACAGTGGCTGGCCTGGGGCACTGTCCAGGGCCTCCAACTCCTGTGTCCTGGCCACCACGCTCTGCTCCAAGGACACAGAGAGCACCCTGCCTGGTCACTTCCTCCCCTCCTCTGGAAGCTGCAAGGGGCAGGGCTGTATTTTCCCAGCTGGATGATGCCCCATTCACCTCCTGTCCTTTCTCTGTTCTGTAGCAAGAGTCTGTCCCTGGGAAACAGACAGCAGGGACAGGAGTGGCAGGGAGCAGAGGCACAAGAATC
This sequence comes from Octodon degus, assembly GCF_000260255.1. NCBI lineage: Eukaryota > Metazoa > Chordata > Mammalia > Rodentia > Octodontidae > Octodon > Octodon degus. The sequence continues at coordinate 18,094,281 of NW_004524599.1, forward strand.
AAAGTGGGGGACACTTGCTACAGAAGTCTTCGACCTAGGGAGGAGCATGAGCTTTGGTTGGACCCACTCTGAGGACTTTGAAGGTGGCTTTTCTGCTTTTGTTCTTCCCTTTGTTCACATATTGTTTGTTTTCCAGTGATGGTTTAAGAAAAATTTCCTTTGAAAACTCCAAGCTTTCTCAGCTGTGTAAAGCGGAACCAAGGACGGGTTGCATGCTTTGCCCTCCTTTCGTGTGCCCAGGTGCCCAGAAGAGGAAGCCCTGCCGGTGCCAGGTGGGGAAGGGTGGCCCACAGGCTGCGCTCAGCCGGCCGGCACCCTGGGCGCTTTCTGCTGACCGCCCTGTCTGTTTCTGGCACTGTCGCTGGGCCGCTCCTGTGGAAAGAGACCAGACGCTTTATCTTTCAATGAAATGGAGGCCACAGCAAGCACATCCCAAGACAGGCGCTAGTTAGTCCCAGAGAAGGGTCCCCACCAAATTGCTAGTTCTCTTGACTGCGCCCTTGCCTGGCCCCGCTGCGCTGAGCAGAAAATCAGCAGAAGCCCGGGGATGGGAGCCATTCTAGCCTGTGTCCCTGCCTCCTGCTAACGAAGTGGAAGAGGGAGAAAGGGAGAAGGGAGGTGCAGGACCGTCCTGATGATGTGCTGAGTCCTGCTGTGCTTTTGGTCTTGAATGGGTGACAAAGGTCATAAGTTGAAGGTTCTGCCTCCACCTTTGGGGATGAAGCCTACAAATTTGGTGATGGCGAGGAGGACCTTTGAAGCAGACTGTGGCACCATGGCCTCTTCCTGTTTCCCGTGGCCTCCGGGCCACCACGAGGTGAGCAACTTTCTCCCGGTTTGTGCTCCTGCCACAAAGCGCTGTTGGTCACAGAGAGCCAAGAGACTGCTGACTGAGACCCCCAGGACCATGAGCCACAGTCCGCCTTTCCTCCTCCTCAGTTGGTAGGTCTTCTCAGGTATTTTGGCGAGTGGCAGAAAGCTCACCCACACAGGCCTGTTTGAGATGTACTTTGTAATAGCACCATTCGGAGACTAGTGCTGGGATTGGAAGACTCGGGTCTGGTACATCTGCAGTGCGGCCAGGTCCGTTCCCGTGAAGAGTTTTATTGGTGTAAGTGTGCAGAGAGGGTGGCCCAGGAGAGGATGCTTCTGTTGGCGATGACACTGGAGCGGGAAGTCACTCAGCAGCACTGTGACGCCATAGCACAGGGTATCCGCAGGAGACTGCACGGGGCTAATGTCACGTGCCCCTCTCCTGTGCTGCCAGTCATGCCAACGCGCAGCACGTGCAGCCACGGACAGCTCGCAGTGCTTGACCGCCATCAAGCACCACGTTGCCAATCACGGGTTGGCTTATTTATCTTTTAACTTTTTTTATTTCTAAAGAGAATAAAAATAGTAAAAAAAAATTGCAAATGATAGAGAATTGCACTAAAATTAATGAGAATTTAATAAAAGTTGTTACATTGTGTATTGTCTTCAAGTTAGTTGTTCAGATTACCAGTTATAAGCATGTAAAATTGGTCAAAAAAGTTATAAGAAATTCCAAAGTAGAAAAAAGATTAAGCACCAACTGCTCGTTTCAGTAGATGGGCAGAATTCAGCAGGGCAATGATCCAAGCTATCTGGTGTGTACACTCATATTTCTCTCCCCTCCCTTCTGCCTTTCCCCTGTCCCCATTCTTCCTTCCCCAGGAGCAGTTTTTTCCCCCTTTCGCAGTATCCATTCTACTTTTCAGATCCTGTTTACTCTTTCAGGTCCTTCCACTAGGGAGACAATCCGATGTCTGCACACGTGGGTCTAATTGGTCTCTAGTTGCATCTACTTACCTACAAAAGCCTCAAGTTTATCTTTTTTATAGCTGAGTAATACTCAACTTAATAATAATGTGGTATAAAAGTACCACAGCTCTCTTATCCATTCTTTAATCGGTGGACATTTGTGTTGTTTCTAAGATTTAGCCATGACAAATTGTGCCACTATAAACATGGGTGCATATCACTGTGGGATGAGGTTTTCAGCTCTTCTGGAAAAATACTGAGGAGCGGGATAGCTGGCTAGAACGGGCCCGCCAATCCTAGCGTTTGAGGAGTCCCCACGCTGATTTCCACCATGGCTGTACCAGTCCGCACTCCCACTAGCAGTGCAGAAGGGCTCCTTTTTCCTCACAGCCCACCAGCATTTGTTATTGGCTCATGACGTCTAGAAGTCAGCCACTCTTTCTGGGGTGAGATGGAATCCATGTTGTATTAATTTGAATTTCTTGAATGACCATGACATAGTGTTTGTACTTGAGTATCACTCTGCGGTGCCCTCCCTCTACTGAAAAGGAAAGCAGCTGCCTGTGGAGTCACCTGCGCTGTGGCCCCAGCAGCAGTCTCACCCAGCAGGCACTTGCTGCGTCCCTTGGCGGCACATTTTCTGCAGCGTTAGACAAAATGACAGGCTTGAGTTCATTGTCGTGGCCCTGGGAGTGACAGGACACACGGTGACAGGCACGCTCTGTGGCATTCGCTCGGTGGGAGCAGCACGGGCACGTCTCTGTCGCTGCACTCTGGGCGAAGCGCTGCAGGGCTGTGGGCGGCTGCACTGGGCCGGTGGAGCAGCAAGGCCGCTGTGTCCTCCCTGCCCCTGCTGTCTCCCGCCCCACGGCCAGGATGCTTCGTGGCACGCACAGAGGCCAGGAAAGGCTAACTGGGAGGGTGCCAGGGCAGAAGGCCAGCTTACCAGCGCGGGCCAGAAAGAAAGGTTTCCCGGCAACTTCTTCATTATCATCTAAGTGATAAATGAGATGGGGTTTCATTATCAGTAGAGTATGAACACATCATTAACTAAATGTTAGCAATAAATGCTTAACATTTACAATGAAAGATTGCCAGATCACAAAGCATTTCATTATCATTGTAAATGTTTTCCTAGTATTGAAAAATGTCTCTTTATTTCTCTTAAATCCAGTGCATGCTTTCTATTTAACACAGTAGGTTTTCTTTTCTTTTCCCATAATTTTATTGAGAAACAAATATCAATGAGACAGTTTCAAATCAAATTGGTAGG
>NW_004524599.1:18098035-18101747 GCF_000260255.1 Octodon degus
CTTCTTACCACAGCTAGCTTTTGAAAGATAATTTGAACTTAATTTAAAAAAAATCCAGAGCTCTGTGGTCAGCATGGTGAGGAAGGACATCAGAGCTCAGTGGCCAAGATGGTGGGGAAGGACACCAGACTCTCTGGCCAGGATGGTGGGGAAGGACACCAGACTCTCTGGCCAGGATGGTGGGGAAGGACACCAGAGCTCTGTGGCCAAGATGGTGTGGAAGGACACCAGTCTGTGTGGCCAGGACAGTGGGGAAGGACACCAGAGCTCTGTGGCCAAGACAGTGAGGAAGGACACCATACTCTGTGGCCAGGACAGTGAGGAAGGACACCAGACTCTGTGGCCAGCATGGTGGGGAAGGACACCAGACTCTTTGGCCAGGACAGTGAGGAAGGTGACCAGACTCTGTGGTCAGGATGTTGGGAAGGACACCAGAGCTCTGTGGCCAAGGTGGTGGGGAAGGTCACCAGAGCTCTGTGGCCAGCATGGTGGGGAAGGACACCAGACTCTGTGGTCAGGACAGTGAGGAAGGTCACCAGACTCTGTGGTCAGGATGGTAGGGAAGGACACCAGAGCTCTGTGGCCAAGGTGGTGGGGAAGGACACCAGACTCTGTGGTCAGGATGGTGGGGAAGTACACCAGAGCTCTGTGGCCAGGATGGTGGGGAAGGACACCATAGCCTTGTGGTCCAGGTGGTCAGGATCCCCCAGCTTTTCCTGAAGGAAATGATGGGCTCTGGGGAGCTCACCACCTTTCCATAGTCATAACAAAGTACCCGGCAAAAGTGAACTCAGAAGAGAAAAGCTTCCTGAGCTCATGGGTTTCAGAAGTCCATGGTTGGGCAGCTTTAGGGCACCAGGGCATGCTGGGAGAAGACTGCTCACCTGTGGCAGACAGGAAGCAGGGAGGATGGGAGAGACCAAGCACAGCTTTCAGTGCAGGTTACCAGCCTCGGCCAGCTAGGGCCCATCTCCCAGTAACAGCTGGCGACTCACAGATGTGATGTCAACCCAAGAAAGGGTAGCAACCTCGCGGTCCAGGCACTCGAGGTGTCTTCATCTAATGGAGTTGATGAAGGGTGACTGTCAGACACTGCACTCTGCACCGAGTCTGAGGTGGCAGCAAGACAGTGTCATCTCTGCTCCCCTCACAGAGGTGCCTCGTGAGAGTGAGAGAATCGTAACGCATGGGGGTGCGCCAGCTCCCCTTAACTGTCAGCCTGGATGGATTGAGAGACGAGGAGGGACGACTGGACCCTGGGAGTGTAAGCAGTCAGTGGGTGAGCCACCGCCACTCAGCGCTGAAGTTAGGAAGCAGGGCCCAGCTGGAGAGGCGGGTCGTGGGGCTGACGCTCCTGCCGTGGAGCCGGCCACCCGAAGACTGAGGCTTCTGAGACTGCAAGCCCGGACTAGCCCCATCTTGCTCACCTCACTCTGCCAGCACCCCCTCTGCAGAAAGCCCAATGGGAAGCTGGGAGAAGGCACACTCACAGGGTGTGGGGCAGCATGAGTCACACGGCACCCACGGGGCACTCTGGTGGCTGTGACCACGGCAGAACTCCCACTATGGAGTGCAATTGAGGAAGCGCCCCCTGGCGTCCACCCGAAATCCACCATGTTATTTGTGCTGAGGCCACACTTTTCCTGGTGCTCCCAACCAGTGACTAGGATGGCAGAGTTGAAGGCAGCCCTTTCCCTTTCCTTGACTCCTGACAAGAGTCCCCCCCACCAACTCCACTTCAACCCCCCATAGCCTTGCCAGAGTTTCCTGTGGCTGAATGGCTCCTAGGATCCCTCACAGCCTGCCCCTCTGCTCTCCGTGCCCTCCCGAGGAGGGGTCATGGAAACTCCTGCAGTTAGTCCCAGATCAGCCCGCTTGGCATCGATACAGTCAAGTCAGCTTCCAGGCCTGGACCTTGGTTTCTCACATACAAGCTTAGAAGAAGAACATAAGAATCCAAGTGGCTGTTGGAGACTGTGGCTCATCCATCGGAGTTGATCTGGGTCCCTCTCAGTCCCTACTGCAGTGGGCAACTGCTTCATATTAGAGAATTCTGCGGGCTGCAGGAATTTGAGCAATTCTGTGATGTATGAATTTGAAGAGAGATTTCCTTCATGGTGTTAAGAATAAATGAGAGAGAGAGAGAGAGTTTCCCAAGACGCCGAGTTTGATGAGGAGCGCACACTGCAGTGCACGTGGCACGATGAGTTCTGTGCGTCTTCAGGCAGGCAAAGGAGAGGAAGGTTTTGGCGGGTAAAGTGAGGAGACTTACAGGAGCTGTTCTGAAACAGTTGTCCCCAGCTGCAAAGATTAGCAAGTGTGACACTGTTCCGTGGCTGGACAAGCAGGTGCTGAGTGGCTGTCCTTGAGGAAGTCGAGTGCGTGCGTGTGTGTGTGTGTGTGTGTGTGTGTGTGAGAAGTGGGTGGACTTAGTGTAAGTTGCAGCTCTGGCACTCTTTCGTGATAGCTGTCCCTGTTCCTCATTCCTGCCTTCATGATGACCTCAGAGTTTTATTTTGCTTCATTTTGCTTGTCTTACTTTTGTTATTTCATGTTGTCGGAGTGTGACTGCACTTGGATGCTGACAGCCTTCACAGAGGCCCTCCCGCCCGCTCCTGCCAGCTCAGCCTCTCCAGGACCCTGCAGAGCCAGCAGTATCTGCAGCTTCCATGGCCTGCTCCTCCTTTCCTCCCCACCTCGTGAGCTGCCTCCCCCATGGGGTCACTGTGCTGCCGGGGCAAAGGGAGCATTTTGTGGAAGCACCTGAGTGTCTACCATTTCTTCTCACACACTGGAGCACCGATGGGTCAGAGATGGAGGCTGCACCCCAGCGTGTTCCGCTCCCAGTGAGGCTGGGTTTTATGGAATTACACATTGAAAATAGGAACTTCTTGTTGGGTGCTGAGAATGTGCATTCATTCTGCAATTCTTTCAGATAATGGGGAGCCCATCTCATTATCTCGGCCTAAAGGTGCAGAGTACCTGGATGAGTGTAGAGCACTTGCTTAGCATGCAGGAGGCCCTGGGCTAGATCCCCAGTACTGAAAGAACAAAAGTAGATGCTCAGAAAAGATACTTAGTTTGTTAAAGGCAGCAGAGTTTGAATTTCAGTGGTTTTAGAATTTTCCTAAGCCAAGGTATATCCTCATAGCTTACCATTTTAATAATAAAATGTTAAACATTAGGTGAGTTTTTTCTTCCAGAATGGTCAGGGCTGGATTTTTTTTTTTTTTTTAAATGTATGTGGTACAGGGATTCACTATGTAGCTCAAACTCATAGTGATCTTCCTGTTTTCAACTTCCTCAGCACTGGGATTGCAGGCATGCACCTCCAGGCCTGGTCTTGGTGGCCAGCTCAGCATGCCTAGGGGTGGGGCCAGTGCAGCATATGGTGCCAGGGATCGAACCCTGGTTCCTTATGCTTGCTTAAGCAGGCTCTTAGTCCACTGAGCTATCTCACTGGCCCTCTTTGATCCTTAAGCTGAGCTGGACATAGGCTATGATGCTACTGCTCCACACCACAACTGTGCACCTGCTCATCTGTGCTGTCCACTTGCCATCTGTCCTGTGCACACACAAACTTGTCCTGTCTACCAGCTCACCTGTTCTGTCCACCAGCTCACCTGTCCTGTCCACCAGCTCACCTGTCCTGTCTACCAGCTCACCTGTGCTGTCCACCTGCTCACCTGTCCTGTCCACCAGCTCACCTGTC
>NW_004524599.1:18107897-18108892 GCF_000260255.1 Octodon degus
CCAGGATGGTGGGGAAGGACACCAGAGCTCTGTGGCCAAGATGGTGTGGAAGGACACCAGTCTCTGTGGCCAGGATGGTGGGGAAGGACACCAGACTCTGTGGCCAGGATGGTGGGGAAGGACACCAGTGCTCTGTGGCCAATGTGGTGGGGAAGGACACCAGACTCTGTGGCCAGGACAGTGAAGAAGGACACCAGACTCTGTGGTCAGGATGGTGAGGAAGGACACCAGAGCTCTGTGGCCAAGGTGGTTGGGAAGGACACCAGACTCTGTGGCCAGGACAGTGACGAAGGTCACCAGAGCTCTATGGCCAAGACAGTGAGGAAGGACACCATACTCTGTGGCCAGGACAGTGAGGAAGGTCACCAGAGCTCTGTGGCCAGCATGGTGGGGAAGGACACCAGACTCTGTGGCCAGGATGGTGATGAAGGTCACCAGAGCTCTGTGGCCAAGATGGTGTGGAAGGACACCAGTCTCTGTGGCCAGGACAGTGAGGAAGGTCACCAGACTCTGTGGCCAAGGTGGTGGGGAAGGACACCAGACTCTGTGGCCAGGATGGTGAGGAAGGACACCAGAGCTCTGTGGCCAAGGTGGTGGGGAAGGTCACCAGACTCTGTGATCAGGATGGTGAGGAAGGACACCAGAGCTCTGTGGCCAAGGTGGTGGGGAAGGACACCAGACTCTGTGGTCAGGATGGTGGGGAAGGACACCAGACTCTGTGGTCAGGATGGTGGGGAAGGACACCAGAGCTCTGTGGCCAAGGTGGTGGGGAAGTACACCAGAGCTCTGTGGCCAGGATGGTGGGGAAGGACACCATAGCCTTGTGGTCCAGGTAGTCAGGATCCCCCAGCTTTTCCTGAAGGAAATGATGGGCTCTGGGGAGCTCACCACCTTTCCATCGTCATAACAAAGTACCCGGCAAAAGTGAACTCAGAAGAGAAAAGCTTCCTGAGCTCATGGGTTTCAGAAGTCCATGGTTGGGCAGCTTTAGGGCA
>NW_004524599.1:18108992-18145449 GCF_000260255.1 Octodon degus
ACCAGCTCACCTGTGCTGTCCACCTGCTCACCTGTCCTGTGCACTGCTCACCTGTCCTGTGCACCTCTCACCTGTCCATCTGCTCATCTGTCTGTCCCTCAGGGCCTCCAGGCCCTGGAAGGCAGGGATTGGCCTTGTGTACTGTGTACCTAGAGTATAACGTGCAGAAGATGCCTGAGAAATACCCAATAAGGTGATGGCAGAGGTTGGTTTAGCTTCCCGTGGGCAATCACCAGCGATGTTTTAATCTGAGTCCCTGTTCTTCATTTGTAAATTGAATATAATTTGCTCTCTAAGTAATCCTTGAATCCCTTTTCAATTCCAAAGATCTGAAATACTAAAGAAGGCATACAAGTTGTGAAAGCTTAGAATCATGTACTCACAGTAATGAATAAAGATGAGGCATTCATCAGCCTTTTCTGATGCAGTGGTTTAAGGTAATAGTCAATGCTACTAAATTTAACACTTTGGTTGTAAATGTCTGTATGGAAACGATATTAGCTATAAAGCAGAAACAGAATTGTGTTGTGGGGATCCACATGTGTTGTCCATCAAGGGGCACAAAAATTAATAAAGCTCGGGAAGCGATATTGGAAGGAAGGACTGGTGTTGGCTGCAGGAAGTCAGTGTGGGCCCTGCTACCGAGTGCTCCGGTTACTCTCATGAGCGCGGGCGGTGCTGCAATGCAGACGTGAACGGGGACCACTATGGTTTCAGGGAATAGGAATTTCTTAAATCAATAGCGTGTTTTTCATGGCAACTGAAAGAACAGATTTCTTCTTCCCATTCTAAATGGGTTTGGGATGGAATTTCTTGGGGAAAGCCAGGAAAGCAGATCACATAAATTAGCCTGATGTATAAAATGCTTGTTTATTATTTGAGCCATAACTGAAACAACATGGGGCTTAGCTCTGGGATGTACAGGTGGAAACACTTAGTGGGAACCGGATCCTCCACCACACACAAGAACTCCCCAAAGAGCACAGTCCTTGGGGCTTTACCCACCAAGGAAGGATAGCCAGTCCCTCGCTTGGGTGGGGTTATTTTACGAGACCCTCCTTGGTACTAAGGAGTGAGCCTGCCAGTCAGCCCGGTGACCGTGTGGCACTCCAGTAACACTGACAAGAGTTCCATGGCCTCCCTACTCAGTTGCTGCTCTGTGTCACCCACAGCGAGGAGTGCACCTTGCAGGTGGCTCGAAACTCTTCCCTCAAGGACACTGTAACCCAGGGAGCTGCTCTGACTCCTTAAAGGATAAAGTAAGGAAGAAAATCTCCTTTTAATGCTGTGTTTATGTGTAAACTTTGAAAAGTTACAGAATATTCAATGAACATACATTTTCTTCAGAATCAGAGGGTGAGCCTTGTGGAGATGGCAATGGGATATAGGGATGGAAGAGGGAAAGTAAACAAGATTCGAATTCAGGGTGTATAGGTGCTAATTGCCCATGATGGATGTGTTCATTAGGTATCACAAGCCTGTGCTAATGTAATAAACAAAATGGCAAGAACAATGGGAAAAGAGTGTTTGACGTAAGAAGGGCTATTTTGAAGGAGATTAATAGCAATGTAACTTTTACTGTAATACTTTTTAAATTAAATCGCATAGATGCCTACCCTTCCACAGTCATAACTCTTCTAGGACATGTTGGACTGGGTACCTGATCCCGAGTTGTCTTCTCATCCCAGGCTGCGCAGTTGCTGAATTTTACCTGTTGTCAAAGGGAAGGAAAAAAGTTGTAAGGTAGGATCCTGTTCTTCGCATAATTTATTGACACTGAAGCTCCTAGTTAAAATAGTATAAATAAGTGTTTCTTTTTTTGAATATTAATTACATGAAAAGAATTCACTCAGCATCTTCTATGACTATTTCACGTAATTCCCATCGCAACCTATACATAGGTGGATCCTCTGTATTTTCTCTTTTTCAGCTGAGAAACTAAGTCTCAGCAAGGGTGAGTGAGTTGCCCAGCTAGGGATGAAGAGACCTGGGCTCAGTCTCTCAGGTTCTTTCAGGCTCCTCTGCCCATCATCCTTGGCTGCTTGGAATCACCCAAAGGGCAAGTCACCAGCCCTGGGCCATCCGTATCCACCGGACCCACATCTTCCACGCTGTGCGAGGCATCTCGCGGCCCCCAGCTCCCCAGGAGCCTGCCTGGGCCCGGGTCAGGGCCACTGTCCCGGCCCAGCTGGTACCTGGGGGCTGTGAACAGCGGTGCATAACTGGCACAGCCCTCCCCTGGTCGTTTGCTCCACAGAGCAATTCCGAGAAGACCAAAGGCCCAGCTGATGCGTGTCTCACCTCTGATCCACTCGCACAGCAGCCCCGGAGCCCTCCCTGCCACACCCACCAACCGGTGCTCAGCCAAACCAGGTCATGCCCCGCATGCTTCGACCTGCAGTGCTTCTGTCAGAAGCCGGCACATTTCTTCCTTTGGCACCATTCCCTGAATGACCCAGGACAACAGCCTTTTGCATGGATTTACACAGTTCTAGGTATTCAAGTCATCTAGAGGTGATCTAAAGTACGTGGGGAGGCACGGGGGATGGGCGGGGGGGGGTCCTGTACCAAGAACTGGGGCCCCTGTGACTGTTGGTGTCCATGGGGTCCTGCAGCCAGTGGGTCCTGAGGGATGCCAGTACTGAGGGTCCGTGACATGCGGTGCCTGACATTCTGAGGGTCCCCAGCACATGCCACGTCCTTGTGGGGATGACAACCTGGTTTGGGTGATGTGAAAATTGGATCCGGATAGAATCCTATCACAGCAACCTCGCAGACACGTGCGGGTGCAGTCACGACCGTCTACACGTGACACAGTCGCTCTGGGGAGGGCCGTCTTCCAGCGCTTGCGCGGGGCGGGAAGCGAGCAGAGCACTCACGGGCAGCGTGTGCCAGGTTCCCTGCTGTGCCCTCAGTACGAACCACGTCATGGTCGCCGCCCTGGCACCACCCTATTATTACCCTCCCTTCTCCCACGGAGAAGCGGGGTGCAGTGTGTCCCAGAGCACAGCTGGAGTGAGCAGCAGAGCTAGGGTTCCGGCCCAGGCCTGGGCCCCCGAGAGCGTGGGCTTCTACTGAGGAGAGGCGAAATTAGAAGGACAAGTAGCTAGGAAGGTTGCCCATGGATGCCAGTAGCCCCTGGTGGCTGTTACTCTGCATAAGACTCGTTCTTGCATATCCGAGGGGTATGGGGCCCAGGATGCCCACCCCGCCCGACTCAGGCCTCTCCAGTCCCTCTGCCAAAGGCTTCCCAGTCACCTGGAGCTGTGTGTAGTGTCCCACGTGTGTAGATCATTCTTACTGATATATGATGCCAAATGCAAGGCAAATGCTAGGAGGATAATTATACTATATTGTGTAGGGGAAAATAATAACAAAAACAAACTCTGTTCCCTTTAGATCAACTTTTCATGAAGCATACTTTCAAATGGTCGCTGGTGGACTCCATGAATTTGAAACCCTTAGGACAGGGAAAATCAGCTGTATGTACAAATACACAATGTTTGCTGGATTTTTTTAAAAAATGGAAAACAATCATATCTTACCTTGTTATTATTTATGAAGTATAAATACATTTGTATGTTTGGGTCATGTAATATACATTATATATTATTTATAAAGTGCTAAATTATCACCCTTTCACTTGTTTATAAAAGCACTTCCTTGGAGATAATGCATAAAGGCAAATAAACATAGGAAACCCTTCCTCTGACATCCTCTGATTTTCCTTCCAAGAGTGTCATATTCTGGGTCTTCGGTTGAAATCCTTTTGTAAATGTCAAACTTAAAACTTAAGCTTTTCTGGTAATATTCATTGCCCGGTTTTCTTGGTAGATGTGAGGCGTAGCCTATTGCCTCGGGGCACCATCAGGACCTCTTCCCGGGTTCCTCTCCAGGCTTTGTTCCCTCCTCTCTGCCCCTCTGGAAGGAGCAGAGGTGGTCGGGCCCAGCTGCCACGCGCTCCATCCTCACCCATAGAGCTGGACACCGCAGTCTCCAAGGGGAGCTCCAGGCAGACTCTCTTCCACCATCAATTAAACACCCTTGTAGAATCAGGGGGATGAAGAGTGAAATCCCCTCCCAGGGGAGGCAAGCGGCTCCAGCGGCTCACCCTCCTGTGTCTCCCAGCCTGCGCGCCTCAGAAGCTGTCCGATGCGGATCTCTTTGCACTCACAGGAGGCCAGCGCTTCATGCTGTCTCCGCCCCCTGCCCGAGCACACACGCTTCCTCCAGGTGCGTTTTCTCCAGATACTGACCCATGGAAATGTACTAATCAAGACCCAGCTCAGACTATTTTCTCCAGAAAGGCTTCATTTATTTCCTTGCAGATCTTATTTGCATACACACGCGAAGACTAAAAGTTCTGCAACCAGAGAAAAAGAATTACTCTCTTTTCTCCTTTCTTGGAACTTTATGCTTGTATTTATATTATATGAGGTAGGTAAAATGTACTAAAAATGCTTAAATTAAAAATATTCTAGGGCCAGTGCAATAGCTAAGCAGACTAGGCATCTGCTTAGGGAAGTGCAGGGACCAGGGTTCAAACTACATCACTGCCTGTGCCAGCCCGCCCCTGGGTGTGCTGAGACCATTACTGAGACCCAGTGTGGTGGCACATGCCTGTAATCCCAGTGCCGGGGAGCGGAAAGCAGGAGGATCACTACGAGTCCAAGCTGCCGAGCTGTGTAGGGAGACTGTATCAAATACATAAATAAATAATATTCTAGTAAAATACATTGTCATTAATGCCCCTGAAAATACTTTCCCTCTTCCAATACACACATCCTGTCCTTCCTGCCACTTTCTGAAGTGGTTCTGGTAGTCCTCTTTCATGGGGGCCTTTAATTGTGCTGTCTTGGTTGCCTCCATGTCCTGGATCAATCAAAAACATTCCTCTTTCATGGTCGTTCTGACTTTGAGGAGGAGCCAGAAGTCACGTGGTACCACGTCAGGTGCATAAAGTTGATGGGCCAGCAGTGCTTTCAGCGGACAGAAACTGCGGCACACATTTATTAATGAGGAGCAAGCGAGACATTGTGAATGCTTGAAATAATTTACTATGGTTAAAAACACATTGTCATTAATGTCACTGAAAATAGTCCCTTCTGGGGCTGGGCAGATAGCTCAGCACTCTGAGCACTCGCCTTGCCAGGACCCAGGTTCGAGCCCTGGTACCACATGCTGTGCCAGCCCCAGAACCCTGGGTGCACCGTGCCAGCCACCAAAACTGGGCTTGGTGACATACATCTGCAATCCCAGTTCTGGGGAGGCTGAGACAAGAGGACCACTGTGAGTTTGAGCGCATAGTGAGACCCTGTACCAAATAAACAAATAAAAGGTTTTTAAAAATACTCCCCTTCATTTATCCCCTTGTTTGTGCCAATATGTCTTTTGCTGTAATAAATTTTAAAAATGTGAACATTCCTTGTACAGTTTGCTCCCCCCGCAGCAATCATCTGAAGCTGCGATGTCACACTCGGTGCACTGCCTTACAGGACCCAGTAGACTCTAAACCACAGGGCGAGGCAGCTAGGATCAGTCTTTCCTTCAGCATCAGCCCAGTGCCTGGCATATGCGCACCGCTAGCAAATAAGTAAATGAGTGGACAAATGGCAACTGAACAAGCATAGAATGCCTGAAGATGCCATAACTCCCAAGATAGCCCTTTCCCTAAGTAATTTTACAGAGTATAAATCGGAAGGCTTGCACTACACGTGGGGACACCAGGAGCCTTTATCCAAATGTGGTCGCTGTGCTGCTGGCTTTTCTTCATTGACTTTCAAGAGGAAAGATGACTAGGAGATTTTATAGGGCTGCCACAAACAACAAGTAAACAAGCAAGGGGAAACAAATGTGAATGCCATGGGTCTGTTTATTTCCTTTATTTATGCTCTGTCTTCTGTCTTGAGATTAATTTCTGCATCCAGTGCTTCAGAGACAGGTTGCTATGCTGATCTTTAATTAAGTGTCAGAGTGTCTGCATTCCCTGATACTGAGCTGAACATAAAAATCTAATCAAATAAACAATTAACAAGACTCCCCGAGGCTCCACATGCATCAGCAGTCAGCAAGCCCCATCTTTCCGTGCGCCCCGGCCCTGGATGGCACACTGTAGACCTCCCGGTAGGAGGGCCCAGCCCGCCCAGGTCGGACCGATTCATTGACCTTGCAGTCCTCCTTCGGTTGTTCAGGAAGGAGCTCACAGGAACACGGGCAAAGCAGCTCACATTCCAAGCTGAGGGTGGCAGCCCCAGAATCTATGCCGAATCTGGAAACCCAGGATTTTTTCATCTTTTATTTTGGTACAGAGTCTCTTTTGCTATGCAGCTCAGACTCATAGTGATCCTCCTGTCTCAGTCTCTCCAGTGCTGAGATTACAGGAATGAGCCACTATGCCTGGTTTCGGTGCCAAGCATGGCATGTGGTGCCAGAGATGGACTTGGGACCTTGCGCTTACCGGGCAGGCCATGAGATCGTTGCCATATCTCCCCAGCTCTGGGAAGCTGATTAAAGCTGTTCTTCCAATGAAGTTTGCTGGGCCATTCACATCCTGATTGATGATGCAGTGAGTGGAAGGCCAAGGACGGCATGTTGGTCTCAGTTTTTCTGTGACCTCAAGACCCTGGAGCCACACCTTGAATGGCAAGGGATCACCCTAGCCGCCTGTGCTGCTGTAGTCCCACACCTCAGGCAGAGTGCGTCTAAGGAGTGCTCACGGCCCCAGCTCTGGGAGCCAGGAAGCCCAAGGCCGAGATGCTAGCAGATGTGCTGTCTGACAAGGGTTTATCCTCTTCTTGCTGCATCCGGGTGGAAGACGGGGCCAGCCGGTCCCTAGCCTCTTTGGAAGGGTGCTCATCCTGTCCTGACCCATTCACCTTGCACAGGCCTGCTGTCTCACACATTCCACTCTGACCAGCTCTGAGCTCTGTAACAAGCTTCCTGGGATGAGCCATTTAAAAGGAGGAAAGATTTGTTTCAGCTCACAGCTTTGACTGCTTCCATCCATGGAAAGCTACCACCATTGCTTTTGTGACATAGTTAAGAGTGCATCAAGGCAGGAGCACACAGCAGAGGGGGCCACCGGCCTCGTGACCTCCAGAAGCTGAGAGGGCGGCAGAAGGGCCAGGCTCTGCATCCCCTTCAAAGGTGCACCTGATGACCTCACTCCTCCCACAGGGCTCTGCCCCTCCCCAAAGGTCCATGAACGGGGAATCAAACCTTTAATACAACGGCCTTTGAAAGACACATCCAAGCCAGGGCAGCTTTCAGCATAGGAACTGGCGGAGGGGCTGGAAGATAAGCATTCAAATGGTAGCAGGGGCTGAACTCGCTTCTGGCTGGCATTGTTTTGGTTCTTGGGCACGTCATTTAGCCTCCTTGGGTTCCTGCCTCTCAGGATTGTTTCAGGGACAGAGCTCCAAGCAGACCCCCAAAACTTGGCCCTGTGAAGTGTATCCAGGACCTCAAACCTTCTGAGCGTATTCTGGATAAGGTTGTCACTGATTTTCAGTCACTAAGGACTGCGCGCCCATGCAGAAAGTACCACCATGCTCCCAGTGTGTCCAGGAAGACATTAGGTGAGTGCTAAGGAAGAGCATGCAAGTGGACAAACCCCTGGGGGGCGGACAGGCTTCAGGGATCATGCCACACGCTGGAAGTCTGCAGGGGGAGACACCAAGAAGAAGCATCCTAGGTCTACGGGGATAGAGACCGGAAACTGATTCAGGTAGAGTCCCCGGCCCTCACGTCAGCACTGTGAGTGGCAAGTGGGAACAGTGAGGGGAAAGTACTCATGATAAATGCTGTAGCTCATGAAAAAGCTGTCTTGTAGAGGCAGGCAATAATCTCAAGCATACACGAACTTGCACAGGAAATGTTTTTATAAGATGCATTGTGCATTTGCTTCAGCTTTTCTTGGTCTAATGGGTAACTACATCAAAAGAAAAAAATCATAAATGCAGCATGATTTCATAAGCTTAAGCTGAAGCACATTTTTCATGTTGAGCCCATAATGGGTCCTTAAAGAGAATGGGTGGAGTTGAAGTTTCAAAAGAAGGAAAGAAGGAAGGAAGGAAGGAAGGAAGGAAGGAAGGAAGGAAGGAAGGAAGGAAGGAAAGAAGGAAGGAAGGAAGGAAAGGGAAGGGAAAGAAGGGAAGGAAGGAAGGGAGGAGGAAAAGAAAGAGAGGGATAGAGGAGGAAAAGAAGTAAGGGAAGGTAGGGAAGGGGAAAGAACAGAGAAATATTAAATTTGCAAGGTTTCAAGGAGTGGCAGAAAATAACATTTCTTGCAGGTTTCTTGAAAATATCAGCTCACAGAGCGCAGCCTGAGCCAACAGCTGCACCACACAGGAGATAGTAGATAGCGAGCATTAGACAAGCTAAGCAGCCCCGGACAGCCAGTGCCGATGGGTGGGGCCAGGAAGGAGCCGGCACACACGTGGGAGGGGCGCTGGGGGGGGGAGCAGCACACAGCACCCCATTGGGAGCGCAGGGAGAGGGCAGTGATTCCTTGCTGACCCTCAAGGGCTGGGTGCCTGCAGCCCGCTCCCCTGCTGAGGGGCAAGAGCACGCAAGTCCCCTGTCTCAGATGGGCAGAGCCTGGTCCTCTCCTCAGAGCAGGTCAGGAAAAGCATGAACCTCAGGGCTGCCCTGATGCACCCAGGAAAATGACTAACACAAGGACACTGCATACTCAGTTAAAACCCTGTCTGTAAGGCAGTGGGGTCGCATTGGCTCCTGCAAATCCGTACATACCGCAAGCGCAGCCTAGGGACCAAAGAAATAGTAAGCGGCACTTCTTACTGAGCCTGCACTGTCTTTCGAGTGTGTGGATCCATGATTCGTCACAGACGCGGACAGTGGTATAATCAGACTACACGTTCAGCCCCTGATCACTGCACGGAAGCAGTCAGCACAGCGAAATCACAGACCCCGCCAGTGCTCCAAATCCAGGGCTCGGTCCAGGGAGCCAAGGTGGGTGGGGGCTGGGCTGCAGCACTGCGCCTGCGCCGTGAGCTCGCAGGCTGGGGCTGGCGCCATCTCTGTGACTGGCACAAAGCTCAAGCTCATTGTGTGAGCACCCTGGGGCCCACGAGGAGTCCACACCAGGGGACCCTTCACTGGGTAGCTCCTGCGCTTTGGACAATGGAGCCGGTTACTTTGGGAAGAAGTTGAACTGAAAGAAAAGCTTAGTTTTGAAAAATAAGCAATTATCCTGGAGTAAGCTTGCAAAATAGGGTGCAACCCCATTATCTTCAGGTCCCTTCAGTTTTCTGGGGTGTCTTTTATGCTGCCCAGCTCAAGCCATTTAAAGAAGGAATCTTTACCTTTTATCTCTTAGCCCTATGGCAAGCTTTAGAAAAGAGGCTGGATGACCTGACCGTGGCTTTCCCTGAAATCACGTCGTGTGGGCTGACGCGGGCCAGAGCTCGCTGCTCTGACACCAGAAAGTAGGTTACTCACCTAGCAGACAACGGAAAGCAGGCACGTGGCTGTGGGACACCAGCTCTGCAGGCTCCACTCTCAGAGCTGTCTACGTGTGAACCGCAGAGCCGGGGGTCTGGGAACACACGAGCCGGGACCTGCGACAGGCAAGGCAGGTGCAGGGAGCGGATGCCACAACAGGGGAGACAACGAAATGGTCAAGACGTCTTTGCTCGTCATTCTCCGGCAGGCCACCATGGCTGGCTTGGGGACTCTCCTAAGCAGCTCTCACCGTGCTGGTTCACAGCAAGCAGTCGCCAGAGGCACCTCCGCCTCGCTCGGGTGCTTCAGAGCAGCCCTCGGGCTGAGCCGCGGAGGACCTGCTGGCCACTGTGACATCCACACTGATCGCGGAGCACCAGACCGCGGAGAGCCCAGCGCGGTAGCGCGCGTGCCCGAGCCCTCCCTCCTCCTGCAGGAGGTCAGTGCAGCTGTGAGAGGGAGGGGACAGTACTCCGCGCGGTGTCTCTCTCTCCCTGGTACCCAACAAATCTGGCATTAAAGAAGCTCAAGGACTTTTAACTGTGCATGTCACTTTTCTGTCAAGTACACCCCCGTTCCCTCTGGGACTGCTCGTGGAGAGCTACAGGAAACTACGAAGCCTGGCCTAAGATTCCACAGAGGCCCCTGTGCACTGGGGCGACAGACGGGAGTCGGCTAGCCTGAAAGCTCGGCCTGTTGTTTATTTTTAACAATATTGAAAAATTTTTAAAAATTCTAACACGGAAGAGCTGGACCTTTGTTCTTATTTTATTTTTAAACAGATGCAAGGATATATATCTATATATATCTTTTATCTTTTAAAGGAAAGAGAGAGAACTCTCTTGCCCCTAACGTCTGGCCTGGAGGAGTGGCTCAGGGGCAGAGGACTTGCCTAGCCTGCTGGAGCCCTGGGCTCCGCCTCCTCATCAAGGCAGCCGTATTATACAGAAACATGTCTTCAGGTAAACTCTGCCTATTTCTTCCAGTCAAATCTGACCTACTTGTGCTTACCTCGAGGTCGCACTGAGATAGGGACCTGACCCTCCACCTGTGCCTCCGCTGTCTACCACAGTGGCGGGAACTTTCAAATTAATAAATGAATAGTCGTAAGAGCCACACACCGTTTTCCTTAACATCAAAGGAGTTGTGTTTACAGTAAAGACATAATACCAGGAAAAATACATCAAGCAAGGTGCAGCCACAGCCATTGCAAATCATTAGAAACATCGTGAAATTCTGAGAGCTTATGCTAAGTAAAAGATACTTGCCTCTGAATTACTTCCAAATGTTTGAAATGCTAAATATAGGCACTAAAAGCAGAGATAATGTCAGTTTTGGGGTTATATATTGAAAAAGACTTTTGCACAAAAGCATGCATATTACTGTTGAACAGTCATGATTTTAAAAAGAAATAATTCTCCCTTCACCTTCTTTCAGGAAGTAACAGTTGCAGGAATTTTTTTTTAATTTTGAAACCATTCAAAACCCACAGAGAAGTTGGGAAACATTGCCGTCACTGTTCCGTGCCTCACCGCGCTCCCTCACCACTGAGATGGTCACACTAGCTCTGCTTCCGTGTTTGTCTCCGTTGTGTCTCTTGTTGGATCCTTGTTTTTAAAACACTTATTGGTGCAAGTTGCAGATGGTGACACTTGGCCAGTAATTATTTAGTACTTGCATTCCTATAGCCGGGGCAGTCCTTCATGGAAGCACTGTGCCGTTATTAAATTTATAATTTTGTTTTTACTTTTCATTTTTGTTAGTACACAAGTGCAGCACGAGACTCCCTGGGCGGAGCTGGCACTTGCACAGAACAGCCTCGGCCCTCTTCCTCCTCCACACCCTCCCTCCTTCCTTGCTTCCTCAGTCTCTCGGTCCTGTGCCCATTTGTAAAAGATTGACCTCCCTGTTTCCTATTGTCTGTCTTCGGCTTTTTTCTTTTCTCTTTTGTCCGCTTGAGACAGGGTCTCAGTATGCAGTTCAGGTTGGCCTTGAGCTCACTCTGTAGCCTAGGCTGGTCTCGAACTTGCAAAACTCCTGCATCAGCCTCCTGAGTGCTGGAATTACAGGTGTGAGCCACCACACCCAGTTTCTTCTGCTAATTTTAAAAGAATACAAGTATATATTAATAAAGAAAATATTAAAAAGCACTTTTCTTACTTCTATGAAAATCAAATAAAATTTTATAACAAAATAATTAAAAAGTAGCAATAGTTAATAAACTGCGCATCATCATCTTAACAGAAGGCCCAAAATATTACTCAGAGTTTAAGAGCTAGACAAAACAGACTCTCTCTTACAAAGAAGAAATGAACAGATAATAGGAACTGTAAGTAACCTAAATACCTTGACATAAATGGGAGGAGGCTGCATGTTATGTGAACTACCGTGCCCCCTTCTACAAGGGAACGGTGGATTCGGGGATCTGTGGAGGACAGGTCGTCCTGGCACCAAACTCCTTTGATTAACAGTGACTATTCAGATTTTGCTTGCTACCTTAAGATTCCCTGCAAGCAGCATTTTCTCCACTCCCAGACTTGGTGCGGAGTTACAGTTGTGCTTGTACGGTACAATCCTTCAACTCCCTTAACAGAGGGCAGTCTCAGTCTTCCATTATTTTCCAAGAAACTGACATCTCCTGAGAGCTCGTGGTCACTGTTCTACAGACCGTCTTTTGGGTTGGACGTGGCCAACTCATAAAAGGGTTGTCATCTGCAGTTGACATTGGCCTAAGATCCCTTAGTACCTATGGACAGAAAAGATACCAAGAGGCTTTGTCCATTCCTGCCACACCTGGACTTCATTGCTGGCTCAGTTTCCCCTAGGGTCAGGGAAAACGCTGCATGTGAAACCAGGGATTGAACGCTGGCCCCTGCACTTACCTAAGAAAGCATTTAGTCTGCTGAGCTATACCACTGGCCCTGCCATTTTACTATAAAGAAGAGCTTTTCCTTTAACTCTATTAATCTGTTTCTGTTCCACCCTTATTGTGTTTTTGTTTTTAAATTGTTATAACCCACAACTGTCCTTGTTAACTTGGGGCTCAACGTATCTCAGGTTTAGCCAGTGGCAGCCCTCGCAAACCCATCCCTGTGTCTCTTTTGTAATGTCCCCCTGATTTTTCTTTTTTCTTTTTGTACCAAGAATTAAACTCAGGACTTGTGCTTGCCTGGCAGGTGCTGTGCCACTAAGCTACATCCTCAGCACCCCACTGATGTTTGAGCAGTTCCCTAGTTAGCGCCTCACCTCGTGTTTTCCCACTCATTCCCTGGGGTCCACCATTTCTCTGGGAGCTCTGGTTCCCTTGTGTGAATCTGTCACATCTTGAACAAGGAAAATAAGGAGTTTTTAACCCATTGACCAGTTTTTCCACACCCTTACCATCCCTGGCAGCCATTACTCTATGCTCTTCCCCTTCAGCTTTCACATCTGAGAGGAAGCAGGAAGCATGCGTCCTCCTGTGTGTGCCTGGCTTACTTACTTAGCTTTTGTCCTCCAATTCCATCTACTGTGCTGCAAGTGACACCATTTCAGAGTGCCATTTAATCATATCTATTATAATTTTTAAAATCCTGCTACCCAGAGATAGATACTTGGTTAAATCACATATCTTGGCCATCCTGAATAGAATTATAATAAACTCAAGAGTGCAGACCTCTCTGGCACACTGACATCATTTCTTTTGAATGACTAGACTGTGGTGACACTGCTGGACCCCAAGCGGCTCTGTTAGGAGATTCCATGGACCCTCATCACTGCACTAATCGACGTCTCACTAAAGTGCAAGAGTTCCCCGTTCCTCAACACATACACCAAATGTTGGGTTTTCTCTTTTTATCTTTTTGACATTAACCATTTAAAATGGGATGATAGCACATTATAATTTTGATTTACATTTCCTTGATGGTTCATGATGTGAAGCCTTTATCTCATACCCCTTTTGATCATTTTTATGTCTTCTTTTCATTTTAAGAAATGTCTATTCAAGGTTTTGCCCATTTTTAATCAGATTGTCTATTTTTTGCTATTGAATCAAATTTATCACACACTACAGACACTAACCTATGTGGTGGCTAAGCTTGACTGTGTCCACTTCATTGGTTTTGGAGCTGCCCACCAGCCTGGTAAAGCACACAGCTAGACAGTCTGCATGGGCCATGGAGGCAGGGCCGTGGGCAATCTATCTGGTAGTGCTACCCTCCTTTGGCTCTCCTCTCTCTCTGCTGCCCTGGCCTAGGAACTGAGAACCTTTGCTCCGCCATGGCCTTCCACCAGGATGCTTTTGCTTTGCAGCCAGGTGGCCATGGGATGCATCCTTCGGAATGGATCTTCATAATGCAAGCTGGTTGCAGCCTCCTCCTTCATATTGCGGGTGCCAGGCATTGTGTGTCAGCGATGAGGAAGCTGAACAACACAGGAAACTGGCGCTGGAGATTGAGGGTGCTGCTGTGGCTGCGCCAGGCTATGAGCATTGGAAGGTCAGAGCTAGCCGGGAGGAGGAGCATGGGAAGTCTGAAGAAGTGCGCTGAAGAAGCCTAGGATGCTGCGGTTGGAGCCTGATGGTGACGCTTCTCAGAACCCGGAAGTCCAGACTGCTGACAGAGATGTGGACGGGAAAGGCCAGACTCATGAGCCTCTGGTGAGAATGAGGGCCCTGTTGGAGCACGCCCAGAGGGTAGAAAGTCTGTCTGCATTTCTCACATGTCTCGAGACTTGTGAGGACTGAGACTTAGAGCAGTGATCCACTGGTGTCAACGTCATTGCGACGTGAGGTTCAGCCCATCCCTCATGGGTCTGGGATAATGTTACTATGAGCATATCTACTCTGATGCCAATCATGGGAAAGCACAGTGATATAATTATGCACTCAACTTAAACGTGATGCTGCTACTTAGTAATATACTTCTTAGCTTATCATTTTATAATTATTTTGAAGGTATTCCTATGTACTAAAAAAAATAATTTATTGTAAACAGCGCTCAGTCTTATCTGAGCGGTAGTGCCACAGATCAAGTGGCTGTGTCAAGTGATGGCCCTGGACCCTCCCGACTGCATAAGTCACACTGACTGTCTCACATCAGGAAGTGCCTAACAGCACACTTCTGGGATCTCGTCCCATCACGGGGCAACATGTGATGTGTGCATGGCTCCTGGCAACTTCTGACTGGACAACTGCAGAGGAGAGAGTGTGGGAGGCCCGGCAGCAAGGGCTCCAGGTGTGAGTGGGAGCTGGGGACCCTGCAGGTCTACTTGACTGATTCATCCATTCTTTTTTTTTTTTTTTTTTTTTTGTGGAACTGGGGATTGAACTCAGGCCCTTGCGCTTGCCAGGCAAGTGCTTGTTCTTCTGAGCCATCTCCGCAGCCCTCCATCCATTCATCTTGACCTGGACAGAAAGGAGGCATGTAGGGATGGCTAGAGGAGCCAAGCAAGGCCTAGCTAGGAAAGTCTGGAGGCGGAGGAGAGGAAAAAGGGGGAGGGAAAGCGTGGACACAAGGGTCGCGACAGTAGGCACACGACATGTCACCTTGCACAAGGGTTTTTCAAGCCCCTAACAAAAACTTACTGGCCATTTTGATTTGAGTCCAGCCCAGTGTCCTGAGAATATCAGAATCTGCCCCAGACGGGCCAGCAGCATGAGCTGTTGGGGAGCTGTGTTCTGACACCAGTCATGAAACATGACAAAAGCCCACACTGAAGGGCCTCCAGCTCACTTCACAAGCATCTGTGTTACAAAATACAGACAGCAAAGAGCTGTCTGAGGCTGCCCTAGCCTGAGCCGATAGAACGTCAGGACGCCGAATGCCAGCATGTGACCCTGGGTATGTCTCAGACACAGGGCAAGTGCAGAAAAGTTGGAAAATTCTGAAGGAAGTGTCCGGATTCGCTCATGGCATTATTATTGCTGACTCGATGGCGCTGGTCCCTACGCTGTGTTTACAAGTGCTCACACTTGGAGGGCTGCATGGAGGGCGCACAGGAAGGCTGCTTACATCTGGAGTTTTTGTAAGTCTGAAACAGGTTCCAGTTGAAATGCTAAAAATAAAACTCAGCTCTCCGCACGGCACCAAGTACAGCGTAACGCTGTGTGAACGCTTGCCACACTGCGCTGTTTAGGGAGCGACAGGACAGACGTGTGTCTGCTCAGCACAGGTATCTTTTCCCTGTTTGCAGTTGTATTTGATTAAAGCTGAGCTGGGGAAACTGCAGCTCCAGAGAGCCAACCATTAGGATAACTCCTCATGTCTTTGTTTAAAAAATGCTGTGTTTTTCTTCAAGAATCCGAAGTGCTTCGCGGCCTAGTCTTACCTGTAGCATGGGAGAACCTGAGCTGGGGTGTGTGAAGGCCAGAAACCCAAGGCGCCCAGGCCTCTGCTTTCCTGCTGTCTCCTCCTACCAGGAAGACCTGTGCTAAGGAAAATCTTGTCTTTTAAAAGCCAGTTTAAGGCGAGGAGCGAGGGGTGCACTGGGGGGCCAGCGGCTGTGGGAAGGGGTAAGGAAGTGTTGGGTAACCGGAGAGGGGCTGCTCTGCCAGCCTCCCCGCTTCGTTCCATCTTTCACCTTCCCTCAGCGTTGGCCTCTGCTTCTGTGTATT
The DNA here is from genome assembly GCF_000260255.1 of Octodon degus. Lineage (NCBI taxonomy): Eukaryota > Metazoa > Chordata > Mammalia > Rodentia > Octodontidae > Octodon > Octodon degus. The sequence continues at coordinate 18,125,053 of NW_004524599.1, forward strand.
CTTAACCTGGCACGCAAGATGCCGAGGATCAGGCCCCTTTCTCTCAGTAGTGTTCATTTATAGCACGGAGCATCTTACACGGGATGCGGTACATAGAGTCTTTTTCTATCTTGCTTGTCCTGGTCATCGTTTATCTGTTTGTCATATCCATAGCCCGCAAATGCAGTTCAGTCACTTCAGTATAAATGTGGCAGCACACATTTTCACGACCTGAAGGTATGCAGACAAAGCTGCTTGCTTCATATCCTGTGCGTCGCTTTATTTGGACTCAGAGCGTGTATTTACTTCCGTAGCTGGGAAACATGCCTGGAACAAAGGGCAGATGGTGACCACATTTTCTCATATTTTAGAGAATTCACTAATGTGGATTATGGGAAGCAAACTTCGCTATAAACTTGGAAGTAATGATAGTTTGCGGCCTATGGAACTATTGTTTCATGTAATCCTCAGGAGTTGAACTTTAATTAACATCAACATGGAAAGAACCCATTCTGTTTTGCAAGATTTGAGGTTAGTGGCCACAGTTGCGAAGGCGGCGTCTGCTGTCCTCCTTCCCAGAGAGTAAGCACAGAGCAGGCTTACCCTGCAACGTGGGGAGCTGCGGCGAACGATGCGCCCTTAGGTTCCTGGCCAGAGCCCTGGTCTCTGATCCAAGCCCTGTCTGTTTGGGTTTCACTGTGGAGTGGAGTGCACTCCCACGCATGATTCGTGGGGTTCAGGTGAACCTCAGGAGAATGTGACTGAGCCAGAGCTGGCCCAAGCAGCCGTTCTGACTCTCAGATGCTTAGGCCAGCGTTGTTGGTCTACCAGCTTAGGCTGGCAGCCATTTGTGAACACAGGACTTTTTCTTTCTGATCTTTTGAAACAGCAGTAGAGACCACCTCAGAGGGCTTTGAGGTTACTTGTGTGATCTCAGAAGGCATTTGTGTGTTTGTAAAGCTTAAAGTGATGCTTGAATGCCGGAATGATCTTGCAAATCCTGGTGGTCCTCTGCAAGGCTTGCCCCCGTGAACACAGGCTGGCGGGTCAGCTCCCCACACAGGAAGTGAAAGGAAGTATCCGTGTTGGATGTAAAGATCTCAACTTCCAGTTGCTTAGTTGTGTTGAACAATGTTTTGCTCAACTGAATTTCAGGGCAGTAAGAGTTCTGAATACCCATGGAGGAGATTCGGAAGCGGCCTCGGCCTTGGGTCTGACACAGCTCCTGCCCTCCGGGTGAGAGTCCTCGATTCCTCAGTGATTTCTGGGGACTTCACCCCCACTGCTCACCTAACCTTCCGTCTTCCAAGACCAGTGTTGTGTATGTTTGTTCTTTTTTAAGAAGTTGATTTTTTAAAAAGATTCATTTGGGAATTTCTTTCCTGAAAAACCGTTAGTAGGTTGGGGCTAGACTAAGAACAGTTTGATATTCAAAGAACCTACAGATTGGTCAACAGAGAAGCAGATAGCGAAGGACCTGCGGCGGGCAAGAAGGAGGCCTAGGGTTTTGCTCCCCACTCCTTCCAGGGGACCAGCTGTGGAGCCCAGGAGAGGCTGTCCCTGGCAGCCAGGGCCACCTGACCTGTGTGAGGTTGGCGCTGGTCCCGATGACCCCATGCATCATCGATGTCCTCACAGAGGAAAGGTCCCTGGCCTCCCCCGTGCAACAGGGCCGATCTGCTACCTGAAGGCATCTCTTCCCCGGGGAGATACTCCAGGGCCCCAGTGGCTGCCTGAAACCACAGCCGGTGGGTGTCAAGCACGTCTTGTACACACGTAACTATGATGAGTTTTAATTTATAAATTAGATGCAGTTGGTTCATAACAGCTGATGACAAAATGGGATCACTATTTTAAAACTGCAATAAGCATTGCCTGAAACTTATGAATCGTTTACTTCTGTGTCTTTGTCCTCAACGTTTTCAGGCCATGGCTGTTTAGGGCAACTGAGCCACCACGCGCAAGTCTAAAGTGAGGGTTACTGCTGGAAGCCTTCTCTGCCAGGGTGGGGGAGGGCGCACACCCTACTGCCCTGTTGCTATTGTAAGACAAAGTACAGACTGGCCTGCTTTCCACAGACTTTTTCCAACAGTGATTGACAGAAACAGTGTAGCAGAGGCCAGGTGTCTGATCCCCAGGCCTGCCATGGTGCCCCCGCCCCCTCCCCCAACCCCGGGAGCACTGTGTCAGCAATTGAGACTGGGCGTGGTAGCGCACAGCTGTAATCCCAGCTCTTGGGAGGCTGTAAACAGGAGAATCACGGTGAGTCTGATCTAGTAGTGAGACCCAGAACACCCTGTAGACCCTTCCCTAAAATACAGAAAAAGAAAGCAAGAAGCAGTGCAGAACAGCAGCAGCCTCACAGAAGTTTACAGGCCTCAGTTGTGAGGACACAGAGCTATTTGTGGCCTTGTGTGTCCTTCCCTTGAAACTGTCGTGCGTGTCCTCACACAGTGAGTGCCTCTGAAGCTCGAGCTGCTCCGGAGCACACGGTCTCGTGGGCTTGCGACAGCCCCACACCCAGACCACAGTCACAAGGAGCGGTGCAGCACCGATGTAGCGCGGAGTTCTCCTGGGCAAGAGTCTAAGAGCTGGGGCTGGGTCCTGCCCCTGCATGTCGCCCAGGGGCCTGGACCCCACCAGGGAGCTCTGCGCGCTGCTTCGGCCTCTGGGTGCCAGCGCTTTTGTGGCTAGAGCACTAAAAACTTCGACACAGTCTCAAGAAAGGTAGTCCTTTGTCTCATGGAAAATACGTGCATTCCTTTTGCTTTGTTTTCCAGTGCTAGGGATCAAACCGGGAGCCTCAGAGGTGGACCCCACTCCTGAGCGACGCCCCAGCCCTAAAAGAGCATCAGCATTTTGATCCCCACTTTCATGGTCCTTTTTCTGAAAAGGAAGTAAGTAAGATGAGATCTGAGTCGGAGACCCCAAGCACGCAGCATCGCTGAGCCTCCTGCCCGCGCCTGTTGCTCAGGTGTGGGTGCGCCAGGCACTGACACAGCCTGGAGAGCGTGGCAGGGGCCAGCCTTGCACAGCTCGGGAACGCGTGGCTGCCCCTCCCTGGGGGCAGATGTGAGTGGAGAGCCTGCTCAGCCTGCTAGAGAGGTCAGATGGGGCCCCATCGGGCTCCAACACGGGAAAGCCGAAGCCTCGCAGAGGGAGGCCCGACTCCACGTGGGCACTCAGGATTTCCTGGAACTGATGCTCAGGCGTGAAGGGCTCTGTCCAAGCGCAGCTCGGGCTCCACACCTGCCCCTCGGCCACCAGGAGCCAGTGCGCAGGCAATGCGGGCTCTGTGCGCCCTGCACCTGGCTCTGGCTCCCAAAACGATGGCGGGTCAGAGCACCTGCGACACCGGGTTACGCACAGACTTCAGCAGCACAGAGTTCAGATAGCTGAGGGGTCCTAAAGCAATGAGACACTCACGGGTGACTCTGTGGCCATAATTGTCCTATTTTTGTTATTGGTTATTGTGGTTAACCTCTCACTGTGCCAAAGGTATTCATGTATCATATCGACATACATATTTATAGGAAAAATTGTACGCAGAAAGATCAGTGCCCGCCGGAGCTTCAGGCATCTGCTGGAGACCTAAGAGCATGTCTCCTGCACACGAGGAGGCGCACTGTACTCCTTCCTGTGCATCTTCTTTCTGTTAATGTTCACAAGTTTCATCCACATATACCGTAGCGCCATCTTGTTCCTTTTTCATGACCAAGCAGTACTCCACCGCATGTGCTGTGCCATAGCGTGCTAACCTGCTCATCAGGTGATGCCTTGTTTGCAAACTACATCAAATTAAAATCATAACGCGACATCACGTGAGTACTGTGAGAACCAGAAAGTCAAATAACACACAGGCGAGAAGACACTCGAACCTGAGTACACTGCTGAGCGGGACATGGCATAGCCGCGTTGGGGACTGCTGAGGCGTTTCCAAGGAGGGTAGATGCAGAATCCCCGTGTGATCCGGAAGTCCGTTCTTAGGCATGAACCTAAGAGAAATGAAAACACCCACTCAAAAACTTAGGCCTGAATGTTTATAATGGCAGCGTTCATAACAGCCAAAGGTGGTGACAGTTGGAGGAAGATACGGGTACATTTGTGCGTGTTTGTCACCTCTCTGCCACAGCAGAGGAGGTAGTCGGAGTGAGAAGAGGAAAGGCTGGTCCGGCTCGCAGTCGCGGAAGGCTCGCAGTCCGCGCTCTGGGAGGTGGAGACTGCGCATCCGGATGGGCTCGCGGGGGAGACCCACGGGGAGGCCCGCAGAGGCGCACAGCGGTGCGATGCAGGGGCACCCGGACCCTGCCTCAGGATGGCTCTGCCCATCGTGAGCCCAAGACACTGCAGCCAGACAGTGGAGAACGCGGGGAGCACACAGCGGAGGCCCGCAGGACTGAAGGGGAGCAAGTTCACAAGCCCCTCGGGGACCACCGGTGGCCCAGGAGCCCCACGTCTCAGAGGTTCCTCCACCTCCTAGCAGCACCTGCAGCGCAGGACATCAGGGATAGGAGGTACCCGCTGAGCAGTTCAGTGAGACCCGACTTGACCGGAAGAAGGGACGAGTGCTGAAACGGGGCGCGGGGTGCACGGACCTCAAGAACGCCAGTGCGAGTGAGGAAGCCACTCGCGGACGCGTGTAAGGTCCTGTGCATGGGAGGAAGGAACTGTTTTGTCCCATTTAACTTTCAGAATAGTGAAACTGACAAAAGCAGACATAGGGCAGGGCTTCGGGCATGGAGAGGAAGGCGGCTGAGCACAGCGCCTAGAGGGTGGCGCTTGTTGCCCGTGGTGATGAGAACGCTCCCGAAGCGTCATCGCGGTACGGGCGGCCCTGCGACGACGCTAAACACCAGTAAATCCCACACTTCCTAGGAGCGAGCTGTGTGCCCTGCGACACGGTGGTACCTCGGTCCATGAACTTGATTCTTTGCACGATTCTTGTCACAAACCAAACTGGGCAACCAAATCAATGCGTTGGTTAGGGTCGGATCGGCCCTCACGGGACATTTGGTTCTGTTCTCAGCCGGTTCAGTTTGTGACTGGAAGCACATAGAGGATTGAGTTTGGAGCCGAGGCACCACCATATCCCAATAATGCGGGTAGCACAAGGAGGTAGTAGCTTGCGTCAGAACTTACTGCCTTTGTGGGCCGAAGAGGTGCCATGTAGGCTCTTGACAGAAGAGATGATTTGTCATTGTTCTGGGTGGGAGAGGATCCACACGGGAGCAGCCAGAGAGGAAGGAGTCCCGGGACAGCGAGGCCTGAGGGTACACTTGAGGAGGCCAGCAGCTACAGTCCTGGGAAGGGACACAGCTGGCTCCTCTTGGGGCCCGCACAGCCCCACGGTTAGAGGTGAGCTGTCTACTGGGACATGGTGGGCCCTTTACGGGATGAGGCCAGATGTCAGGGGGCGGGGCACACCTGTTCTCTCAGCGCTCTGGGAGGCTGAGGCAGGAGGACAGCAAGTTGGAGCCCAGCCCAGACAGTGTGGGTGGGGCCTTAGTGTGACTCTGTCTCAAAATAAAACATCAAAAAGGGCTGGGGACAGGGGACCCTCAGGTCACTGAAGTTGTTCTCTCACCAGAGGCCGTGGCTCTCCCTTTCTCTCTCCTTGCTTTCCAGCCACAAGGATGGAGATTCTGTCCACCACCTGTGCCCTGAATGATGTGTGGCCCTGCTTCCAGCCCAAAGCCACAGTGCCAACCAATCATGGGTCACAGCCCCCAAACTGAGCCAAACCAGAACTTCCCTTCAACATCCACTACCCCAGTATCTGCTAGGTGCTAGAAAGCAGAGATACACAGCGGTGGGACGCAGGGACACCCAGATGCTGCCCCAGGAAGGCTTTGCCCATTGTGAGCCGAAGACACAGTACCCACATAGTGTAGCCAATTAGCAGGGCACTGAGGCACTGCCAGAGGTTTGAATTCTGTTCCCTCAATGTTCAGATGCTGAGCTCCTTCCCACTGGGCAGCAGGGCGTGGGCTTCTGTGTTTTCACAAAGAAATGCAGAATTCCTGTCTGCAGATTGCATCTCACATCCCAGGCCAAGCAAACAGGGGACAATTGGCCAGGAGGTTTAGTGTTTAAATTTTACTGAATGCTCGTAGTTATTTGAAAAGCAGCACCACCAGAACCCAAGGAAACACTAGCATGCTGCCCTCGAATATACACATTTGCAATGCCAGATGTGTGGCTGCCAAGGTACATCTGGGCCCTGGATTGTAATTTCGACCTGGGTAAGGAGATGAGCAGGAGGAATCTTAGCTAAAGACTGTGCCCCTGTGGGGACCACACCCCGATGTAGAGAAAAGCATGCCTCAGGTTTGTACGTTCCCTCCAAAGCACTCTCTCCAGGAGTTGGCCAGATCACTGTCATTATCACCTGGCCTACTGCCTGTGCTAGTCAATAAAGCGCCCGAATTAGAAGTCCCCTCCCGGCCCCACCCCGCTGCCAAGCTGGGCCTTGGGGAGCCTGCGCTGCCCTGAAAGTTGGCCTGCAGCATGGGGCAGAGTCGCTGAATCATGCGTGTTCACTGTTAGAACATGTTCTGTGTGCTTAAGAAACACCACAACACTGGATTCAGTCAAGTTACTGGGGCGACTACAGCACGGGGAGAGCCAGGCCGCATCCAGAGGGCACCAAAGCCCTGGCTCCAGCTGCTGCTCGGGCCTCAGCAGCCGGGCACAGAGGACCCAGCGGGGCGGAGCGCCTCAGCGCGACTGCCTCCTCCGCTCTTCTACTCCGTGCCCAGCGGTGGTTCGTCATCGGTCAGCACTGTATCTCCTCTTTACAAAGTGTTTTTAAAAAAATTTCACCTTCAGTTTCTCATTCTATTTATTTTAAACTTTATTTTTGGCTACAAGTCTCCTTTTTCTCTCAGAGAGAAGAGAAAGGTGCTCTGGAGAAACGCTGTGAGCCGCCACCCTCCCTCAGACCCAGCACACCGATCCTAGGACCCCACGCCCGGAAGTCAGGGACACTCAGGGCCCTTGAATGAAGTGCTGTCACGTGTACTTGGAGCCTGTGCTGCTTGTCCTCCCAGGCACTTGCATTTTCCAGGGCTGGACCCCGTACCCAAGGCCTTCACGCTGAGCTACATTCCCAGCCCTACTTTCTACTTTGAGGCAAAGTCTGTCTGGCTAAGCTGCAAAGCTTCCTAGGCTGGGCTTAGACTTGCCACCCTCCTGTCTCAGCCTTGCAGAAAGCTGGGATTAGAGGTGCACCCCGCCATGCCCGGCTGTCTGTATGTTTTCCTCACTTTAGGTTACTTATAAATCCTATTTATAACACTTAACATAACTCAAATGCCAAGTAAATAACTGTTCCACTGTATTGTTTAAGAAATGATGACAAGAAAAAAGTCTGTATGTGTTCAGCAAAGTTGAATTATTTGTAAAGAATTCTTTCCATGCACAGTGGTTGGCTGAATCAGGGATAAGAAATTACGGAAACCACGGGTGGAGGGATCGCAGCACAACGCGAGGAAGGCTTTCATCCGGCAATGCCAGAGGCCGAGTTCTGCGACTTCAGTTACCCTCGCCATGATACTTCGCCCTCTGGAGTTGTTTCTCTTGCCCTCCCAGATGAGAAAGTTGAGGCAGGCCGAGCCACAACCAAAGTCGTCTTAGGGGCAAGATTCCTGGGAGCCGCGGAGCTCCCAGGCCCTGCTGTGCGGCTTCTCTCCTGCATGAAACTGAATTTGTGTTGCAGTGTCCCACAAACCAGGCTTCGGGATTCCGGGGAGATTCACCCCAAGCTGACCCAGGCTCTGGGAACTGTGCTTGGTGGATCCTCCGCTGCCTCAGAAGGTGTGGCAGGGCTGGCTCAGGATTTGGCATCTTCCGCCTTGACTGAGGCTCCTAATTGCTGTCGATCACCTCCTGGCCTTCAAGCCTCTCCTTTGGCCCTCTGCGCCTTTTCTAAAGTGTGTGCCTCTCTGTAAGGGGCAGCAGGGGACGCGACGCAGGCTTTACCCAGGTGGGCTTGGGTTCGACAGAGTCCGGGAGCCAGGGGTCAGGAAACTGCAGGTTCAGGACTCCACTCTGGTGATGCGCAGGACCCGAGGGCAACTGGAGAGTCACCTGAGCGGACCTGGCTGAGGGGATACATTGGCAGAGAGGGTCTCCATAGCCTCCTCCTTTGGGGACTTTCAGCAAAATGATTAACGTTTAAAAGCAAGCATCTTACACTCAGCTCTAGGTAGGCTGAGTTGGTGAAGAAAAACTAGAGAGAATCTCAAAAGTTGCAAGGTTGGTTGTTAGCAGAGATGCAAATTTTGGTTTCAGGATGATCATGGTGTCTGGGAAAAGTCGAGACTCCTTTGGTGGAAAATGCAGGACAGGTTTATCCCTCCGGAAGGGTCCAGAGCAGGCGCAGTCTGTGCCCCGCCCGCCCCCTCGTCCCACACCCGGAGGGGCAGGCCCTCACATCCGGGCTCTGGCCATGCTAATTACTCCCTACCGCTGAGTGTGGCTGCTCCTGGAGGGTCAACTTCTACTGAGATCTCTTGCCAGTGGCAAGTAACTAACCAATAGAGACTTTTCTAGAAAAGGTTAGACGTGGCACCAGGGGCTTGTTCATCAGAATGTGGCATATTATTGGCAACCTTGCTGCCTCTTATCCCTAGAATTTTACCTCTTAAAAATTTAAGACTCATGGAGAAAAATCAGTATGATGTATTTATTAACTTGTCACAGAATGCTCCCAGTGAAAGATTGAGCAAATTATAAAATACTAAAAGAAAAACTGAAGAAATCTGTAGGAATATGAAGGTCCCTCTGGACTTGCTTGGACGCCCAAGTGACCACTGAAGTGCTGAAACAGAAGAATCCAGTCTCTAGGAATTCATCAAAATCAGTGAGCTCTCCTCTTGTCTTTGTCTCCTATTTCTCTACTTCAGTTGAATTTATTTAAAGTGTATTCTATTTTGCCTCATTACTGGCTAAGTCTTTGACTCAAAGCTGCGCATGAACAACTTGGAATCGCTGGTTCCGATGAGATGCCTCTAACGACCTGTGCTGTGTCATCCAGAAGCAGAAAGCACTGCAGCCTGTTTTCCTGGGGCTGAAGGAGTCAACTGTACCGTTTTCCTCTGCTTCTGTCTTTTTCTTTTGTCCTTTTTGTATTTAGTACAGGGTCTACAGGGTCTTACTAGTAGTTTAGCCTCCCAAACTCTGGGATTACAGGCACATGCCACAATGCCCAGTTTCTTTCTCTTTTTTTCCCCATAATTTTATTGAGAAACATATAGCAATGAGACAGTTTCAAACCAAAATGGTAGGACAGTTTCAATAATTAACACATTGCATACATTCTTCTTAGTGGTTAATTGCTGTACAAGATGCGGACTTGATATCCTATTTACAAACACTATTAGAACAAATCTCTCTATTCATTAGGAGAATGTAACTATATATCTATCCTAAGCATTTCGAATACACAGATACAAAATGGACATTCATCTGTATCCCCTTTTTTGATTTAGTTCCATAATTTGAATAGTATAGGTGTGTTAACTCAGCAAAATGTTCTAAACATGCCCAGTTTCAATTGCCATCTCAGCATGCCCAGGGGCAGGGCTGGCATAGCACACTGGGGATCAAACCCCAGCCGCCGCACTCTGCCTAAGGAGGCACTTTAGTCTGCTGAGCTATCTGGCTGGCCCAAAGGTTAAGCATGAAGTCATCTATCACCCAGATTTTGTGTGTGTGGCAGGGATTGAACCCAGGACCTTGCACTTTTGGGCAGGCACTTAAGCCACTGAGCTATATTCCAAGATGTCTTTTTCAATATTAACTCTTTCTTTAAACATTTTTTTTTTGGCCCAAGGATTAACAAAATCTAATAATCCATAGTGCTGCTAGCCAAAGTCTTTGAATTTTTTATTTTTTCACCAGAGTTATGTACATGTAAATAGCATTTGTGCATTTTTCACAGATACTAAGAAACAAGCCAGCCTCCCCTATGGCTATATGTCCTCCAGGTGCACCGCGGGTCCGCTGTTTCCTACCTTGCTCCCCTTGGGGAGCTCTTTTCTGGTCACCAGCAATTCGCTGGCAACTTCCTGATGCTGGCAATTTGCCTGGGCAAAGCCATTTAAGGGATTCAGATTTCAAGCCCAAAATGTTACTTGATATGAAAATACTCTTTCCCCTTCAAAATTTCCAATATAAGGTACATTTGAGCCAATGAGGATGATCTCATGAGTTTAGGAAATCCATGTCTCTACTTTCTTCATTTCCTTGAATTGTCTTCTGAGATTCAATCTTTAAATTAGAAGTCCTCCAAGAAGCTAGTGACTTTTGGGAACAAGAATGGGGAAGGAATTAATAAAACACCTGCATGTTCTGCAGAATAGAGTCAGCACGCAATTGCTTTGTAGATTAGCAGCTTTGTAACAGTCAACAGGAAAGCACATGGATGTTGTAACACAAACTGGTGGCCGAAGATGGTGCTGATGGAGAGATGACCGACCAAGTATCTAAAATACATTCGTAAGCTTGCGGGGGGATGTAAGTGGCCAGCAGAAAGCAGTGGAAGGAGCCTTACTTTTGTGCAGTAGATCATTTTATGTTCGTCAACTGTGTAACATGTTTTAGTAATTACTTTCTTTAAATGTGTCTTTCAGAAAATTACAAAATATGATGATTCAACTATGTGGGTACATTTTTAAAAAATGATCTGAAAGAGGTGGTTTTCTTGGCATGTGAAATGCCAGAGTGGACTTCAGAAGAGAAGGTTTAAATAGACCACGAAAGAACCACAGCAAATCCCAAGAGGCCAGGCAGATGCCAGAGCCCAGCAGGAGGCTGGTGCGCGCTGGTGACTGAGAGCAGAGCCAAAGGCCTGCAGTGGCTGCGACCCTTCCTCGCAGGGCCCCGGAGAGAGGGAGGGCGGAGAGTTTTGGGGGTCTGGGCCTCTGCATGTTATCCCTCACACCCGTGACCCAGCGCCATGAGCGCCAGGCCCACGGCTTCACTTGGCTTCTCCCGGAAGCCCAGGCATCGTGCGCAGGAGAGCGGACGCCTGATCCTCAATCCGCACAGGAGCTCTCACAGGTGAAAACTACAGTAATCCCAGCTGCAACCTAGGCGTGCTTCATTTTCTAGTAAGTCTATTATGACAAACCTTGAGGTACCTAACCTGCATTTCTAGTGCGCCTTTTCATGCGCGCGCACATTTCTACTGGAAATTAATGTATACATAGAATAAACGGAGGCTAGAACATCCAAGTAATATGCAATTTCTTGGCCTTTATAGCCAAATAAGGAGAAGCAAATGATTTACAGTAGAGAGTTAGAGTTAAAACTGATTTCCAGCCCAAATGAAGTGGTCAATTGTTTTAAATTTTTAGTTGTATTATGAGGGAAAATTAAATTACTTTTAAATATTTATCTTAACTACTTCAAAAATAATTCTAATTAGCTGCAATAACTTTATTAGTAAATTGTTTTCAGGGCAGCTTTAAGTTTACAGAAAGCTGAGAACAGACGGCTCCTACATCCTCCTGTGACTCTCTCTCCGCAGTCTCTGCTATTATGAACATCCTGCCTGCAGGCGCTACATGTTTTACATGGATGACTGACACGGACACGTTGGCTCTCAGTACGCAGCATTAGTGCGTCCCGTGTTGATGGTCCTGTGGTTTCTGACAAGTTTGTGACCTCATGTGTGGCCCTCTTCACAGTGTCCTACAGAACAGTTTCACTCCCCAAAAAGTCCGTCGGACAGCACCAGTCACCCCCTTCCCCACACACACCGACAGCCGTGGCCTGTGGAACGATCTCACAGCTTTTCTGTCGTACAGGAAGTACGTGGATAAACTCGTGCAGGCACTTGACATAGGCCTCTTGCACTTCGTACCTGTGTTAAGGCTCCTCTGTGTGTCCCGTGGCTTGACAGCTGGTTGCCTCACAGCGCTGAAGAGCAGCCCGTCACCCAGATGTCCCACAGCCCATGCAGCCACCTGTGGTGGGGAAGCTCAAGCACTCCTGAGCGTCGGCATTGATGAGTAAAACTTCCGTGAACATCCACGTGAAGGTTTTGCGTGGACAGGAGTCTCCAGCGCATCTGGGTAAGCCCCCAGTCATGTGCCTGGTGACTGTCCAGCAAGATGGTGGCTTCTGGGTGCCACCGTGCCTCCCCACTCACAGCGCCCCAGGACTATCGCCCACCACACCTGCCCACCATTTGCTGCTGTTCATGTTTCAAGTTTTAATCATTTCAACAACTATGAAGTGAGATCCTGTTGTTCCACTTCTGAAAGTCCCTGAGCCTATCAGTATCTTGTAGGTACCTAATTTGCCGTCTTTATAGCTTTTGTTGGTAAAGTGGCTCTTCTGATCTTGTGACCCTGTGTTTATTTGATGGTTTTCCTACTGCTGAGTTTTAGGGTTATCGTGTGCCTTGTACTTGCCTACTCGGCTGCCCTACACAGCAGAAGTTTTTAACTGTAACAAAGCCCACCTATGACTTTTCTTTTTCCGTAAAAGATGCTTTGGGTGATGTATTTAAAATCTAATTGCCACAACTAAGGTGACCCAGATTTTAGCTTTTGTCATCCTTTAAGATTTTCAGCCGGGCATAGTGGTGCACACCTATCATGCCAGCACCCAGGAGGCTGGGGCAGGAGGATTGCTGTGAGTTCAAGACCAGCCTGGAAAGAAAATCAAAACCCAACATTCAAATGAAGTACAAACTCTGCCAGACATGGTCACCCTTGCACCATTATAAGGAAGAAAAGCCATAAGGAGGGGCACTTTAGGGGCACCTATTGCATGGCTCTGTGTCGACTCACTTCCATTTTTATCATTATTTATTCTTTGCCATATCATGCTACTTTAAACAATGCAGCTTTACAGTAAGTTTTGGATTTGGTTATTTAATTTTTTTGTGCAATTTATTTAAATCCTGTGTTTTACCTGCTGCTATGCATGAGATGAGTGAAAATAATCATTCACAGGGAAAAAATTCTACTTCTTCAAGGTTTTGCAAAAAGAGGTGTTTAAAAATGGAAATAGTTTTAAAAATATATATTCTCCTTGAGTAATTCAGGAAATTTAGAATGCATTTGCCTTTTAACTTTACCAACTCATAATCTTAATTTTTAAAAAGTATTTATTTATTTATTTGGTGCAGGGTCTTGCTACACAGCTTGAACTCATAGTGATCCTCCTATCTCTGCCTCCCCAGTGCTGGGATTACAGGTGTGCACCTCCAGGCCTGGCTTCAGTGGCCAGCACAGCATGCCCAGGGATCTGGGGCTGGCACAGCATGTGATACAGGGGTCCAAACCTGGGTCCTTGCGCTTGCCAGGCAGGTGCTTAGACCACTGAGCCTTATCCTCGGCCCACCAACTCCTAATTTTAGAAGAAAGCATCTCCTAACAAGTCTTTCATTTCTAGCTTGATGCCTTAAACATTTAAACATGAAGTGAGTGTAGTTTGATCCCATCTCATGTAAGTAGCGGCCCCAGGCAGGAGTTCTAGGTGCACCTGGTGTCCTTGTCACACTTGTGCAGCAACTTAGTGCGCATCACCACACATGAATGCACCCAATAACTAGATGAAGTCCTTTTTAATCCAATGCTAATATGACGCTCCACTCAATAAAACCAATTTAATTTAACTCCCACAATTAGTGCCAGTCAAAACCGAAGTAAGTAAAATATGATTTATTCCACAGGGAATCTGCAGCCTAATGACCTACATGATTCCTTTAACTTTGTAATCAGAAGCTGACAAGATTATTTGCTGCAGTTGCGTCCCCCAAGAAGAGTACTAAATTAATGTGTTGATGGTAGAAATCTCAGGCATAGTAGTGTACACACTAATGGCTTACTAGTAAATTATTTGGCTTGGATTTAAATTCTACTTTTGCCATTTGCTGATCGTAATTTTATAACAGTCTTAAGTGGTAGCAGATAGCTCAGCGGACTAAAGTGCCTGCTTAGGCAGGCATAGGGACTGGGGTTCAGTCCCCAGCATGCTGTGCTGGCCTCACCCCCAAGGCACACTGAGATGGCGACTGAGGCTGGGCATGGTGGCGCATGCCGGTAATCCCAATGCTTGGGAGGCTGAAAACAGGAGGATCACTATGAGTCCGTTCTGTGTAGTGAAACCCTGTAGACCTTGTACTAAATTACATTAAAAAAAAAAAAGCACTTGGGACTGAGACCTCACCCCTCTCAATTCCAGCAGGTGAGGCCAGGGACAAATGTCTTCATCGCTGCCATCCTTACAGCCTGCATAGGTGCCACATACCCAGAGGCTAGAGCTCTGTACCCCACAGCAAGGGATGCAGTCTCAGTCCTGTCCTGAAATGGTTGTAGGACGGCGAGGGAGGTGGCCGTGGCTCCAGGCCACACACAGTAAGTGTTCTCTGCAAGCGACAGGGTACGCGCAGGTGAGCCGAGGGCAGCATTCCGAGACCCAGCAGAGTTCACCCAGAGCTTGGAGATGGGCCAGACACCAGGCTAAGAGCGAGGCCACAGGCCGGGGATTTTCATGCACACAGGTGATCCCAAGACAGCCCCATTTGGGGACAGGCACAAAGGGTCCAAGTACCTCTGTGCCACTATCTGGTAGGAGCTGAACGAACAAAGTCCAAATGAGGTGTGGTTTCCTGCAACTCAGTGGCTACGTAGCGGAAAGATGAATTCTCTCACCTAAGTAGGGAGTGAGGGCCAGTGGCCTCAGATTTTGCCTGGCCCAGGCTCACGGCCATCTGTGAGGAGCCCTGCGACCTGCAGGCCAAGAAGGCCTTGGACAGGCAGAGGGAGGAGTGGGAGGGGACAGCCCTGCTCCCATCAGACCAGGAAACCTCAAGCTGACTGGCAAGAAATGCCGAGTTGCTTAGTAGCTTCCTGGAAATTTTCTTTCTCACCTAACTGTTCCATAACTCATTCACGTGTCGTGGGTGATCTGGGTCACCAAGAGCCACGTGCTGAAGTCCTGAAGTCGGCATCTCGAGATGTGGCTGGCTCTGAAGAGAAACTGCTTAACACGAAGTCATGAGCCTGTCCTGATGGGCGTCCTTCCGAGAAGAGCAGATCAGGCTGGACACGCCCGGAGGGAAGACCATGCACGGACACAGGCGGACGGCGGCCACCTGCAAGCCGCAGACAGCAGCCTCCGCAGAAAACGGGCCTTGCGCATCTCGACCGTGGAATGCCAGCTTCCAGAATCGCGAGAAATGAAATCTGTTGTGTAAGCTGTCCAGCCCGTGGCGTTTGTTATAGCAGTCCTCCCAAACCTGTACACAGTTGTTTTTAAAATGTTAACAAACGTTTAGTTTCTGAAATAAATAGCCTAATCTGGCCCTGGATCACATGACTTCTCCCTACTTTGGAAGGCATGATTTCTGGAGCATGCTTTCCTAAATAGAAGTCAGATGTTTCTTTTTGCTTTCTATTTTCCAGAACCTGTACCATATGTATTATTGTGTTTTCTAATTTCAAATACTTACTTCCATGTGATGTCAATTAGAAATGAAAATATAAACTCTCTGTGTGTCACCGTCCCCACACTGAACTGCTCAGCACTTAGTTGGGGTATGTTTTTTGCTGGAGGCACTGTGTGGTTGTTTACAAATTATTTTATATATGTCACTCATTTAATTATAATTTATCTGGCTTGTTTTGTCCACATGGCTTCTAATTGAAAAAACAGCATTAACTTAGGATGCTTCCACGGCTACCTCTGGGAGGATATTTTTCACTGCATGATTTTATATTAGAATATAATACAACTTGCCTAATGGAAATCACAACTTTTAATCAAAAGTAACAAATACTTTTAAATATCTAGATTCAATCTCCAGTACCACAAAGTAAATAAAAATAAAATATTTTCTAATAAATTTATCATATACACTTGAGGATTAATTTTTTGGGAATATCTGTTATAACCACATTTTGGAAAAATATGAATCTATACACAGAAAACTGAAAAATCATGTAACTAGTAAATGTTTGGGGGTATTTTTTGCTCACATCTATTTCTGTTTTACATTCTTAACAGGTTATTATCCTGATTCTTAAAAATCAGAATGTAAAAATAGGGGGGAGAAAATATTAGCGTAAGAATTTTAACTATTTTCTAGAATTCTTTTTATTTTCCACAATTGACATACATGAATTTGAATTTCCAGACTGACAGAGACCCCATCCCAAAATACCAATGAAGGTTGTTCCATATGAATCAAGTCACTTTGAAAACCAAGAACAATGAAGACAACGTAAGATCTACAAGCTTTTCAGAAGTGAGCCAGACATCAGCAGTGACAATGTCATTGGGTCACCAACGGCTACAAATTAGATTTCAGCTTTACCTTTTACTAAAGCACCTATGGGAGGTTTGCAAAGAAAACCTCCAGTGCTTTTGAAATTTTGAAGGAAATTGATTTTCAACCTGAAATTCTGTTCTCAGCCAAACTATCAACTGAGTAGAAAAAGTAGAGTGTTTGTCCAGGACGTTTGCTGAGAAGGTAATGGAGGTGCACTCCACCACGCAGGACCAGGCACCCAAGGAAGATAGATGTGGAAAAGAATGAGGCTGGAGTGTGCCACTGGGAAAGTGGCAGAGAGTGGGCTGCAAGGGCAGGGGGCCAGGGCGGCACAGTTCTCTAGGCTGTGGCTCAGGAACACGCAGGCTTCTCTGTCAGTGTCCACCTTCGCTGATGGAAGCCAGTGGAGGTGCCTGTTCTCCTGAGAGCATTCACGGGGTGACAGTGCCTGGCTAAGCCCACAGGGAAGCAAAGCACGCTCCTCACCTGACACCAGTGCCTCCTGTCTGCAAGAGTTAGGTCATTTCGTAGGTAGCAGAAAAAGGGAAAGGGTAAAGAGGAGAGCAGAGGGGAGCAGAGGAGAGGAGAGGAGAGGAGAGGAGAGGAGAGGAGAGGAGAGGAGAGCAGAGGAGAGGAGAGCAGAGGAGAGGAGAGGAGAGGAGAGGAGAGGAGAGGAGAGGAGAGGAGAGACGAAGAAAGGAAGGGAAGAGGAGCAGAAGGAAGGGAGGAAGGGAGGGAGGGAGAGGGAGAGGAGGGAGGAAAGAAGGGAGGGATGGAGGGAGGGAGGGAGATGGAGGAGGGGGGAGGAAAACAAAGAAGAAAAGAGAAGAAAGGGGAGGGGAGAGGTCCTCTTAAGAGAGAGGCAGCCCTGCTGCTGATGGGGCCTCTCACCTCCCTTATTCAGGACCCCAAGAGCTGCTAGGTCTTCCCATCTCTCATGCAACTGTGCCCCTCCAGCCCAGCAGCCCCCTCTTCCTGCCACCTCCTGGTCCCCACAGCTCTGCTTCTCTTATTCCTCCCCAAGTCAGTCCCTCCGTGTGCTTATACCACTTGGGAGCAGAGTTAATGCAGGCTGACCCTGAAGTATGTTGTTCTTATTTACAATTTTTTATCCCTGCCTCCATAGCTGAAAGCCTGCTAAATTGGAGGGAAATAGCACCAGTGACAAAATAGAGAATTTGTGAGTCACAGGGTCTTCTGTACTTTCCATGGTACCCACACATTTTCCTGTTTCCCGAAGGTCTTCGTGGGCATCCTGTCCTGTGATCTCGCTGCCCATTTCTCTCCTTGTCCACATGCTGCCTAATCAGACCCTCGAGTGTCCTTCCAGGCAGATCTCAGCGTGTCCCCATGCCTTCGTGTCTGGCTGAGTGTGACTGCACAGTGGACACTGCTGCACTTGGATCCTCCAAGGAAAAGGTCATGGGAGACGAGGGACTCAGATCTGAACCCAAAAATTCCTCAGCTCCATGGCCAAAATTTCTTTCACAGAGAGAACAGGAGAGATGGTGTAGCTGGCTTCTCCTGTCGGAGGTTGTTAGTCTACCCCCACCTAAGCACTAGCGCCAGTGACGGGAGCCCAGGAGGCTCTGCATGCGCCGGGGGTCACAACTACGCAGCTCACACAGGCGCCCACAGACTCGCAGGTCAGGGCGGCCCACAGGTAGACGTACCCCTCAGGGATTGCAGCCACATGAGCTGTTATAGTCACACACCACTTCAGGTCCACAGGGACTTACAGTCCTTCCAGTCACCAGGAGAGCTGTGTGCCCCTCACAGGCAGTCCTGGTCACACAAGTCACTTCAGTCCAACAGGCAGCTCCGGATTGCCTCAGTTTCACAGGTTACGTCCACCACAGAGGCCAGTACAGTGTCATGTGGAGTCACGGCTGTACAGGTAGTTTCAGTCTCCCAGGTCGTTTTAGCCTCACAGGCTTCACATTTACACAGGATATTTGTGTTTTACAGGCTGTCACAATCCCACAAGTCCTTGCGGCTATGCAGATCACTACAGTCTGTTATGGCATAGGCCTAGAGTATCCTCCAAAGCCATATGCGTTCAGGGTGGAGCTTCAGAGAGGTAACTGGGTCACAGGGGTGCTATAGTTGGCTTGGCCCTAGGAGCTGGGCCCAGTTAGAGGTGCTCACTGGGTGTGACCTGGCAGGGTGTGGCTTTCTCCCTGGCTCCTTCCTTCGCTCTGCTTCCTGACCACCATGACCTGAACAGCTTCTGCCTGCCAGGCCCTTCCAGCTGCCCTTTTTGTCTTGGAGCCAGCCAAGAACAGAGTGCATCCTCCAAAACCATGAGCCCAACTAAGCCTCTCCTCCCAGTCGTGGGTATCCGGCGTCTTGTCCCATGAAAGAGAAAAGTGATGAAGACACAGTCTTACAGATTGGTTCAGCCACACTGGTGTCACCTATGCATAAGTCGCCTTGTTCTCCCAGCTGTTCCAGTCACATGTAGCCCACGTCATGAGGTCACTTCAGTCACAGAGGCACTTAGAGCTATCTAGGTCATGTCAGTCTCACAAGTTTTTCCAGCCACAGAGGTCCTCTAATGACATTAGAGTTGTGTCTGTCGGATTGTTATTGTCCTACGGGTCACGTCAGCCACACAGACCATCACAGACTCCTGTGTCAGTCAGTCACACTTCAGTGGTGCAGCTAGCTAGAGCTTTACAGGAAGTTTCCGGAAAGTGCAGTCACAAGAGTTTTAGCTGCTGAGGTAGAACCGGCAGTATGGCTGTCCATGCTCCGTCCTCTGTGATGGCTGCCCGGAAGCATGGCCCTGCCCACACAAGGTCCATTTCTTTTTGTGTATCCATCACGTGACACTTAATGGGAGTGTTTCTGGTGCCTTAATGTTTTTCCAGTGTTTCATACCATTTCTCAAATGTTTTCAGCTTGGCCAAACCCCAAGTGCATTTTTGCCAAACTTTTCCTCTTCAATCTGTCTAAATTTCAAAGAAAATTTGCGCCATCTGTTTCTGTTTCATTGGCTTCGCTATTGACAATTCTCTTGGTGGAAGCTAAGTAGAAGTCTTTCAAATCTCTGTTTAATCTTCCACGCCCTTCTCTGAGGCACCACACAATGAAAGCGTCTGTGGAAGGGAGAATTTCTTTTTAAAGGCGCGTTATTTTACTGACTGTCCTCTCCAGCTCCACACACCTGCTTGGTGGGGAAAGTCAGCTGCAGAAGCCGGCAGGCCAGGGCCTTTCGGAATGAATGAATCACCGACCCAAATTACGAGGCTCTCTCCTAGTTAATCCACTCTCTGCTGGCTTAGAAAGTTTACTAGCACTTCGGAGTAGCACAGACAGTGTATTTTCCTATATACTTTTCTGCATTTTAATAAATGCTGCAAAAAGATGCCATTTATCTCACCATCCTAAAACTAAAAGCCAAAGAGTATAATGTCACCACAGTTCTCATATTTAAACAAAATAAGTCCCGTGCTGATGGGAAGTAACTTGTTGCATACCAGGTTAACAATGATTCATACGCAACAGAAAGAAATTAGAATCAAGGTGTATGTGTATTCTTGCATCCTGAAATTATTTCACTCAAAACTACTTTAAGAGCACTTCATGAAATCCAGTCTTTAAGACCAGGATTTTCTGGGTATATAGCATTTAATGACACAATTGTTTCTAAATGTTTTGCCAAATTTTTATCTTTAAAAATCTTAATCAGAAAACAATCCTATATATAAGTCCTTACTCACCTTTCTTATAATTTCCATGAAGTAGATGCTTAGAAATGTGATCTCTACATGAGAAAGCGTAACTATCACCAAATTACTCTTCACATCAGTCAGGTTCTGCTTTAACACCTTTAGAATATAGACCTAAATAATTTATTTAACAGTTCCACTAAAACTTGGAAATTATGAATTTGGCAAATTTTCCTCACCACAAATATTTTTTATGGTCGTTTTACTTGGTTTTTTGTTTGTTTGGAGACAGGCTCTTGCTGCCTAGTTTATGCTGGCCTCGAACTCACTGTGCAGCCCAGGCTGGTCTCAGACATATGATAATCTTCTTTCTTCAGGCTGTCAGTGCTGGCATTACACCTACGAGATGTATCTCTCAGAATATTGCCTTTCATCAAGTGATGCATGCCTTTA
>NW_004524599.1:18145549-18157350 GCF_000260255.1 Octodon degus
TAAAAGATAATTGCCAACCTTCAGTAAGGAGGTTAATCACTGTGATTAGCCAAAAGAGTTAACTAATAGAAAACAAGTTTTTAACTTATCTTTAATAATGCATTTCATAGTGGAGCTGTGAAGAGTACGCTGGGAATGATGCATATATAATTCCTAAGGGCTTGTAAGAAAGGGATGCTTGCTCAATTAAGTAAGGAAAATGACACAGAAGAAAGTCATAATCCATAACTGATATCTTGGAATGGGATTCAAGAAGTTAGCAATGCAAACGACATGACAGTTCACAAAATATGTGTCAATCACTTCTCAGCCTTTTGGCTGAGATCAAGAGCAAAACGTGTTAGATGAGAAGATAAAAAGAGTAGTAGAAAAGGATAAGAAGAGACAGGGCTTCACTGGAGGCAGAGGGGAAGGCAGGGTTGCTATCGCGTGGGGATGACTTAGGGTGGACAGCTCA
The DNA here is from genome assembly GCF_000260255.1 of Octodon degus. Taxonomy (NCBI): domain Eukaryota; kingdom Metazoa; phylum Chordata; class Mammalia; order Rodentia; family Octodontidae; genus Octodon; species Octodon degus. The sequence continues at coordinate 18,146,007 of NW_004524599.1, forward strand.
GCCTCAGGACACCAGATCAGCTGGCTTCACTAAGTGCCTTGTGGCAAGCACGGAGATGAGCCACATGCACACGTTGCATAGGTCCAGCCTTTGATGACACAGCCCTGAGGCCTAGAGCGTGGCAGCTGACCGAGCAAAGAAGGCAGTGGCTGTCATGCAACAAAGGCCACGGCAATTGCATCTCTGAAAGCAGACTGGCAACAAACATAGAAAGCAGAGATTGTAGTTGTGGATGGCGCGTGACTACACACCTGGGAGACAAAGGGACCAGTGCTGAAGCCACTGACACTGCCCCGGATCTGAGGGAAAGAGGAAGTCCTGTGCCTGGACACTTGGCTCTGAACATCTGATTTGACTTCTCTGGATCTCAGTTCTTAGCAGAATTGCAATTCGGGATGAGTGGAATCCACCCCAAGGCTATGTGACTTTCGTAGGATGCAGCTTCCTGCACACAGGCATGCATGTACTGCTTCCTGTCTCTACCAGAGCCTGGAGACCCTTGGCCCTGATGGGCTTTGGACCAGCCCAGGCACACAGAAGGAGTCCCAATAGCCAGTCTCAAGCTCTGTCACCCACATAGCATGAGGAGATGCGAACTCAGCTCCCTCTGAGCTCGCCCACCTAGCTCATTCCTCCAGGAGGACAGGACAGCAGATTAGTTGACGTCACTAAGTGCCTTGTCGCAAGCATAGAGATGAACCACATGCACACGTGGAGTCGGTCCAGCCAACCCGCAGGGGCACCTCTGTCCCCAGGGTCAAGTCACAGCTGAGCCTTCCCTCCTGCCGGGTGCTCTGTGCTCCCTTTTGTCTGTTCCTCTCCTCCTTTACTGTGTCTCACAGAACAACATACTTCTCAGTCATTGCCCAGGATGACAAAGAGAACCTGGAGATGCCCAGGAGGACATACCCCTCCATTAAGGGACGCGAGCCCCTTGGAAAGCACTTCGAATCATGGAGCAAAAGCCAATAGCAATAAAAAATAAATTTAACAGTAAACTTTTACACAGAAGCCAAAACACTAAGGGAAATTTTCACTTCTTTATTGGAGCATTATGCAAATCATCTGCTCATAATACAGTCTATTTTGGTTTCCAAACAAAGAATGAAATTAGTCAACACAAATAAAGTTCTCCAAGGGGGACTCACAGACGCTCACAGGCTGTACCTCAACTTTCAGAAACAATGATCCCTGAATGTCTGACCCTCAAGAAGCACCTTGAGAGAAGAAAGACCACGTAGGTAACAAGGAAATGAATGACACATATGCAAAATAATGAGGTTTCTCAAGACAGAATTAAATGAGGTATCAAAGATCCATACTAACGTACACACCAAGAAGATTTTAGTCACAAAAGTCAGGAGGTAAGAGTAAGAGAGGCCACCAGCTGCTGAACTCGTTTGGGACGCTTACTGGCAAAATACATCTCAGCCATATCTGAGTGATCCACAAGTAGAAATGGGGGGCGGGCATTCCAGTTTGAAAATGTGGTGGAGCGGGGGATGCAGGCCCAGGAAAGGGCGGCTCAGGATCAGGCTTCCCCTGGGAGGGCGAGAGGGCCGCAGTCCACTTGAAGAACTGCGAATGTCAGGTTTCAGCTTACCTCCGAGCAACTCAGGGAGGTGAGGGTGGGCGTGAGCATAGGCAGGTTGGGCTCACAGTGAGGGTTAGATACCGGAGATGAGTCTGGAGGGGTAGTGGTAGTGTTTACCACTCGAGATGACAAGGCCCTGGGGACACACAAGTGAGGCAGAGGAAACTGAACACTCAGGCAAGATCTGAAGTTAAAACAAGGAAGGTAAGGAAGGTGTCACCATAACTCTCGAGTGAAAGTGAACAGCAAAGTCTCAGAATTAGAAACAGAGATGTAGTTGACAGACAGACTTAGAGAACAAGGTCCACGGATGAGGCGTTGTCTGGTACCAACGTGTGCCCCGCCTTCCTGAGGGAGCCCTCCCAGCCTGGGCTGACTGCCAGCATCGTGCACCTGTACCCGGGATGCCTCGGGCAGCCTGGGGCTATGACTCCTGGGAGCACTATTTGGCTCCGTAAAGCGGCAGCTGCCCTGGGCTCGAGACTATGACTCCAGGCCGGCATGTAGCAGAGACTGCCTGGCATCTTTGTCATCAGGCACTGGGGACACACGGAATCGCTGGAGCCTTCTATTATTCTGTACCCAGCTGCTCAGGTCACTCTTCTGATGTGCTGAGGATCTGAAGGACGCGCAGGCACTCCCAGGAAGTCCAGGCGTGCTGAAGCCGGAGCCCCAGCATCGAATGGGGGTGCGGAGTGGGGGGGCAAACTCCTGCCAAGACCACTCACTGAAAGCCTTCGCTTTTCCCTCCTGGAGCGACTCAGCTGTCTGTGGCCCTTGAGCGACACTTTGGCCCGCTGCAGCTAGTGACCCTCCCCAGACGCAAGGTCCTCCTGGAGTGCTGTCCTCTGGTCGCACAGCTAGCAGGCCTATGTGCCCGTGTCCACGCCTCCCGTCTGTTTCCAGCGCAAACAGAAAGATGCAACTTTGTCAGCTAAGTTGTGCTGACCTTAAAATGTCACAATTCTCTGGAAACCGCTTGGAAGTAAAGCGCATGGACAGCATTCCAGCTGCTCCGAACAGCTGGAGCCAACATCAAGTATGTAAGTGGCCCAGATCCGTGGCTGCCACACTCCCAGCGCCTAAAGAAAGGAGCTAGCGTCTCATGGCGCAGTCGCACTTGTCGGAAGCAGCGCAGCCCGCAGTCTCCTGAAGCCACTTTGCAGCACTCCGCCCTGTTTTACGCTTGGCATTGAAATTGTAACTAGTTGTGTTCACTAACCCCCTTCACTTTCTCCTCTCCGGTTTTGGTTTAATGTCAGCTGAGAAAACAGAGCACACCCTTGCAAGTCCGTCCTTCTGCGAGGAAAAGAAATGAGAGCAGTGATTGCGGGTGAGACGGCGCTCCACGTCGTGACGCGACTCGCAGGGGGGCAAGGAGCGTCCCGAAGGATCGCTCGCTGGTTTGAACAAGCATGAAAACCCAAGGACTAGTGTCAGAGCAGAAGGAGCCTCATCTGGAAACCACCGCTCACACAGAGGCGCCGCCAGCCCGCTGGGCGCCCACGCGGAGGTCCTGGGAGCACGCCCTTGCGGGATTCCCGCGGCTCCACCCGCGGCGGCGGCTGTAGTCAAGGGCCCAGCCCCCTTTCAGCTCAGAGGACACTTTCAGAGAAACTGATGGGGGTGGGGGAGAAAGAAAGGAAAAGACTGACTAGCACATAAACAAACAGGAGTGGATTTCTTTCACAAGTCATTGCTTGTATCCATGTTCTAATGATTTGATAGGGGAAGAATTTCCTAGCTAATTATGCCAAGCTGCTAAGAAGCTAATTTTATTTTTTAAACCTCTGCCAATTTACCAGTGGCTAAGAATGCAAGCATGAAGACAGGTATATAATCATGTACTTTTATGTCTTAATAGTGTAGTATTAAAGTATATGCAATATATATTAATGGGGCTTATAAATTTATGTATGAACACCTCCTCGGAGTTTTCTATCACTTGTCCTTTTAAACCCTAATTGTGAATTAATTCTCTTTTAGTTTATTAGTATTACTGTCAATTAGACTGTGTTACGCCAAACTTCTCCAAATGAAGTCACTTCCTGTTTATAAAACTAGCTCACCTCAAAGGTCACTTAACCGCTGCTTTGCCATTAGGGTACCACTTAGTGAGTGAGAGGTAGGTGAATTCTTGAGTCAAACTGGGCAGAAAGAGTTACCCTGAATTTTGTGTATCCGGAAAAACTAGAACTGGCTTCCCACGCAACTTGGAGACTCCAGAGTGGCACTTTTTAATGTGAATGGAATGAGAGAAAGAAATGGGTGCTGAATGTATAACATGTGAAAGGTCCTGGGCCTTGCAAAAAAGAAATTCTAGTAACGATATTTTTAAAAATGAAAGGAAATAAAAGGTAAAACTAATTTTAAAGGCATGTTGCACTAAAGCAATCTATTCAAAATATTTTCAGTTCAGCTTATGCTGTTGAGGCATTTTACGTGAACCGCACTCACCCCAGTACTCTCGGCACTTTCTGAGCAGCTCTGGAGGTGCTCTTTCGTGAATGTCTTCCTAAGGAGGTGTGATCGGAAGTGCAGCGGCTGCCCCTGCCCAGTGCCCTCCAAGGGGAAGGCAGCCTTAAAGCCGAGACAGGCTGTTTACCAGCCTGACCGGTGGAAATTCTGGTTCTTCTCCAATGTTTAAATGACCACGAAAGGCCAACATCTTGGACTAAGGCAGCCAAAACAGCACAACTTAAGTTATTCACAGAGGCAGATTTCAAGAGCTGCTTGAGCAAGGGACAAGAATATAGAATAAATGTGTTCAGGATCAGGGGAAGGATTTCAAGGGGCATTCGTGGCCATGCAGCTGTGATTGTGAGAAGCGCTTAAGTTTAAACATTAACCGTAGTTTTCCATCACACTTTGTACATCATGACGAAGGTGGAGAAGTTGAGAGGCGCAAAGCATGGCACCTGCTACCTGGCTCAAGCAAGTAGTAAATTGCAGCACACGTGATTCATTAACCCGATGATTCTGAAAATTTGATTTTAATTTTCACGCTATAGCAATCAGTCACTATAACAGATTCCTGTGACAAGCAAAAGACAGAAAGAAATGGCTGAGCTGGAGGTGGAGGCCAGCCCTGAAGCTTTCACCTCAGCTGAATCATGACAAAGTTGACCCTGTTGGCTGTGGGCTGTGGCAAGCCAGCGCATGTCAGTGGGAGCAAGGGCAGAACAAAGCCACTCCCTTCATGGCCAGGAATCAAAAGACAGGCCAAGGGGACCGTGTGTGGTGACATACACCTGCAATCCCAGCACCCGAGAGGCTGAGGCAGGAGGAGCGCTGTGAGTTTGACGCCGGCCTGGGCGATATAATGACTTCAAGGCCAGCCTGCACATAATGAGATTCTATCTCAGTGAAACAAAAACAAAGAAGAAAGGAAAAGAGGAATGCAGTCTGGGACCCCGTGATCGCCCTAACCCAGGTCCAGCGGGCCCACCCCTTACTTTTCTACTGAAAAGTTGTACTTCAGTGTAACAGCACCCCGCTGTTCATCTCAGTACACTTCCCTAAAAGATACAGAAAGCAACCCATGTGTTTACCCAGTTGGTATGACAACCAGAAAGGTGTGCACTCATGTTCAAATGGGGCAAAGTGAAATTTTTCTCCATCTTGTGCTTCATGTGACTGGTTTTGCATATACTTACCTGAGCATCACTGAGGGTCCAATAAACTCATGCTACTTCAGGATTTATTAAAAAAATTTATTTTTATTTTTGTAGAAGTAACCCAAATCAGTAAAATAGCACCTGAAAAAGGAGATTTGCAAGTTTTGGGGGTCAAAAATGCATCATCAGATTTCTCATGTGTAGATGACTAAAATGACGCATTATGGTCAAACACAAGCTTTCATAACAGAAAAGTGGCTGGCGTAGGTGACGATGACGACCTTGACACTGGCCATGGGAGACGACGTCAGTGAAATGGAGCAAGGTTTGTCCCTGGGGAAGTGGAGTGGAGCAAGAATTGACTGAAACAAACACAGACCTCCTTAACTCAGATGACGAAGAAAACAGTAAGGTGAGTACACATGTGACTAGCTGAAATGCTACAAAATGCAACAAAGTGGAAGAATCTAATGCTAGAACTAGGTCTGAAAATGCAGTGAGGGTTGTGTCAGGGGTGACAGGTGTGGGACAGAAAGAATGCCAGCACTGTCGTTCAATGTTGGACATGGTAACAGACCAAATGCCACAAGGTACTGTGCAATGAGAAAAGCCTGCAGTGGAAGGAGAAAGTTCTGAATGCACTGGTAGCCATTTTCCAAACTGTGTTTATTATGAAACCTTGCTCGTTCAACTGAAAGCATTTATAGGTCTGCTGTACTTAGCAGGGATTTCCCAAGGCGATTGCAGGAATGTAGAAGACATACTGCAAAGTGGTCAAAGTATAGCATAAAAAGTATGTCCTTGTAGATGCAAAGACATTGTGCTTTCAATTTAGACAATCATCCTGGACTCAGCCATCAAGTCCTTAACGTATAATAAACCAGTCATCTTGTGAGCAGACTTGGTGCTGCCACCTCCCAAACTAACTGGAACGAGACACGTGAGAGTTGGTTTACCAGTTTCTGGTTGATGTAACATTTGCTAACAGAGCATAAATTGACTGGTGCAGTAACTGTACCCAGGAACAAAGTAGAAATTTCAAACGAAATGCTGCAACTTTAAAAACAGCAATCATCCTTTGGATTTCAGAAAGATACAACATTGGCCTCATACCTGTCAAAGAAAAACCAGCTGGTGTTAGGTACACTGAGGGGCCACCTAGACCACCAAATCAGGCAAAGTTGAAGCAATAAGCAAAATTTACTTGAGCCTGGGTGCAGGTGGGCTGAGGGTGATAAGACCATTGGCCCCACGTGATGGGTTTGTAGGGGTGTGTGGACAGGGGAGGAGTAAGGCAGGAAGGAATGGGAGATTTTTAGTCTGGGCCTGGCCGAGTTGGGGGCCTCGGTGCTACCCGTATCTTGCAGGTGTGGCTGCCTGGGGCACTTGTTTCTTTATCTCCTGTTGCAAGCTCTGGCTCCCAGTTAGCTCTGTTTCTGCAGCTGTGGTCAGTAGCTCTACTCAGGGTGTTTTCTTCCTTCTCTGTCAAGGTAGGAGTGGGACATTCTTGTCCTTTCATTGTAAAAGAAAAAGAGAAAAGTGGAGAAATCCTTCAGGTAGGACTGTCTGGGTGAGTTGCTGTGACCGGTGGGTGTCTGGGTCTGTCCCTGCGCTGTGCACAGGGGCTGTGAGTCAGGATGTAGGGGAACCATGAAGCAGGCATCTCTGAGATCAAGGACAGAACAGTGGGTGGTGCGGGGGAGATGGAGGACATGAACGCACAGGGACTAGGACCAGCAGGGTAGACAGTAAGTACTATCTGGTTGATGGCTCAGAGGTCCTGAACCAGACAATAGGACTGGTTGGTTCACCACCAGCCAGTACACTTCAGCTTGTTAGTTTTCCAGGTAACAGTTCCAGTTCCAGTTCTTGTTACTTCTGTTTCTTAGAAATAGCTGGTCACTGTGATGCATATTATAAGAACCAAGCCCCAGCTAGCCTCTGCACTTCTGCCTCTGCACTTCCTGCTTGCTTATCCCATACAAACCCTAGACTACCAGAGATCAGGGTCTGATGTTTTGGGAATGATCCAAATCAGTGCCCAGTGATGTAAATAAATCTGCCTCCAAATCCTGGGTGTTGTTTCCGTGTTTCTCTTTGCCACTGCATGAGGCTAGGAGCGCCGTAAGGGGAGTTAACTGGGACCAGAAGGTTATGTTTAGGGAGGCCTGGAATAATGGGTTTCAATCCTGTAAGGCAGGGTCAGGCAAAGGGCACTGGTGTTGTGCTGGGTTTGGGTGATTGTGTTTTAGTGGAATGAAAAGGGAGCATGAGGCTGAGTGATTGAGGAGGCTGAGATGTTTCCAGTGCAAGAGTTGAGGCATGGAGGGGGAGATGGGATACGAAGGAGGTGCAGCGCTAAGAGCTAATAGGGTGGTGGCAGGACGGGGACTGCAGCCTGGAATGGTGGGTGACCCTAGGGGACAGCTTTAGCTAGGATACTTCATCTGAGAACAGGCGAGGGGCAAGTGGGGGTGACCGAGAACAGACATGGAAAGCCACGGTGTCCTAATTGGCATGAAGGCAGACGGGTGTCACATGGTCTGGGGACAGTTCCATCAATTCCCACAACAGTAAGTGAAGCTAAAGTGAGTTGTCCCAAAAGTGAAAGGAGGATGGGACAGGCTGCCCCAGTATTGATTAGGCGTGGGATGGCCTTACCTTTTACTCTGTGGTTTACCTGGAGCTAAGATGATCTGGGGGCTTCTGAGACCTCCAGGGCATGTCAGTGTTCTGGGACCCAACCCAAGAATGCTTCTGTTACCTGGCAGGAGGCCCCAAGCCAGGGACAGCCACCAAAGGGCAGCACAGCTTCCAGCAAGGGTCTCTGCAGGTGGGCACAGTTTAGGAGCAGATCCAAAGGCTCAGCACCAGTTATTAGAATTAAACTACGGCGTGCCTGAGACCACCAAGTCAACTGAAGTCGAAGCAATAAGTGAAGTTGATTGAGCCTGAGTGCAGGTGGGCCAAAGGGGTAAGACCACGGGCTCCTGGGGTGGATGGGGGTGTTCTACAGGGGTGTGTGGATAGGGGAGGAGTACAGCAGGGTGGAGTGGAAAACTGTTAGTCTGGGTCTGAGGAGTGGGGAGTCATGGTGACATCTGTGACTTGCGGCTGCCTCGGGTGGGTGCCTGTTCATCTCCTTTTGCAAGCTGAGGCTCCCATTGGCCCTACAGCTCTGCGGCCGCGGTCAGCAGCTCTGCTTGGGAGCTTCTCGTCTCTGTCTGGCAGGGGTCTCACAACTGGTGCTGGTGAAATCTACACTGTGCCGTGATGGAAACCCTAACAAAGTGGACTTTCTACAACAAAAGCAAAGGTGGAGTAGATGCTGTTGATGAGTTATGTGGCAACTATGATGTCACTTAAAGCACAAAGCATTGGCCAGTGGTTGTGTTTTATTTGATTCTAAACAAGCATGAAAGAAATACTTTAATAGTAAACGAAGAAAATAACAAGTGCAAAATATCTTGAAGAAGTTTTCCTAGAGGATTGGGATGGGAGCTCATTTATAGTAGAGTAACAACAAGATATTTTCACCCAGGAATTATGCACAAAAGTTGTGGAGCACACTGGCGAGCTGACGGATGAACAGGCAGAAGCAGCATCACAAAGACCAACTAGGACAACAGGAAAATAAAATGATGTCAACCGTGCCCTACAGGAAGGACAGGAAAACAAAACATTTGTGTTGTCAGTGTAAGGGGTACTTGTGTGGGGGCTGTGCAGTGGCCACATGTGCAGACTGCCTTGGGTGGGAAGCTGGAGCAAAGCTTATTTCTGCGGCGAGCTTTCGTCTGTGTTTACACTGTAGTTTACATAGGTGTTTATTTCTGGTGTCCTCTTTTAGGTTTTGTAAGCAAGAGAACAGCTGATGTGCAAATGCTGATGTCTACTCCGAGCACTCATTACATGTTTGGTGTTTTAGTTTACGGGCATCTCGTTGCCCTGCTAAGTGCATGCTGTACGTGATGGTAGGAAGCTCCTGACAGGAAGAGAGTGACGAGACTGCACGTAGGAAAGGAAAGGCAAGCACGGGTGTTGTCGGTGTGTGACATGCACACGGAACATGCTGCCGTGTGAAGACTGCCTCGGATGTCACAGTTACGGCAAAGTTTATTTTCTTGGCTCACGCAGGCTACCTTTAGGGCAGCTCTGGTGCAGAGTGTAGAGCGGGGATTGAACCAGGGTCTCCTGTACCTGACTGAGCTTACCAGAGCAGATGCTTTAAACAACTGAGCTAACCTGGAAGCTCCTAGCGTGGAGCTTATTCTCATGGTGGACTTTTCCTTGTGTTTACACTGTGTTCACATAAGTTTTAATTTTTGACATTATCTTTAGGTTGCTGTAAGCAAGAACATAGCTGGTGTGAAAATGCAGACGTTCATTCTAAATACACAATACTTATTAAGAACTCAATCCTCTTTTTTGTTGGTCCTTTATGTTTCTGTTCACTGGACACTGTGTCATATAAGGAGAGCCTCCGTACCAAGCAGCACGACCGGGGAGATGTCAAGTGTGTCCTACAAAAAAGGCCAGGAAAGCAGAACACGTGTGCTGTCGTGTGTTATGAGTGTGTGGGGGGTGGCGCTGTCGGGTGTGCAGATGACCTTAGGGGTGATAATTGGCGTAAGGATGTTCTCTCAAGTGCTGTTGATATTTCTACTATAGATTATATATGAATTTGCGTTGTTCTTCAGACCTAGAACGCTAAAAATCAATGCTGAAAATGTTGATGCTTTTTCATACACTCAACAAATGTTAATAAAGCAATATTTTACTTCTGTAATTTTCCCATTAAATGCCTTTTGTTTAATATAAGAAAATTCATAAAATTAAAATTAATAATTCATCAATAGAAATATTCTAATATCTGCACCTGGATGACAAAATCAGTGTTGTGCTGTGGGTTGAGGTCATGACTGAGGTCATGACCCCAGTCTCCCTGTAGGCCCTGCTAAAGGTCCCACCATGTCTCCAAAGAGCCACCCTGGTGACTGAGTCTTTGACACCTGGACTTCAGAACAAGGCAAGCCACACTAAGGCTACTCACTAAAAGGCAAAGTGAAGCCAGCTTGAAAACTTCAGTCAGAACAGCTGTTTCTGGGAGACTGTACCCTGCGGTGGGCGCCGGGGATGTGCCTGAATGCTGGCCCTGGGCGCTGTGATGCCCTTGCACTTCCGGTCTAGGACCCCAGAGACTCCAAGCAGGTGGATTCCACATCATGTCTTGGGTGTCCTGGGGAGGGTGGATGCGGATGCTTCCCGCCCCTTCAGGTGTTCGGAGAGTAAGCTTCCAGTCTAGCTGTCATTGCCTGAAAAGCAAGCGGGCCCCACATGCAGAGCCCCTGCTGGGCCCCAGATTCCTGATCTGTGGAGTCTGCATGCCCACTGTGTGCTTCCTCTACCTCACACCTGCAGAGCAGAGCTAGCAGGGTGCCGTGTGCTACAGTGTTGGGGTGCAGGTGGGCGAAGGGCACGCGGATGCGGCAGTGACTAAGGAGCCACATCACTCCCTTTCCATTGGTTTTGACTTGAAAATTTAGCTAGGCTTTGCCTCTTCCAAAGCGTGCCGCTTGCTGATGGCGATTATGGGTTATCACAGAGAAGGAGGAAGAGCCAGGCTGTGGGAGCAGATGGTGTGGTTGGGGCCATTTGTGCCAGGATTTGTGCTTGTCTAAGAGTGTGACTTTCAACAAATTGCCTGACCTTTCTGCACCTTCACTCTCAGAATTGTGAAGTGGATATCAAATAGGACAATCGTTGTCATGAAAAATCAAATGCTCATTGCAACTACTAACACATAAGGTAAGCAATTTATCATATGTTATTTAAGGGCCTATGAGATAGCTCAGCAGACTAAGCACCTGCTTAGGCAAGTGCAGGGACCGGGATTCAATTCCCAGCACCACATGCCGTGCCGTCCCCACTCCCAGGATCACTGAGCAGGCCACTGAGTCTGGGAATGGTGGTGTACACCTGTAATCCCAGTGCTGGGGAGGCTGAAAACAGGATGATCACTACGAGTCGAAGCTGAGTAGTGAGATCCTGCACAAAATGAAAAGGAATATCTTATTTGTATGATTCAATATATTGATAAACTTGTTTATACAGAGACATGTGAGTCATTTGACAG
>NW_004524599.1:18158118-18186315 GCF_000260255.1 Octodon degus
GCAGCAAGACCAATGTCTGCGACCCAGTCAGACAAGAGCCAAAGCCAGCCGTGGTGGCCACTCTATCAGGGGTGCATGTGTGCAATTACTTCTTGGATGAGATTGTCGGGAAGTTTTCTCCCTAAGGACTTTTTGATGAAGTTTTAATGCATTAAAAAGGCCATCATTTTTCTCCTCTTGCTGATTGCTGTAGAGTAGTACATGTTCTTCAAAACAGCGAATTTTCGTAGTCTAGAGACAAATGCAAACTTAATCACCCAAGAAAGAGAAAGTTATCGGATGGAAAAGTCTTTCTGCAGTCAGGCCTTAGATTTCCATGCAGCTAAAGTCTTCTACAAGACTAGCACATTTCCAAGAGAGGCTAATAGACCTCCAGGACTGATCAACCTATTTTTAAAAACACCACAGCATTTGCACCCATCTACTTAGTGAGCAGTTTGCAAGTGCTCTGGTTCCAGAACATTCCCGTGTGCAGACCTGGAGGCCTGAGCGAGTCAGAGCATGGCCTGAGCACAGCAAATGCCCATCCCGAGGCACAGATCTGGCAGCTCCTAGGCCCACGTGGTTGCTTCCTCCTGAGCCGGCACCAGAGCCCAGCTCGGAGCACACTGCCCTGCACCAGCCCAGCCTGGAGTAATCATCACAGGTTCGAGTCTCAGAACATCCTGGAATAACTGCAGAGTCTAAAACAAATCCTGGCGGGTTGAAATCAGGGAGCTTCTGGGCTGGCCCCTTCTGGAGGCTCTAGACGGGCTCTGCCTATTCCGGCTTCTCTAAGCTCCCCACACCCTTGGGTGCTGGCCTTTGCTTCCTTCTGCTCCTGTGGCCAAGTCCCCTTTCTTTAATCCTGCTTCCCTCCTACAGGGCTCTCATGAGTCCTGGGCCCACACACAGGACCCAGGATGGTCTCTCCTCTCACAGCCCTTGGCTTAAGCACTCTGCAAGTTCTCTTTGAGGTAAGGTGGTACCAGCACAGGTTTAGAAGCATAGGACAGGGGTGTCTCTGGAGGTCAGGACTCAGCTGACTGGAGAGCCAAAGAGTGGAGACCAAGCTGGACGTGCAGCAGACCACTGGCCAGCCACTCCCAGCAGAGGGGGCTGTTGGAGGGGTTGTCCGCCCGGAGGGTTTACCTGAACACTGCCCCCACCTGTGTAGCTCTTGGGAAAGCACCCCAAAGCTTTGCGGTTTACTTGCAGACAAGGATGTGTACAACCAAAAGAAGGCTGTATCTAAGCCCCTCACTTACCCAAGAGTAGCATGAAAGACAGACACACAATAAACAACCCTGCAATTTCTAGGGGCCAAACATTTCAAATATCTTTCTAGATTTACATATCACATGGCTTCCCACCAGGGTACATTGTTGGCTATGACATTTTCTGAACCATTAAACCTGTTTCCATGGCTAAATTTCAAGAGCCAATAAGGAAAAATAGTAGAACTTAATTGGAAAAGAAAACAGATTGAGCCCAGAACATCTCAGTTAATGAGCAATAGAGATAGCGATTTCATTATTTAAATTACATTAACTCTCAATGGTAATTAACACACAGAGAGAGAGACTGCTTGTTTAAGGCCTCTGATAAGACAAGTGCATTCATTTAGAGTATTAAAGGATATTAGTATCCAGGAAGTCAGTGATCTGTTCCCTGGAGTTAAAGTCCGTGGAACCTTACCAGTCCTGTACACGAACACACACTGATGTGGGAAATCTGGCCGCAACAAGCAATAGAAGAAAAAGAAATTCTTGCCAAAGATCAGTTTTCCTGCTGTAGAACCCTAATCAGGAGGACTTTATACCCTCGCCCACTATAAACACTTGTGGTTATGATCAGAGAGGAGAATGAAAGAAAGGCTGCTGTGGTCGGCAAGTGCAAAGTAAGCTCAGGCATGACAGAAAGGCCACTGACACCCAATCTGTGGCTAGCAGGCTGACATGGAGCAGAGAAGTGTTTCCACAGGCCGCACACCACCTTCCAATACAGTGGCCGTGATTGTGTGGTCCACCTGGAATCTTCAGTGTTTCCCTAGAAACTATTTGCTTTTTCTGTTTCTCGGTCTTTCCAGTCCCTCCAAAAGCTAAGGACTTGGTTGCTTGGTTTTGGGTGTTGAACATTTAGGAAGCAAAAGACCCGGTTCCTTATCAGGACTCTTAAGTACCCTTAGAGGTGCCTGTTCTGGGATCATCCAGAAAGAACATTTTCAGCCTTCTGATTTTCAAGTCTACTGCTAGGCAATAGCTCAGACATGGAGCTGATATGGCTTTCAAGGGCATTTAAATAATCCCCCAAAGATGAAATAAACTCTTACGTGCCATTTGAAATATGGCCAACCGATGCCCCTAAAGCAGCGTGCAGGAGGAGGAGGGAGACAATCAGCAGGAGGGGAGACGCCTTGGCTGGGCCGAGGACTATGGCTCCGCTGTCCAGAGACACCAGGAAAGAGGCTGCCCCTGCCTCCTCAATAGCTGCACATCGGAAGCCATGTAGACTGTCATGAAAAAGCACGCTGAAAGTAAGGTAGGTCCACCCAGGAAAGCATCATGCTGTAGCTAAATATCATGTTGTGATTTTTAATATTTAGGACCGAAGGGAAATTGTCATGAAGCGTATATGTGACATGAAGCAGCCCAGAAATACTGATAGAAGACATGGGTTTAGTGTAATCTTCATCCCTTTATAGCTTATGTACCCCTACCTCTTCACAAAACACAGTTAATTTTATGAACGGAAGGCAGCTCCTAATATGCTAAATAAACGTGCATCTGTACCTATGTGCTAGTACATGGTCACATCAGAGGTAGCAGCAAGTGAAGGAAGAGAGGAAAAGACACTTGGAAGGGGCGCGGAGAGGAGCGAGGGGCACCGCGCACGCACGCACGGAGGCCCAGGAGGCTGCAGAGAAGAACGAGCGAAGCGCGGCGGAAGGCTCGCAGTAGGCGGAGTGCCTGAGAGAGGAAGGAAACCCGGAAGGCGCAACGGACACCGTGAAGGGGCAAGACCCGGACGGGGCAGCTGGGACGAGGCAAGGGGAAAGGAAGGGAGAGAGGCGGCAGAGAAGGGGACGCCTCCGTGCACGCACAGGACAGCTTGGCCAACTGTACCGCTGATTTCTTCTGGTCTTTTGAAAAGAATAGTTCATGTTTAAAAATTTTTGTTTCTTTTTTATCTTTTACTTAGGCTTTGAACAGGGTCTCACTATGCAGCTCGGACTCTTCCTGTTCTCAGTGCTGGGCTACAGGCGTGCACCACCATGCCGCCCAGGCTCCAGGGCCAGCTCAGCGGGCCTGGGGGCAGGGCAGGCGCAGCGTGTGGAGCCAGGGATCAAACCGCGGTCCCTGACCTTGCCTGAGCAGGGGCTTAGTCCACGGGGCTATCTCGCTGGCCCGCTCCTTTACTTATTTACTTATTTATTTTGCCTAATTTTTGGACCAGTTTTGCGTGCTTATCTCTGGTGATCTGAACAACTAATTTGAAGACAACAATCTGCAACATAATGACCATCGTTGAATTCCTGTCATTTTGTTTAGCAAAATTCTGAATTGTTTCTACTTTTTTTTTTTTTTCTGTTTTTTGTTTGCTTTAAACCTTTTTTTCTCCTGAGGTTCCTCAGATTTTCAGAACTACAGATTTGTTGTGGAAGTCCCCACAGCCGACATAAGCTCCCGGTGGGGAGACGCACTGGCCCCACCTGGCACTCTTGGCAGTGATTTCTTAACAGGGTTGCGAGTTGCCACTTCCGAGCCACAAAGCAAAGCCTCACCCCAAAGCATTCTTACTGGGGGCAAAGAAAGCCAACCAGTGCCACCTGCCCCAGGCTCTGGGCTAACTCTGAAGTCTTTTGGTGACAGTTACCCGGTACTGATTACAAGACCGGTGAATATCTGCTGACTATGGATTGACAACCGTCGCATTCACTATTTGCTCAGTCAATTGATAATATCCCAGAGCCCAAATGTCATAAAGTGAAATGGGCTGTGGAAATTTTGCATCAAGATTTCGATAGTTTCTCCTCCCCACCTTGCAAACAATCTGGTTATTTTTATTATCCATGGCGCCAGGCTACATTAGAAGGAGCTGAACCAATACAAGAGGGAAGTGCTTTTGCGTCGCCAATAGCTTTCTCAGGTTTCATAGTCAGGTGTCTGCAGATTCTTTGATACTGTAAGTACTCTTTGATACTTCCTGTGTAGTTGCTTTCTTCTCAGGTTTTATTGCCCCTTTATAATTCAACAAGTAGCTCACTGTGCAATTTGCACTCATTATAAAAATTTATAGACTACTTAAAAAGGCAGTATCTGGACACTAAGTAGTTAGAGAACTATGTAACATAACACTAAGCAAGTGCTTAGAAAAATCTTTCCCCTTCTGCTGAGGGTGTGCTCTTTTATCAATGTTTGTTGAATAAATGAATAAATGCAGTACCAAGACATGTGGCTGAGAAAAGAAGAATCTTCTGAAATAAACTAGAGGGAAAGAGATAGACACGGAGTCCAGTGGAGAGGTAGGAGACAAGGCTTGGAGAAGCACAAACTCATGGAAGGTAACAAGACAGTGTAGAATGCAATCAGGCCCAGAAAGGTGAGTACGGTAAGATCCCACCCTTAGGAGGGGTCCGGAAGTGTGGCTCTCATAGAATTCGGGAATCGAGTAGTTACTGAAGACCAGGAGAGTAGGGGCAGAGAAATGGCGAGAGGCCGTCCATGTGCACGAGGTTATAGCAGCCAGGACGAGCGCGCTTGATGTGCTAAGGCCCAGTGGGTGAACATAATAACCGTACTCTGCGTATCTCACAGTAGATCAAAGACGAGATTCGGAGATGACCCACAAGGGAGAACAGGCGAAGTCTGAAGGTGACAAGAACATTCACTGTCCCGGTGGATCATCAGCTGTGTGCACGGGAATCACAGTACTATGCTATAAATAACCCATAAGCACATACAAATGTCTCATTCAATCAAGATACAATTTCAAAATTAAAAAGGGAAATACAGGCACTTTGTGATGCCAAGCCCAGTGGCGGGAGAGCTCTTCTTTGTCACCTTGTTCAGTGTCTGCTAGTGCACAGTGCAGCGCATCATAACTACGCTCACACTGGCGAGTCCATCCACAGACGGAGCACGCCCTGACCGCGCACGCTGCCCGCCCCTCCCCCAGCCTTCCCCCTTTTGTGCTGTGGCAAGTGTACTCATTGAGTTGGCTCACCTGTGGAGGCCAGACGCAGAGACCGGCAAGTACCTTGCCAGCAGTGGGCACCCAAGACGTGACCGAGCTCCGGCCTGACTGGCAGGAGGGGAGACCAATCATGCAGTTCTAGCTCTGGGTCTCCTAGTCTGGCTCCGGGTCTAGCTCCAGGCCTCTGGGGTGATTAGGTCTTTTCTGAAAGGATTCAGTGCCACTGCAGAAATCCTCCTGCAGAGCATGGGCCTCACTGTGACAGAGGAGCAGAAGTGTTTGATAGTTAACATAGGGTACAAGCAGTCTTGTGACAGAGCATGGGGTGGATGTCAGGTTAGGTAGCTAGGACAGCATTTATGAGAAACAAACTTAAGGAACAGAGACCCCAGCTCCAGGACGGGGCCTGAGTGCAGAATGATGGTGGTACATTTCTTTTCCCACTTCAGTCCTTTCCCAGATCCTTTCTCAGCTCTGCAGTCTCCCTCCCTCTTTCCTACCATCTCTCTTATAATTTGCTCTTTATAGTGTGACTCTCTCAAAGCAGAGAAAGTTGGCGTTTAACTTCTATGTCTGATTCATTTTACTTCGTATTGTGGTCTCAAGGCCCATGCACTTTCCTGCAAATGGCTCAAGCCCGTCCTTTTTCGTGGCCAAGTGGTACTCCACTGTGGCTAAGCAGCACCTTGTCTTCATGCCCTCACCTGTTGATGGAGCTACAGGCTGCATGCATGATCCGCCTGTGCATAGCCGCACTGCAGTCAGCATGAGCACGCATGGATGCGTGTAAAGAAATGACTTTGGTGCTTTAGAGAACATGCCGAGAAGAGGTACAGCTAGGTCAAAAGGAATTGCTAGTTTTAGTTTTTTGAGGAGGAATCTCTGTTATGAGTCCCAAGTGACTCTGCTAACTTGCATTCCCACCAACCATGGTGACAGGTTCCCTTTGCCCTACAACCCCCCAGCAAGTGTTTTGATAATGGCTCTTCTGGTTCATTCTTACTGGACTAAGGTAGACTCTCGCTGCTGCTGTGATTTGCGTTTCCCTAGGGGCCAAAGCTGTTGACCGTCTTTCAGGTGACCATCGGCCATTGTACTTCGAAGGAGAAGCGGCTGTGCATTTGAACTGGCCACTCTTGACTGGTCTTTTATTTTGAAGGGCATCTTTTCTGTTCTTCGTGTACTCGAGATGAGTTCTCTGAAGAGAAGCTCACAGGAATGCTTTCCCATTGTGCAGGTCAGCCCTGCTCCCTGCTGCTTGCTTCCTTTGCTGTACAGAAGCTTTTCAGTGTGCCGTAAACCCACTCACCGATTCTTGGCGTTGCTCTCTGTGTAGCTGGGATTCAGTTCGGAGTCCGTGCTCATGCCTGTGTCTTCAAGAGTTTTAACAACTTTATCTTCCGGCAAATTCAGTGTTTCTGTTTTTATATCTAGATCTTTGACCCGTTTTTATTTGATTTTGATCTAGAGTGAGAGATTTGAAACTGGATTCATGCTTCGGCACATGAATAACCAATTTCCTGCACCATTGGTAGAAGAGACTGTCTTGGCTCTAACGTACATTTTTGGCCCTTTTTTCAGAGCTCAAGTGGCTGAAGGTGCTGGGGTCGCTCCTGCCGCCCCGCTCGCTGTGCGTGCTTTCGTGCCAGCACCATGCTGTCATCGTTACTGCAGTGTAGTGGAATACCTTGAAGCCCATAATTGCAATGCCTGCTGCTCTTGTGGCTCAGGATTACTTTGGCTACTCTGGGTTTCTTCTGGTTCTACATAAATTTTTTAAAAAAATTTTTTTTCTAGTTCTGTGTAAAACTGGGGGTAGCATTTTGGTAGGAATTGCATTCAATCTAATTATCAGTTTGGTGCTACAGTCACTTGACTGCCTTAGTTCCGCCTATCCAGGAACTCGGGGACACATTTCGTGTTGTCCTCTTCTGCCTCTTTTTCTCAGAACAGCCCACTTTTCACTACAGAGGTTTTGAACTCCTTGTTTATGTAACCAGGCATTTAATGTTTTGTACACTATTTAGATGGGGATTGTTTCCTGATTTCAGTCTCATTTTTAGTACATGAGAACACTGTTGATTTTTGTATGTTTATATTGTATCAGACCACTTTACTGAGTTTATTAGCTCTATAGTCTTCTGGTGGTTTGTTTTTTTTAAAATCTTTTATGCAAAGAATCGTGACATCTGCAAACAAGGTGACTTGTTTGGCTTCTTCCTTCCCTGTCTGAAAGCCTTACTCCTTTCTCTTGCCTGATTGCTCTGGCTGATGTTTCAAGCACTATATTGAACGAGAGTGCTGACAGTGGGCACTCTTACCTTGTTGCTGATTTTGAGAGAGTGTGCTCTCAGACTTTTCCCTTAGAGTTTGACATGGCAGTTGGACAGCTCAGGACAGCTCAGGAGGGGACACTCAGGGACAAGAAATTATGCTGACCACAGGTAAACCAGTTCTGCTTTAAAGATGATCTAGACTGGGAAGGGGGACTTTGGATTAGGAGGAGAAGGTGGAAATTTCTAGAAGTTCTTGAGCAAGGAAGTAAGCTGAGTGTGGCATTTTTTGAGATGGACTACATCAGAACCAAGAGTGGTGAGGTAGGAGAGAGTGATTCATCTGTGAGCCGAGAGTAAAGATGAGGAGAACATGACTGAGGAAGCTATCTATATGTGTAACATGAGGAATCAGCCGAGCCAGTGACTTGCTCAGATGGAGGGAATAAAAGAAAGAAAAAGGGAGAAATTCTTCCAATTTTCAAGCCTGCTTTGCTGTCACCAAAATATGTGAAGCAAAGTAAAGGAGTGGGAGAAAGGCTACCTCAGTCGGATCACGAGCACAGGCCACCAGCAATCGGAGGCACCAACGTCGTCCAGAAGGCTTCATATTTTAGGGCAAAAACACACAGGTTGTTATGTTGGGAAGCCCTAGAATTTGTAATGCTAAATTTGTTTGGAGTTGCACCTGGTAGTGTAGAGGGAGTGGACCACAACTTCCCCATTGTTTAGGAATGCTGTGAATCCCAAGAGCCAGGATAGGAGTGAAATGGTCTGAGACGAAATTGAGTTTAGAACAAGGATACGGAACTCTTCCCCGACAACTCTTAGTGATCACTCTCAGCAGTGTGCAGTTATCTCCCAAACTATTGTTTTCTTTCCCACATGTACTGGCATTTTGTTAGTAATTTATATAAAATTGTGATCATGTTGTGCTCATGTGTGGTTCCTTCATTCTCCTAGTAGAGGTACAGGATGTCTTTCTGTGGTTAAGCCATCACTTTCTTACCCATTCCGCTCTTAGTTGATTACTGTAATTTTTTCCCATTAGAAGAAATTGCTCCACAAATACATGTATGTGTGTCCCTGTGTGCATGGGTGTAACCGCACCCCTGTGAGGTCCTAAGTGGGATTCATGGACACTGCATCGGGGGCATGAACAGTCGGATCCTAGTAGATGCGCTAAGGTTATGCTGAAAACTGTGTTTAACAGAAGAGAGGCAGACCCAAACGACCGCGTGTTTTATAGTTTCAGCAGTACAGAATCCCACAGTTGAAGGATCCATGGAGTTACAGGCTGAGGGGCACACAGGGGAGGGAGAGGGGGGTAGTGCCTGCCAGTGAGCACAGAGTTTCCTTCTGTGGCGGCAGCTGTGCAACTTTGTGCAGTTCTTAAAACGAGCCAACGATGAAGCAAACAAACCATGCTGCTTTGCAAAGGCAGTAGCACTTATGAGTGTATCTTCAAGTTGGATCCACTTATCTGTGAAGGCTTTGAGCTTATCACTCTTTATAGCTGAGTAATACTCCATTGTATAAAAGCACCACACCTTCTTTATCCATTCCTCAGGTGACGGGCATTTTGGTTGCTTTCAAGATTTGGCTATGACAAGTTGTGCTGCTATAAACATAGGTACACCTATATCACTATGATATGATGTTTTCAGTTCTTTTGGGAAAATTCCCAAAAGTAAACAAAAAAGGGGGATCCAAATGAAGGAGATATATATATATATATATATATATATATATATATATCTGTATATGCAAAATAGGATAGATATACAGCTACTTTCTTTTAGTTCAATGAGAAGAAAGATTTGTACTAATAGTGTTTCGACAAGGTATCATGTCTGCATCATGTCCTCTGAATAACTACTACAAAGACAGCACTGTGCAATGTATTAATTACTGCTACTCTCCTACTAACCTGTTTTGAAATGGTCTCAATGCTATTTCCTTCTCAATAAAATTAATATTAAAATAAATAAATAAAAACCAAGGCAGTAGCCAAAGCCACAGGGCGCTTTCCTCACCCTGGGGGAGCCCGGCCCCTCCAGCGGGGCGAAGCTGCCTGACTCTGTGCCAGGGACCATACCGCACCCTACCTCTGTCATAGCAACTGGAGGAGGAATCTTCTACTCCTGGGTTCCAGTTCCAATTCCTTTGCTCCTCTTTTCTATGAGAAAGCAAAGCAAATCAACGAGCAAATGCAGACCTGGGCCTCCATGCTGAGGCGCACACTGCACCCCGCTCTCAGCAGCTGGCCTTCAACGCCTCTCCCCAGAGCTTGTGGTGCTGGCACCCACGCAGGCCTCCACCCAGGTGATCTCTGCAGTGCCTTGACATTCCAGATCCTTGGTCTTCTTGGCCTTAACTCCTAGACCCAGCCATGCCAGTCACCTAGCCTCCATGGCCTTGAGTTCAAGCGTTCCTGGTCCCTAGCTGCCCCCAGAGTCATGTTTCTGGCTCTTTCTTGATGTCACTGGCAAATCCCTCTTGCTTCCTCCTGCCTCTTTCCCGTGTGTGTCCCTGGCACCACCGTGATGAGAATTCTGAGCAGCAGCGAGCCCCCGCCCTTGTCCCTCCACACGCCTCCCTCCACACAGGCCACACTGTTCCCAGGTGCAGCCTCCCCTTGCTCTGCACCTGCACTCGTGAGGCTGAGTGAGCAGCAGATCACGCCCACCTGCGTTTGTGGCCACGACACCCATGACCCGAGCTGCTGCCAGGCCACCGCACGCGTTTCCCCTTCCCTGTCCACTCTTCTGCCCTGGGGAGGAAGCAACCTTTCCATTTTCAGTCACCTCACCTGACCATACAAGAAGCCAAAGATTTGCCACCACTGAAGTGGCGTTTGTGAAAGTCCCGCGGAGCCAGCCCCAGGGCCAATTCAGTCTTCATGTCACCCACGTCCTGACACCATTGAAGTTCAGGGGCCCACTGGCTCTCAGGCTCCTCCAGAGTGTGGTGGCTCTTCTCACTGCCTTGATACTGGACACACCAAGGCTTCGTCCCTGGATCGTGTCTCCCCACCACCACCTTCCCCCGATGCTGTGTCTGCCAGAGCCTGCCTGGCCGCCCCCAGACAGCCTCTTCCTCACCTGCCACCCCGCTGCCCACTCCCTTCTTCTGTCTCTTGTGCCAGGCACCCCGCTTCTCCAGGACAAGCTGGGCTCTCTGTCAGATGGGCCTCCCTAGAAGTCCATTCGGCCCACTTGCACTTTCTTCAAGTTCTTGCTCAAATGCCACTTTCTCAGTGAGGAGAGTGAGGACAGAACCCGCCCCACCCCTCCTCCTGGTGTGTGCTTCTCATGGCCTAATTTTCTCCACACCTTGAGTCCCAGCTACGCCCACTGCTTGGCTTGTCCCTGTTCTGCCTCATCCCGCCATCCACTGTGACGCAGAAGGTGGTAGCAGGGTCTGTAGTATCCACTGTGTGGGCCTGCGTGGGCCTGCCTGGGCCTGCGTGGGCCCCGAGCACTCCATATCCTGTCATTCCATGTGGCATGATGGGCACCAGGGTGCTGTGTCCACGTGACAGTTCTGTTCCATCATCTTCAGGCTAGAGTATCCCCTGTGACCTCCTTTTCAAAAGTTAAATTGAGTAAATTTCCAGACACTTGAGTTTCTTAATTTCTTTGAAAATTGTCAAATGCGGAGTAAAATGTCTGTCTGTTTACCGTCCCTGTACCAGGCTCAGATTTCAGAAAGTGACACTTGTGCTTTCACACACTTGCTGGGATTTCACACAGTGATCTAAAATAGCAAAGGAACAGTGGGGCTCTGGAGAGACTGAAAGGGAGAAGGCGACACACACGGAGTGCACCACAGGAATCTCCAGGGCTGTCTCCAGCCTGCAGTTGAAGTCCAATTTCAGTCATCTCATGGGAGGGAATTTCGTTGTCATCCCTTGGATTTGTTTTGAAAAGTAAAATGAAGATGATCGATACAATTTAAGCCTTCAAAGACTGTGAAAGTGAAGAAATAGGAAGGTGCGTGTTGTCCCTGCTGTGGCCCAGCTGCTCATTGCTGTGGACGGAGTTTCAAGCAGCAAGGAAAAGGAAAGAACGCATCATCATGCATGCACATAGTCATAGGGATTATAAGTTAAAATCACCGTGTTTGGGACAGACCAGATTACATACATTAAACCCAGTTTTATCTTTTTACTTCCTACTATGATAAATCAATGCTTTAAGATTCTGACTTAGATGAAAAAGAAAAAGACTAACGAGAGACAACAAATTATAATATATGACACTAGATTAGTTCCTAGTTTAAGGAAAAGCAAAGGATTATTTTAAAACATGTTTGAAATAATTGGAGAAATCTAAATATGGGCTGGGTGCTGCAAGCTGTGGCCTGGTGCACTGCTTCAGTGTTGATGGTGACGTTAGAGTCTTACGAAGGTGGCTCTGACCTGCAAGGTGCGTCTGGTGGAGTGAATGAGGGTGACATACTATGACACCTACACTTATTTTCAAACTTAGCAACATATGTTTATAATTTAACATTTATGACCACAACATGTAAGTGTATAATTTAAATAAGCTTCATGTTTATACAGTTATCTATTTGTATTTATATAGGCCTTTGTGTATGTACACAGATAGCAAATATTAGCAATTGCTGAAGGCGCATGGAGGTCAGATTACTTTTCACTGCCCAATTCTCTCTCTATGTTAGAAGTTTTCCATAACAAAAAAAACATTACGAGAAGTTTCTTTTGGTTAGACTCCAGTGTCCAAGTTGTACTGCAGTGATAATCGCCAGGAAGAAGGCCCGTAGGAAAGAGCAACAACGTGTAATCAAATTATAAGCAGCTATTCCAAAATAATATATAGATTTTATGCAAGTTTACAGACTACCATCTCTAAACATACGTGAATCCCTTGAATTCCTTGAGCTTTTGGCTTGCCTTGAAGAAGCTGCTCTTTGAGGTACATCTTAGACCAAAGACATTTTATCAGCTAAAAACAGCAACCCTTCTTAGCGGGGAGAAGGTGGGCTGTCAGTGCCTGAGGACGGTAGCGTTTCGCTGGTGCCTGCGGGGTCCTAGTAGAAGCGCACGGTCTCTGAACCCACCTGAGCCCTCCCGAGGTAGTCTCTCCCCGTATGACGGGCAGCTGCAGTTCTCTCTTCCACACCTACTCCCAAAAGCTTAAGCAATGAGCTAGCCTGTTACGCCTGAGGGCTTCCTGGGAAGGTCCTTGGGGCGACGTGCAGAACAAAGCTCACAGCACTACGAGGGCCACTGACACCGGGTTTGATGGGTTTATAACACTCATTATGAAACAGAAGTAGCTTTTCCATAATCCGTGTATATGGAAGCAAAGATGTTATTCAATTACCGTAACACTTTAGCAGAGGATGTTTCTCAACAACACTTGCAAACGTAAAGTAGCGAAACACTAAATTTAAGCAAGTCACCTATTTTAATTCCATTAGTTTAAATAGATGTTTGATGTTTTATATAAAACATTTACTGTGGTTTAAAGAATACATCTTTTCTTGTGGCAAGCACTGGTGTAGTTCTCAGACAGCATGAGCCCTGGGGTCTTCAGGAAATCATCCTGGGAGCCAGCCCAGAGGCGATGGGCTGAAGAGCTGACCCATGACCACCAGACGTGCTTCGGGTGTCCGGGGAGTGGCCCAGATGAGCTCTTAGCCCACCTTCAGTGCCTCAATTCATGAAAGTGATTCTTTCCATTATTTCGGTCACAAACCAAGTGGGACAAGAACCAAGTCAAACTCAGTGGTTAGGCTCAATGCTGACCTGGGGGGCAAATTTGATTCAGTTTCCCTCCAGTTCAGGTTGCAACCAGAATTGTGGAGAGAAATAAGTTCATGAGCTAAAGTCCCACTGGACATAGCTTCAAGGTACTGCAGGGTCGTCCCACCACTTCCGTCCTCTCTGAATTGCGCAGCCCAGGAAGCCCCTTCTCAGGGAGCTTCTTCTCTGATTCCACAAGGCAGCCCTTCAGCCTGCCCACCTTGCTTCTGCCCACTTTCACCTTCCCTCACAGGACACAATGTGAATCAGTGCCTTCTGCTCACGAAGCTTCCAGAACTGAGACAGTGCTGAGCTTTTAAGGCCCTCGTCTCAGCGTCTGTGCTGAGCTGCACAATGCTGAGGAGCAGCTTCCAGCATGACTGGACTGAAGCCTGCGGTTACCAGACGCTTCAGGAGCCGCTCAGAAGACACACAGAGGCCGCGCTACGGAAACTGGAACATGACTTGCGTGAAAAGTGCTCAGGGCTCCTGCGCCAAAAGCCCGGGTATCATACTCTGAGTCTTTTTAAAATGAATATTGTTCTTTTTATAAGTATAAAAACAACTAAATTGACTTGAAATTTAACAAACTCTACTTTGAAATTGTAAAAGTTATCCACTTGCTAATGAGTGAATTGGCTTACTGCAGATTGGTAAAGTGGAAAATAGTTTTCATACCAAAGATAGATAGGTTTTGTTGAGATCTGTGACACAGTATCTTTGGGGATAGGTTTCAAGTTCACCAAAGATACCAAAATTGACAGGTGTCAAATCCCTTATGTAGTATAAAACAGCATAGTATTTGCATATAAACAATACATAACCATGTATAGGAACTAAGCGTCTCTAGATTACTGACAACAACTAACACTGTAAACACTATGTGAACAGTTGTTATACTGTCTCGCTTAGGGAATAATGACAAGAATGGTCTGTACACATCAGTACAGAGGCACTATCTCTCAGTATACTTTTACTGCACGATCGGTTGTACCTGTGGAGGTACAGAACCCGTGCAGGTAGAGGGCTAGCCGCATTGAGTGCTGGTCCCACGCTGATCCAGGAAGGAATGGCAACTGCAGCCCCCACATCAACTTCCAACCCCTCCTGCCCATCACCACCGTAACACTGCCAGCTGCTGCACTGTTCTTCTGCAGTTCCCTCTCTCCACCCCTAGTACGTGCCTTGTGCCCATTCCTTACCCTCTCAGTCCTTGAGGCAATGCTGAGGAACAGAGTGGGAAGAAATCTTAGCCGTGCCACTCAGTAGAATTTGGAGTGGAGTCATCCTCCAGGATTTGGAGGCCCAGCCTCAACTTTGGGCTGTCACTCTCCCCCCTGCCAACCATGGTTAGTGCTATATGAGCCGCAAGTGTCCCCTGAACCCTGCCTTGGAGGCTGCACAACCAGCCTGTGGAGATTCCTGCTGTTCTTTAGACACGGTCCCTACCCTGACTTTCAAGGGACACTGGCCCGTTGGGAGCCCACTTCAGTCCTACCATCTTCTGCTTTCACTTCTGCGGACACTGCTGTCTGTGCCCGGCAGTCCAGGTACTATTCTGGGCCAGAATGGCGTATGGAGAGGGTCTCTCGCAGTGTCTCAGGCAGCCCTGCTGCGCACTGGACATGGACCTGGCAGTGCTGACCAACAAGATGGCTCCCAAGTGAGTCTGCACAGGGGGTCCGGAGCAGCCACTGTCTTCTGGCCATGGGCTCCTGTGCACGTGGCTTGGAGAGTGCGGCTGCCCTGCACATGCGCTCTGCCCATCCACGGCCCCAAGTACCGGCTCCAGCCCTTCCAAGGCCTCCTTTCCCACAGAGTCTGCAACACAAGGTCTCAGTCACAGTCACAAATCAAGACTGAGGACCGGGGTGGAATTCTTATTCCAATCCTTGTCTGAGGATGAAAACAGGACAGGTTGCTGGGGAGCCCAGGGCTGTTTGCTGTCTCCCAGAAGAGCTATGGTTCATACCCTGGCCAGGAAAAGAAACCTGTGAGTGTTCCCATCGTTGGCCTCTCCGAATTCCTCTGTCCTGTCAGGCTTGGGTAAGGGGGTGCTGTGGAGACACATGTGTCAAGAGCCACAGTGGATGCGAGAGCATGACCCACCACCTTCACTAGAGAAGGAGCAACAAGAACTCCTGCCCTGGTTGTGCAATGATTTTCTAAATGATAGAATTTTCCAGAAGGCCATCTCTAAGCAGAAGGCTTATCCAGTGCAATTAAAATCCAACTCAGTCCCCTAGTCTGATTTCACACACTGTTGGGGGAAGGGGGAGCTCTCACTCCTTCCAAGCAGCAGCGTGTGGACGTTGCCCAGAAAGGCCCCTGCTTATTCTCCTCCATCTTATGGTGAAGTGTTTAGTTCTGAGAGGCTCACTAATCTTGCCAAGGTCACTCAGGGAATAATAAAGGTGTACAGAGGTGAAGCTGGGCCACGTGGCCACTGTCTGTGGGCTCCGTTCCTCTTCTTCTGGCCACAGGTTTCACAAAGACAGAAGACACACATCCCCTCTGCCCTCCCTTGTGCAGCTGGAGAAGAGAAAGAGCAGTAGCGTGCGGTCAGTGAGCCCTGTTGGATGCGCCGCCACCACCTGCCCATGCCACATGGCTTTTCCCAGGAATAGATAATGGGATGTTACCCTTGGAGAACCGGGGTTCTCCCTGCTGTCCAAGTGCAGGGTAGAGACTCTGCCTCAGGCTTAGCTCAGCCCCTGCCCTCCTCCCACCAGTGGAATACAACTAAATTGAGCACCAGGGGGTGAGAGGTCATGAGATAGGGCGGGTCTCAAGGAGACCCCATCGGAACCTCCCAGATGCGGAGCCCTCCCCGGAAGCTGGCTCTGGGGCCGGTTGATGGAAGTGGGGCTGTTCAGGTTGCAGTTGGACAGGCTGGGGAGAAGCTTTTCAGACACCCTGTGGTGCTCTGTGCTCAGGGCTTACATTGACTTATGGGGGAGCCACTGATTGACCACTATTGGTACTGGCCTCTCTGTAGTTTTAATTTTTTATTTCATTTCTTTCTCTTTTTCTTTTTTCTTTGAGACAGGATCTCATTAGGCAGCCCAAGCTGGCCTACCTGCCAGAGCCCTGTGCTCTCAGATTGCAAATTCCCTCCTCACTTTCAAGAAGCGGCCTCCACCCATCAGGAGCCAGGACAGATTTGCATTAAGGCAGCCGTGAGCCTGCAGGAGAAGGCAGCCTCGCCAGCTTCCTGGCATGCAGCCTCGACTCCCAAGGCACACAGCTTGCAAGAAGGAAAGGTGTGCTTGGCTCTCGGTTGCAGAGGTCCCATCCAAGGTCGGTTGGCTCCTTTGTTCTGGGACCTGAAGCAAAACAGCATGGCACGGCGGAGCACACAGGAGGGCCACATGCCTGCTCAGGGTGGCTAAGAGGCCCAGAGGGGTCAGCGCCCGACATCCCTGAAGCTCAGCCCCCAGAGACCTAACTTCATCCCGTCTGGCTCCTTCCCACAGCACCACAGGCTGGTGAGTGAACATGTACCATGTGAGGACATTTAAGATCCACACCGGAATAGCAGAGGTTCCAATTACATTTAAAAGCTGTAGTGCTGCCCTGCTATTGTTATTTTGCTTAATAGCTTTCTTTGCAGAGCAGTTTCTGGTTCTCAGCAAGACTGACCCGAAGGTGCAGAGAGCTGCTGCCGCCCCAGAGCCGCCACACCACAGCTCCTTTCAGCCCCCTGAGCGGCCACGGTGACTCAGAGGACCCTATCTCTGCACATTGTTGGCTCCAGAGTCTGCGGCCTCCAGGCCGTGCAGGATGAGTGACACCACCACGCAGCCACCCGTGACAGCGAGCACACTGTGGACGAAAGCTGCGCGCTGGGCCCTGCGCTCACCAGCCGAGCCTCCTCTCAAAACCCTGGCTCCATGGCCTCCTTAGTGTCTTCACGGTCCCACTTTCTCCAAAGGCAGTTACATTTTGATAGTAAAGTGTTTAAGAAGCAACAAAATAAAGAAATGGATAACGGGGTGGGGTGAAAGGAGATTTTTCAGGAGTGAGGACCACTTTACCACAAAGAAAGATAAGCATCATTTATAGGAAAATGGACACCCCGTGAGACCATAATGTGTTTTTTGGACAGATTTTATTGGTACATTTTGATACGTTTTGAATAATGACACATTCATCACAGAGAATTTGCACCTGTACGTGATATAACTTGGTGTCTTCCCACTCCTCTCCCTCCCTCCGAGAAGCTCTTCCTCCTCTTCCTATTTACAAGAGCTTTGTTTCCATTTGAGACTTTAATAAAGTGCAAATAATCAGACACACAGGCTTAACTATCATGTGGCTTCTCTTATAGGAAAAGCCCCAATTATAAATGAACAGCAAAATACAAAATGGGGCATAGGAAGTAGAGAGATAGATCGTTCCAAACAAGAAAGGGATAGATAGAGGGAGGGAGGGAGGAGAACGGGGCGAGGGTGAGAAGAGAACGGGGCGCATGGTGTCCGGGCTCCAGCTGCACACAAGGAGTGCAGACGCTGTGTACTGTGGAGGTGTGGTAGTCACACATGAACTGTGGAAAGCCATTACAGTATTAATTAATATATCATAAACATAAAGATATGTGGATGGCTATGCCCTTTAAAAAGATTATAAATAGGCCTTTGCCTATCGCTTCAGCTTTGCGTCAGGCATGTGCATGGGCTCATTGCGGGTCGCCTCTTCATGTTCTCACATCACACTGCCACGTGGTTTAATTCTTTCCTTGTTTGTTTTTCTCTGGAGTTAATGTACCAATTGGTGACACTTCGTTACTTAGCTGGGCCGTGGGCCAGATGGGGTCCTTGTTCCTGAGAACGAGACCACAGAAGTGAAGTCCTGCTCCGCGCCGGCGTCCTGGACTCAAGCTGCACCCCAGCTCATTCCTTCGCTGTGGACCAGACCAGGGCTGACTTGCTGTGGTTGGATTCACCTCTCTCGTGGGGATTTTTCTCGGGTCTTTTCTTCAACCAAGGGAAGAAGAAAGTTCTTGGCCAACGATGACGTGCTGACGGCCTCCCCGCGGCCATCCCGGCTGCTCCCAAGCAGTAAATACCTCTTACGCTGACTGATTGGAAGACCGGCGGTGGCTCCAGCACCACACAGGAGCCCCGGCTGCCGCTGGTGTCTCTGTGGGCGAGGCTGGTGCTGCTGACCCTGGCGCCCAAGGCTCAGTCTCCCTGGGGCATCTCTAGCTCCGAATCCACCACCATCCCAGCTCGAGCAGCTGTTCATGGGCACGAGGAAAGTTGAAAATTAGTAGAAGTTTTTTCAACTCAGCAATAACTTATAGAACCACAGAATACAGCTGAGACGTCCTTTACCAATATTTGAAATGTATGTAGTTTCTATCTTTAAAATATTCTTATATTTTTTTCATATTAATCATTCTCTTTAATTGATTCCATGAATAGCTCAAAATTCTGGCATCTCCTTGACCTTTCTACTAGGAAACTTAGAACTAGAAATCATTACTAAATACTTGGAAAGTTTCCACTGGGATCAGTGCCCTCAAAGCAGCTGATAACATTTAAATAACTTCATGATAGTGAAATTTTGCCTCATGATCCTGCATTTTAAAAAGTCTAGCCAGGGGCCCTGAAAGTCATTTTATAACCACCTAATAGCCCTCAGCCCATTAAAGTCCAAAAATGTGTAACAGAACATGCTCAACAGAAGCTGTTCCTGCTTACTAAGTGGCTGTTACCCGTAATAAAATATAAAAAGTACTTGTAGGTTCAGCATCTTAATCCCTTTTTGTTTCCTTATTACAGTTGCAATCCTTTTCTGGTGTACTATTATTTATTTATTGGTTTTTTTCCCTGTATTTTTAGGGAAGGATCTGCAGGGTGTTCAGGGTCTCACTACTAGATCAGACTCAATGATCCTCCTGTTTACAGCCTCCCAAGTGCTGGGATCACAGGTGCGCGCCACCATGCCCAGTCTCAATCACCATCTCAGTGCGCCCTGCAGGCAGGGCCAGCATGGCAGGCCCAGGGATCGAACGCTAGGCCCCTGTGCCTGTTTGCAGATGCTTTAATCCACTGAGTTATTTGGCCAGCCCATGGTGTACTATTATTTATTAAAAGCTTGAGGACAATCTTTACTCACTGATCATTTCTCATCCTGTTCAAGCAAAATTTCTCCACACTATCACCTCCTTGGAAAATAGAAGAGATGTGCACTAAGAGCTGTGGCAGCCTGGTGAGGGAGCCATCGTAGAACACACAGCCATTGTCTGGGTCCCCTGCTGCTGCTGCTGCTGCTGCTGCTGCTGCTGCTGCTGCTGCTGCTGCTGCTGCTGCTGCTGCTGCTGTCCTACAACTCCTCAGCCCTGACGGGTGGAATTTCTTCTGACCTCCGTGGCTCCATGAGCTTGTGCACCCCTCCCTATGGAGCCTGAGGAACACCCCACCCCAGGAAGTATGTAGCTCCTGGCCTCAGAAGCGCCGGGTCTGCCAAGTCTCGTGTGTGGACGACCCCTGCGGGCAGTGAATGCCCCGGATGTACCCTGCAGGAGCTACCGCAACACACACGGTGCTCACCTGTGTTTTGCTTGGGAAACTCACCATAGTGCAAAAGCATGTGCTCCCCTCAGGAAGAAGCTCTTCCAGGGCAAGCACAGCTTCCAGGGGAAGCGCAGCCCTGCTGGAGGGAATTCATTCCGGCCTCTGATGGTCCAAGAACCTGGCCCTTCTTTCCCGCTGATTTTTCAGCCCACCTTGAGAGTCCTTCTCCACTCTGACCCGGGCTCATGTGGATCTAAATGTTTTATTTCAGTGTTAATTGGCCTGAAACTGCATAAATAAGATTTAACAAAATATAAAAGATGACTGGAAGAAAAAATAAAACTGTAGAAAGCAATGTGCCAGCGTCCTAATGGGAAGCAAAGCACTGATCCCCTCAGGAAAGGGAGACTGGACCTCCACCTCACTCTCCAAGCTCGCTATTCCTGTGCTCAAAATACTACTCCCCACACGCCTTTGCCCGCTTCCTCTCTCGGGATTTGAATACGGTCTTGCTTCCCAGGCGGTGCAGTACTGGTCTACCTCACCTTCAGCCTGCTTTTTGATTGGCCAAACCCAACCTTCTCTTGCTTACAAGATAGGAACTTGGCTTCTCACTGAAGGCAAATTTCTTCCCTAGAAAAACCTCACACACTGCCTTCCCTCTGCTGCTTGGGTGTGATTTGCAGGGAACCTCCCCTGTCACACACACGGATTAGCAAAGTCCACCCACTTCAGGTGCAAGACTTAATGCATGAGCCATATCATAAAATAACCCGAGTACAATAAAAATCAGAATGCAGTCAGTGGTGGAAGATGCCTCCGCTCACACTGCCTTAGCATGGTAATGAATCGCGCTGCAAAGTACCTTCTAGAGACCGCATAAATGCAGGCTGAGTGTAGCAAGTAATATGCCCCGTGGGTAGAAATCAGGTCCAGACGTCACTGCCATCAGCCTCAGGTCTGAGGACAACATGAAATGTTGGGACTAAGGTGAGAAGCCACTGTGGACCACGGATCCCCTTGCTCCTGGGTCAGTCTTCTGCTACCCACAGGCCCTTGAGTCCAGGGAGGAGACACCGCAGAGGTGGACGCCTATGATGGGTGCCAGCCTCGAAACCCACATTCAGGACTGCAGCTCCTTCCCCGGAGGCCCTCCCGAGGTTCTCACACAAGTGATCCCTTCTCAAAAATGCCTGCAGGCCGCAGTATTAGGATCTAATCTTCCGTCAGAACCTGACTTGAAGTGCTTATCTCTGTTAGAAGCTAAGAGGAAAGCATTCTGATTAAACAGCCCTGGGCCTCAATCCCAGGGAGCTGCAGGCGGAGTCCTGGTCCCTTGGCCCTGCTCTGTCTGTTGATTGTCCTTCTCTCTTCCCTTGGCATCCTCCACAGCCACGTTATTCTGGTGTCCTGTATTTTTTTCTCTCTCTCTTCTCACCCTCTAGTTGCTGCCTCTCTGTCTCCTTTGCAAACCTGTTCCTCTCACAAGGCCACTAAATGTTGCTCCTCAGGACCTAGCTCTCAGCTCCACTGCCAGGACGCTCCTGGAGGAGCCAAGGATGGCGAGGATGCTGGGCCCAGAGGGCGGCAGGGCAGCTGGAGCAGTGCCCCGACAGGCAGCCCATGTGCAAGAGAACAGCAGGAGGAGCTCAGCCATCCCTGCCAGCACCACAACCTCCTCAGTGCCACCTTTCTGCTTGCGGGCTGCTGAGTTCTCTTCCTGAATCTCTGTCATCCGGGACCTAAGATGTGGACCCCTCGCCCTTCCTCCCAAGGTGGTGCTGCCTGTGAGACCCTGAGAAGGCCGCAGTTAGCAGCGCCTGGCCTTGCGAAGGTTTCCAAGTGCTGGTTGCAGAGCAGACCTCTGCAGTGCGAAGAAGTTAAATTTGTTTCCTGCAGCAGAACCTCACCGCGGCTCACTGTTTGCCCAGAAGCTGCCCCCTGGGCGCTGCGTGCAGCGCGGGTCCAGCAGGCTGCCGCCCAACCTGGCACTCAGCAGCCGAGCTGCCTTGCCCAGGCCATTCGTCCTGCCCAGGCCTCCCGGGACCTCCAGGCTGCAACCCCGATTGTGGCGCACCCCGAGTGCCTCTCCATGCTCGAATCACTATTCCCGGCCCCTCCCCAGTAGTCCGTGAATGTTTTTGAATTAAATATTTATTCAAAAAGAAAAATTACAATGTCGCTGGATCACTGAAGAGGAGCAAAGGCATCGTGTGAGATCCAGAAATGACCGATGGAGCCGGGTGCTCAAGATCCCAAATGCGGCAGCTGGACAATGCAGTAGGACTTTTGCTGTCCCTTGAAGTAACTCACTTTGCATATTTTCTCAGCAAGACTGTGATAACAGAGATGAGGTCAGTGTCCGGGAAGCCTGGGGAGCCGGCAACTTCCCCAGCACGCTGGAATCCTGGAATCGTTCAGGGATTTCCCCAGTCCGGGCTTCAGTCAAGAGCTCTTCCCATTACGTGAGGCCTGGACCAAGGTGGCAAAGCAGGTCTTAAATCGCAAGGTCACAGTCCTGAGCCTGGGAGAAGCCGCATAGGTAGCAGCAACCCGGCTCTCAAAGCACTGCTGTCCCCTGGTGGCCTGACAAGCACTGTGCTCTCCACTTTCCTTCCAGCTCTGCTCTCCTCCTGGGCTCCCAGCAGGCCCTCAGCCACCCTCTGATGTGCTTATTTTCCCAAGACTAGCAGAGGACACTCCGTATGGCAGTGGACACTGCTGGGGTCATAGTGTGTGCTGTGAGCCCCATGGGACAGGAACAAGGAGCCGGATGTGTCTAGAGCCAAACCTCCCCTTCTACCCTCAGGGCTGCAGGGCAGTTAAATGCTTCACTGCTGCACCAGGCATCCTTACTCGAGTCCTTGCTGCTGAGCTGCATTGAAAAATACTTTGTCATTCACTCATTCACTCAGTCATCCAGTGCTCACCTGCACCTCGCCAAAGCCCCAAACATATATAGGAGAAGAGCGTGTGAAGTGAAAGGGGAGACAGGAGACACGGGGGCAGGACAGCTGGGTCCTCTCGGGAGCCCTTCTCCTGCACAGAGCAAACAGTGCATCCCGCAGTAACACTGGGCTGAACTTGAGCTACATCTCAGCTCTGCTGCTGAGCGGTGTGACCCAGGTTTGCTGGTCAACTCTGCTGCCCCTGTCCCTCCCCCTGTGTCACAGGTGCAGTGATAGGAGCCTGGTAGGATGGCCACAGGTAGGGAGCTCCCGTGAAGGGCTAGGGGCAGTGTCCGCTGCACAGCCATTGCTCCACAAATGGGGATAGCTGTACACACTGCCTTTTCCTTAAAGGGAAGAGAAGAGGAAAGAGGAATATCATCCCTACTTGCCAAAAGCATTGGCATCTGCAGGGAGAGTGAGACAAGGCAGTGCTTAGAGCAGCACACCAAGCTCAATAAATGGCTGATGGTGTCAACAGGGCCAACTTCTTCCGTACGTTCAGATCATACAAAAGAAGGAAGCAGCTGCTTCCAGGAAGATGCCGAACATTGTCTTTGCAAGAGGGAAGAGTCCTCATTCTTGGGGCATAAGGAAGAATGCATGTGTATAATTTGCCAACTTTAGGGGTAGGCATGGGTGCCCCATGGGCGGAGAGACAGAAGGGGCTGAAGGGTCTCTCAGCTGAATAAAAGGAGGGTTTGTTCCTGTGACCCCTGGACCACCCCAACCACCCATCTGCTGGCCAGGTACACTTACAGGAGGTGGTTTGGAAAATCCTGCATGTGCCCCTCTCTTTGTAACTTAATATCCACAATACAGATGATCGCGAGGGGCCATGTGCTTGCACCCTTACCACCTGGCTCAGAATTCTATAAAACCATCCCAGGCTGGAGGCCAGAACTCCCAGGTCGAAGTGGACTCAGTGTCCCGGGGGACTGCACCTTCTCATTGTCCCCAACAGCACAGAGAGGGAGGCGCCCTCCTGCAGGCTCCATCTTTATCTCAGAGTCCCTCAGAGCTCCATCCCCAACATTCTTGAATTAAGGGATTGGATTTGGGCCTCCAGGTGGGGAATCTGTGATCTGGGAATCTCAAATCCAAAATGCTCCAAAATCTGAAACTTCCTGAGTCAAAAATGAAGCCACAAGTGAAAACTTTTACCTGATGAAACACTGTTTCCTGCATAAATTGCTTGAAATGTTGCATAAATTTCCTCCCAGCTGAGCAGAGAAGGCTCATTTGAAACATAAATGGACTCCATATTAGACTTTGGTCCCAGCACTAAATAGTTTGGAATACTTGCACATGCATAATATTTGCTGCTTTATGTATGTGCAAATATTCCAAAATTCAAGCTTTCAGAGATCAAGAGACTTGTGGTCTGGAGACTTTTAGAAAAAGGCTAGAGCCTGAATGAATTTGGGGGACATGAACAATCAGTTAATAGCACCTGTGGAAAGCTGTGCTGAGGTATAGGTGTAGCCTCTGGGCTCTCAGGCAGAGACAGCACTGACCCAAAGACAGAAGAGCCTGGGACACCCACAGTCTGGGGGTCCACCTGCCCGGGGTGGCCCCCTTGTGAAGAAGGGAGGGTTTTATGAAACACATCAAGGCTGAAAGCCACTGCAACTTGCTGTCCACAAGCCAGGGTGGCATCTGTCCCTGAAGAGCGACAGTGCCTGCCCCACGTGTAGGTTCTGATGGGGGCTGTGCTTGCCTGGTGGGTGACTTGCAGAGATGGTGGAAAACAAAATGTAGATAGCTGGGCATGTTGATGCATGCCTGTAATCCCAGTACCCTAGGAGGCTGAGGCAGGGGGATCCTAAGTTGTAGCCCTGCCTCAGTTAACTTGAAAGACTTAGCAAGACTCTGCCTCAAAATAAAAAAAGATATAATTTAGTGCATAGACCCTGATTCAATCCCCCAGAAGCACAAAGTATGCAAATGACAAGATTTGTATTGCTAAGTCAGCACTTCAAATCCAACAGGGCACTGGGAGAAGCACGGTTCACTCTTCGCGACGCCAGTAGGCTGTTTTTGCTTTTTGTTTTTAATTCATTTCTGCGCTCTTCAAGAGCTATTTACGGCACAGGGGAAATGCAACTAGATGCTTTGATTTCACAACTCCCTCGCAGGGTGCACCATGAACAGGAAAAGCCGAGAAACACATAAATAGAGTCGGAAAGGTACTGAAAACACAGTCGCAGTCACAGCGGAGGTGCTGCTCCCGGGGCCTTCCGGCGCGAGCGCTGCGTGACAAGCCCTGGGCCCGCCCTCGCGCTGGCAGCGGGGCAGGCAGGTGTCCTGCGCCACCTGCGCCACCTGCCCCTGTCCTCAGGGCACTGCCGGCCACTGGCCAGGGTCCGGGCAGCCTGTGGAGGGTGCTGTTCAAAGGCAGCCCCGCGTGGTCCTGCAGGAAGTCCCGGAGGCGCAGACGTGACTCAGGGCGGTGGTGCGGGCAGATCTGACGGCCCGTGGGTTATTTTGTCTACACCTCGGGAAGGTCACAATGAGCTGAGGTCACGGAGCGGCTTCGTCTGTCCCTCGGAGGAATTCCTGCGCAGCGGCAGGGGTCCGCGTCAGATCTCTGTTTACTCACCCTGGAATTCTTGCTGCCAGGTTGGGTGAAATAATTCAGAAGATTAAAGAATTCGCTTTTCCTTCCTGGTGCACAAAACCCGTTATTTTAGTCACGGAAGAGAACAAGAAGTTGCTTTTTCAGAAATATGTCTCTGAACATTTTCTGATTTATATATCTATATATAGATATATAGATATAGATAGATATATACTTCAAAAATTGAAAAAATAAGTCACATTTCTCAAATCAAAAGTATCCCAGAAAAGTTAAGTTCAAGACTAAATTACTAATTTATTCTAATTGAACAATTTTTCTGATTTAACAAAACTATATATAAATTAATGGAACCTTAAAATAGAGTGTAGTAAAATATACACAAAATGAGAAACACTAGGAATAGTATATAACTGTGCTAATATATTAATTATAGTAATGCATAATTATGTATTATAATAATATACTTCTTGAATCAGTAAAGTACCATTTTGATTCCAGTTAAATAGGAGCTGATTGTATGAATAACATGTAACCATCTAAATTTGATTCAAATGTATTTTAATATAGTTCAAATATATTCAAATATAAGCCAAATTAAATATAGTCAAATTAATGCTCTGATAAACTGAAAATTAAATAAAATCTCAAAGGCTTAAAGCAAAAAGAATTATGTCTCCACCATTTTTGGTGCGGAGAGTCAATTGTCACCTACTAGCACTGTATTCCTTAACTGCAGCCTAAATAACTTTTGAGTTTCAGAATCAAAGCTGTACTTCTGCTTTCTTTCTTAGAAGCAGCAAATTTCCATGGCAAGACTAAGTTGCCTGTTATCCACTTTATTTCTTTTAGTGGTAACAAGCCCTCAATTCTGTTACAAGCCACTTTGTGATTGGCTACATCTCTCAGCCTTTGAGCTCACAGGAAACCCTTTGGCATGGTCGTGGCCAAGGAGAGAGATACAAACAAATCACTGGGTGGAACTTCTGGGAAAGTTCCCTCAAAGTAAACAGATCTGGTTGGATTATTGCCCCTCTGGCTTTTGATCTTATTCTTTCACTGAGCCAGGAAGATAGATGTGATGGTGTGAGCACCTGCAAGCGTCCTGTAAGCAAGCCCCACGTCCTGCACCCTTGGTCGGATGGAGATTCGGAGTGCAGTCGAGGCCCTAGTGACGTCACTTACTTCCCTTCTTGTTCATGGGGAGAACACAGCTTCTACTTCACAGTACCACTTCCTGGGGAATTTCCTGCTAGATGCAGCAGCCAGCACAATTACCGATGATGCAGGCATGTGTGATGAGGACGGAGCTACTAAGATGATGCGAACGTTGTGTTGGATTGTGCAAGTCTTGCTCGTGACCATGAAGTGTGTGTCCTCACATGCGATGGCTTAGGTTTGCACGCACTGTGTGGGGACAGATCCGCACATCTACGTGACGTCTGTCTCACCCGGCACTGTTTGCCGTCCTTCCCTGGAGCCATACTTCTTCTCCATAGCCATGCAAAGTTCAAGGGTACAAAAGGAGCACATCTATGTTGATGCTTTTGGCACACATCTGGGTTGTTTCTAGCTCAAGATTTCCACAAAGCATATGACTGTGGCCACTTTTGAAAATGTCTCCTGAAGACCACATCTTAAGACCCAATTTGGTTAAACATTTAGGAGTAGAATTGCTTCATTGCTGAGCAATTCCTAGACCCTGACAAATTATTTTACAAAGGAATCTATAACAATTTCTACTTCTGCCACCAACACCCAAAGCTTTTCATGGTCCCTGTGCCCAACAGCATTTGTTCCCTTTGCCATATGCAAGAGCAGAAAGGAAAGAGAAAGGCTGGCATGGAAGAGCCCTGGACTCCACTTGTAGCACCAAGTGCAAGGCCGGGGACATGTCCAGTGGTCCCCCGCTGACCAAGTCTCTCCCTCCCATCACCAGGCTTGAAAATGGCATCAAGAGCCTGTCTCAGCAGAGGAGCCATGACACGAAGCTGGTGCCAGCAGCCACAGTGGGACTGCAAATTCGTGGGGCGGGGGTATCGTACTCCTAATTTCCTTGGCCAAAACCATAAAAGTGTCAGATTGGGTGTCTTCTAAAGACCCTACAACTCTGAAATGTTAAATACCACGCTTCTATTTGTTTGTCTGTACTAGGAACAGAGCTTAGGACCTCCCACCTGCTCCGCAGGCACCACACCACTGGCCCTACGCTTCTACTGCATACAGGAGAAGAGATG
Organism: Octodon degus; assembly: GCF_000260255.1. Taxonomy (NCBI): domain Eukaryota; kingdom Metazoa; phylum Chordata; class Mammalia; order Rodentia; family Octodontidae; genus Octodon; species Octodon degus. Next base: position 18,185,627 of record NW_004524599.1, read on the forward strand.
CTTGTATTTGACAAGGGGTGAGACTTGGGGACGCTCTGGCATCTCCTTACCCTAGAATCCTTTAACTCAGACTATAAGTTTGTACTTCGAACTGCCGGTTCAAAAGCAGCCAGAACTCCTGCATTATCTTGGCTGCCGGCTCAGATTAAAACTTGCACCCGCAGGGCTGAGGTTCTTAGCGTTGCTTGCTCTGGAGAGGGCTTGCTGCTCACCCTGCCGTCGGGGCTCACAGCTCCCGCCTTGGGGTGTCGCTGGCCCCACATGCAGGGCGCCCAGCCAGCCCTGAGCCCGCATTCCTTGTGCTTCCCCAGCAAGGAGCCACAGGTGCGGGTTGGCCCCGGGCCCCTCAAATGCTCCAGCTGCGTCTGGGTACTTTGTGCATCCACTCATCTTTACTGAAAATTCTCCACAAAGCACAGTTACAACAAAACCAAGAGAAAGAGGTGCATGGTTTCGGAGACCAGACCACATGAGTAATATTCTTTTTTATTCTTTCTCTTTTTAACATTTTTCTGGCAGTACTGGGGGTGGAAACCAGGCCTCCTGAATATTCACAAATACTGAAGCCCTGAGCTCTGTTCCCAGCAGGATTCTTCTTTCTCTGCTCTTTTCTTTAATTGTAACCCTCACACAGGAATGAGTCTTTGGAAAGTTTGGGAAACCAAATTTTACCCTCTACTTCAGGAAAA
>NW_004524599.1:18186415-18188697 GCF_000260255.1 Octodon degus
AAGAAGAAGAAGAAGAAGAAGAAGAAGAAGAAGAAGAAGAAGAAGAAGAAGAAGAAGAAGAAGAAGAAGAAGAAGAAGAAGAAGAAGAAGAAGAAGAAAGAGTTTCTTTTCTGGTTTATCTGTTCCAAGTTTCTTTAAAATAGCGATGCCCGCTTCCCTGTACCCACATGTGTGTGAGCCTGTGAGAAGGGGGAGGGGAGGGGAGGGAGGGCGAGAGGGAGGGTGAGCAGGAGGGCGGGCAGATGCGCCGGGGCCTGCAGACCACACCGCGTGCGTGCACACAGCGCGACTGTGCCACACACCAAGAGCTTTCTATCCTCAGCGCGTTCTGGAGGTTTTATCCCACTCATCAATATCTGACAGACAGTTTATGGAAAGAAGGATTTCATTACTTCTTTTATAGAGCATTAAAGACTATTTTAAATGTAGCTTCGCTGCTATATATCCCAGGCAAGAAACCCCAGTGTTTCTGAACTTGTTTCAGCTTCCATTTAGCATCACCATGTTAAATACAATGTCTTAAAAGCCTCACATTGGTGTGTTTTGACTTAAAATTAAAAGAACGCCACAATTCTTTTGATTTTGTTAATATTCCAAAAATAAATACTTGACTCATAAAGGTTGGGGAAAATTCATTCCTGTTTCCAGCCCTTGCACATGTCCTGCGCGGTTCCAATTCTGTCAGCCAAGCAGCTGTCCCTTTCCCGCCCCGCTCGCTGGCCAGCTGTGTGCCCGCGGTTGTTTGAAGATCTGTTAAAAAGCATTTGCGGACTTTCATAGGGACAGGTGTCCCTGCATAAAGCAAAAGGCCTTTCGAAGGAATGCAGCGGGACAGATCCTGCCCTAAGCCCCATAAAATTGTTTAAATTGAATGCAGGTAATGAGACACACGGGGAGCTCAGCCAGCCCGAACAATAGGCTGCTTCTCTGCCAGGTCGCCTTCTGCCTTGGCGGCGGCGCCTGGACCTGGGGCCCCCCCCACCAGGGCGCTCTTGCCTGGTCGGGTTTCTCCAGCAGGCGCATGCAGGCCAGCTCTTCCTTCCCCAGAACACACCTGGGGCTGTATCCGCATGTCCCAAGAGTGCCGGGAGTCCCACGGGGCGCTCCCACGGGGGAGGCTGTGACACACACTAGGATGCCACGGGGACTTCTCCAGCTGCACGGTTGAAGTCGTGGAGGAAAGCTGCCCTTCTGTGTCAGCGCCACGCAGCACCAGGGGCTCTGTGTGCTGGAAACACGCAACCAAACTTGCTTGGTTATGTTGCCGGATCAGCGCTGTTTGGAATTCCTTGCCATCAACCATAAACCACCCACCCCTGAAAGAGTTTGGAAAGAATTTGGGAGTAAACATTTCTAGCAAATTTTAAGTTGTGAAATAACTGTAAACCTACAGAAAAATTTTCAAAGGGCTACAAAGGGCTTCTTCCTGTACAGTTCTCACCAGATTCCCTAGCTGCTGGCATCCTACCACGCTGCCTGAACATCCATGTGTGTGTGGGTGTGTGCACACACGTGTGTGATGCTTGTATATTGGAACTATCCAATAATAGGTCGCAGACCTGATGCTCCATTACTTCTCAAATTACTTCATCATGCATGCCTTACAAACATGTTCATTTTTCAAAATAACCAAAGTACACGAAGAAAATTGGGATATTTATGCTGCTCGTGCAGTACTTGCAAGTTCTCCAGACCCGCTTGGATTTCCCCGACAGCACCAGCAATGTCCTGGTTAGGGCCCGACTCAGGCAGCACACTGTGTGTGGCTCTCAAGCCCAGCCCCGTCCATCTGAAACGGCTTGACAGCCTCTCTTCATCTGCATGATCGTTGCATCAGTGAAAAGCGCAAAGCATCCGGGCATTACTGGGCGTTACTGGGCAGAAGCATCCGGTGTCTGGACTGGTCTGGCAGGTCCTTGTCATTTGTGACCTGGAGACGAGAGTCCCTTGGAGGTGGGGCTGTGCCCCAGGGCAGCGCACGGTTAGGCTGGGAGCTCACAGTTGTAGCACCATAAAGTTAGCTGGTGCTCACCTTCTGCTCATTGTTGATAGGTGGTTAATCAATAGTTTGTGGGGAGAAACTCTAAGATTCTCCACGAATGTGGAGCTCCCCTCTCTTCTGCTCCCCAGCTCTGTGTGACCCGGTGAGCTGCCTGCACAGGGAGTCACCCGCTCACTGTACCTATCCCAGTGGCACCCATCCCAGCTGTACCCATCCCAGCTGCACCCATCCCAGCTGCACCCATCCCAGCTGCACCTATCCCAGCTGCACCCATCCCAGC
>NW_004524599.1:18189496-18208658 GCF_000260255.1 Octodon degus
CCAGCTGTACCCATCCCAGCTGCACCCATCCCAGCTGTACCCACGTTGAGCCTCCTCTCAGCCTCTGGATGGGCTCCTGGCTGGGTTTAACAGACCAACATCATCTTCAGGGTACTTCCATGCTTTCTGGAATAAAACAAATTCTCCAGGTTGATGTTTTATTCTCTTCCCTGGCCTAGAATCACCCACATCTCCAAGAAGCCCTGGGTGTGGCATGCAGGCCCCAAGCTATGGTTGATGGGAGCACTCGGCACTGTTGTTCCCAGGCCCTTCTGGCTGAGCTGGGGCTGCAATAAAAGCCAGGAAGAGCTGTGTGATAGGCCCCTCTGTTATCCCAACTATTCAGCAGGCCAAAGCAGGAAATGACAAGCTGAACACCAGCCTGAACAACTTGGTAAGATCCTGTCTCAAAATAGAAAAAAGAAAAGTGGTAGCATTTGTGAGACCTTGGGCTCAGTCCACAGTTACTGCTAAACATAGATGGATCCACGACAATGTCCAGTGCTGTCCAACACTGTAGGGTTGATCTAATGGCCTCCCACTCGCGTGTGCAACTTCCTTCTCCAGTCTGGTGAACATAAACTCTCTCCTTCCTCAGTGGCCAGATTCATTGGCTCCATCGCACCTGGAGAATCAGGCTCGGGGCTCAGCTGGCTGGAAGCTGGTCAGCAGGCTTGCATGTTGTACGTACATCTTCACTCCTCCACAATAACTTTTTCATGAAGTTGTCAGTCTGCCCCAGTTTTGAAACACAAAGCCCACACCAGCCCATCCCACAGTCCTTTGAAAAACAATGATCTTCAAGTACCAGGGCTCGCAAGGGACGATCTAGGGGCCAACACACATCCCCATGGGAAGCCTCAGGGACTGAGGCTGGAACCTTGCCAGTTCAAAACTACTCCCCAGCTGGCCCAGGCCCGGGGTCTGCTCTGTTGTCTCAGTACTATCCCAGGCATGCGGGCAGGGGCTGGTGCCTGAGGGTAGACCTAAAAAACTTTGGAGGTTGCTGTAACTTGGATTTCAAAGGTCCCCTGAAGATTTGCTGAGTCCGGGTTTGGTCCTCAGCTTGTGACACCACTGGGAGAAGAGACCTAGTGGGAAGTTTTAGGTCCCTTGGCACATGTGTCCTCTTCTCCCTTTCATGTGGCCAGGAGATGAATGGGATTTGTCCTTACACTCTGCCTCAGTGGACCAAATATGTTGGCCTGCCTCAGGTACTGCCCTGCCATAATAGAGTTGGCCAACACAGGGGTCATGAGCAGTCCTAGAATTCTTGGATATAGGACACCATCCGTGGCCTTGAAGTCCTGGCTGTGTTTCCATGGACCCCCTTTCCACTCCTCAGCCCTCCTCAAGCAAGGTCAGCCCGCCGGGCACAGGATCCTGTGTGAGATGCCACCGCTGGCATCTTTACAGCTGCAGTTTACTAACACTGATGCAAACAGATGGCCCCACCCAGAGTCCTTAGGGAAATAAAGGACCAGTGCTGCTGAATGTCTTGAACATGCGCACACATGCCACTCGCGTGTGTCTGCCTATAGAGTCCCCACCAGATTCTCAAGGTCCAGACAGCTTTGTCCTGGAGCACCCACAGGATGGTCCCCCTTAGTGAGTGGCCTCACCATGCACCTCCTGGGGGGATGACTTTGCTCACTGTGAACACAGCAGGATTTTGCTGAGGAAACACAGCCGAACAGAGCCGTGTGCCCTGACTCCTGACTTTCAGCTTTCGCTGAGAGGGGATACGGCAAGGGGCGAAGGCAAGGCAGGGGCTGGCTGCTCGGAAGACACCACAAGAAAAGGTGTCCCTGGTCCTAAGTGGCATCAAGTGTATAGCATGATGCTGATTTCATGACAGCTTTTAGGGAAAAATGAATCCCACTGCAGTGAGTATGTCAGCCAGAGAAGAGAGATGGTCACAGAGAGATGGAACTGGCCGGGGGAGGTAATTGGATCTTCACAGAAAGAGGAGAGCAAATCCTCCTGGGGTCTCTTCATCATCGAGACATCCGCCAGCCATCTGCATGGCCACCTGCCCACTCCGAGCAGCAGCATGGACCTGGACTTGTGGTTCTTTGGGCATCTTGGTGTGAAGGAGGACGACAGAGCGCGCAGTTCCCACACTGCTCCTGGCCGCACACATCATCCCCTCCGTACCACGTTCTCCCCAAGTAAGGAGGGGCCAGAGCAGGTGGCCAGCATGCATCCAGTTTCAAGGGCAGATTCAGGGAAGCTGAAGGACCGTGCCATGGTTAAGTGGCCTCCAGCCCAGCAGCCTTCACATCCTCACTGACACACACCACACCAATTGGGCACAACCACCGCTATTCTGCGCCCCGTGAGACTTGACCTGGCCATGGATGCTCGCTAAGTGACAGCCTAGATGGGCTGTCGGAACACCAAGTGGGGCACAGACCATGTGGCCCTACTGTGTGCAGGGTTCCTAAATGCAGGAGACTCAGCAGTGAGGAGAGCAGATCAAACTGCAGACTCCCTGCAGTGTGAGCACAGAGGAGAGCGTGGGCCTGGGCACAGGCGGTGCTGCAGAGCCAAGCAGAGACAGCAGCGCGGGGCCCAAGGGGACCAGTACAGGAAGGTGCCTCCCGCTCGAGGGCTGGAGGAGCAACCTGAACAGGTGATTGGACCTCAGGCCTCAGCTGAAACTTCAGCAGGAGCAGAGCCGCCCAGCATGGAGGGGCAGGAGCCACTTGCCTGGAGCAGGGGCCTGGATGCGCCTGGCGTGAGCCTCCCGGGCCTGGCCTCCCACCTGGAGCCGAGGACATCCTGTGTCCAGCAGTGGCAACTTCCACACAGTGCAGGGTGGGGCTGCAGGGGGGTCAGAGCAAACCTGAGGCACAGGCGGCCAACGTGGGCCCCACCAGAACCGTGAATGTGCCTGAGGGAGGCGTGGTGGGGGCTGGAAACCATCTGAGCGGAAATAAGGTAGACCGAGGCCAAGTCACATCACCCCATCCCTTGCCAGGATGTACATTAGGGTAAAACAATACCAGACTGCGGCTCGCTGCTCCTCAATGCTCTCCTCAGACAATTCAACATAAACACTTCTAAACATCTTTGCAGAAAACTCTAATCTAGGGCCTTCCAGAAGCAGTTGCTGCCGGACCACTCCCCCTGGAGTGCTGACACCAACAGGGAAATGAGCTCAGCCACTATTCTCTGTCCCTCCAGAGAGGACAGAGGGCTGCAAGCTTGTGGCCATCAGGAAGGCACCTGCGAGGCCACCTGAAGGCCAGCGGGAGCCTCGCTGCATGGCACAGTGTGCTTGGGGCTCGCACCCCATGGCTACATGCTGCGTCTCCCCAAACTGTTGCAGGATGGGCCAAGTTCCAGAGGTACGATAACCCTTTGATCTCCAGGTGAGGGGCACGCACTCAGCGCTGGCCCCAGCCCACGTCTTCTTCCCGGAAGTCCGCCACTCTTTGGGTTGGGTGAAGTTGGGGTTTTTCATCACAGAAAGAGGATTTTGCCACATTTCATGTAAAAGCATCTGAGGTCTGGGGATCTGCCAGGACACTGGAGCTTGTGAGGACAAGGGTGTTTCTCTCATTTTAGCACAGGAAATTCTAAGGTCTTCTCAACAATGAATAAGAAGTGTCTGTGGTGGCCTGGGATGGATGGAAGGGAAGGTGTATCATAGAACCAACCCCTGCTGAGGCACAGGAGCCGCCGCTGATGGCTTGGCAGCCGAGCTGACATTCGAGCCTGGGTCTGAGACGATTGACCATCAGAAGACAGCAGGGCATCTGGGTGGGTGTGGAAACGGCATCAGCTCCTGCCACACACGGGCCTGCAGGGGGCACAGCATGGATATGCGTTTCACTGAGGTGGCAACGACAGCGAGTACATAGACCGCGGCCACAGTGACAATGGATTGGTGTCATGTAGCCCACACGTGTTTTTCTGAAACCCTCAAGTTAGCAAGGAGAATGAGAATATTGCGTGGGAGGTGCTTTCGCTGCTGGCCACACATGAAACAGCCCCAGAAAACCTCTGTCCTGTCCGTTACTTTAGCAGTACCATTTGTATCCTGGCCACCTGCTCAGTGGCTGACCACACAGTGCCCAGCGACACCTTGTGCATAGCAGTCTAGGTCTCTGTTCAATTCACAGCATGCTTTAAATGTGTGCATGGGGCCAGCCAGGTAGCTCAGCGGATTGAAGTGCCTGCTTAGGCAGACGCAGGGATGGAGTTCGGTTTTCCTCACCATGCTGGGATGGCCCCATCCCCAGGGCATGCTGAGATGGCACCTGAGACTGGGTGTGGTGGTGCGCACCTGTAATCCCAGTACTTGGGAGGCTGAAAACAGGAGGATCACCATGAGACCGATCTGTGTAGTGAGACCCTGTAGACCCTATACTACATAAAAATAAAATAAAATAAAATAAATGTGAGTATGGGTTAGATGTTTGCTACGCTGCAAACTTTGTTAGGACAAAGAAAGTCTCCTCTCTTACCTCACCATGCTCCACCTCCCACTTAGCTTCATGAGTGGGTAGCAAATTCAGGCTCAGTGGCACTAGGGTCTCGCCAAAGAACCATGTATGACAGACTCATTCCCCAGCCCGCTCGCCGAGGGAACCTGATTAGTGGGGGAGCCTGCCTGGCAGGAGATTTTCTCCTTGGACCGTAAGGTGCTAGCCGCTTCCTCTTCCTCTTCCTCTGCTGAGCCAAGAGAAGCCCTTCCTCTTTATAAGCTGATTGTCTCAGGTGTTTGTTACAGAAGCAGAATGCTGACTTCACAGGCAGGGCCCTGCTGAGAGGGCAGCCTGGCCCACTCCTGCAGCTGAGAGGACAGCCTGGCACCCGGAGGCAGCGGGGTGGGAAGGCTGGTGAAGCTGGCATTGAACAGGTGCTGTCTGGGGTGCACCAGGACATGGGGACATCACCAGAGCCCACCAATCTCGGGGGACTGCCACTCCCCCTCAAGATGCCCCGCTGCCACTAGCTGCCCCCTCAGCCAGCTGGCAGAGGGCTATGGAGGCTGAGATGTGCCCACGGCCCCGCCAGGGGGCTGTGCACCCGTCAGACAGCTGCCTAGGCAGGTCTCTGAGCAAGTGTCTCTGGGTTTTCCATAGCTTTTTTTTTTTTTTTTTTCTTTTTCCCTATGAAATTTCTTTTTTCTCATTTCTGTTAACTTTGCTAGTTAAACTGTCAGGGCAATTTTGAAAAGGAATAAAATCTTTGTCCCTCCTCCCATCCTGAAGCCAAAATCTATTTTGGTTCAAATAAAAATGATCAAATTACAGCTTTTGGCATGCTCCTTAACTAGGAAAAAATAAATTGGATTAACTAGTGCCAATAAACTAAGTATTTTCAATTAAATTCTAACATTAGTAAAAATATCAGTCATACCAGTCTACACCCCGACCAACCTCAAAACGGTCCTGATGGCAACAGCAGCTGTGCACAAAGGCACGTCTGTCGCGCATGTGAAGCTGGGGTGATGAAGGGGCAGCCTGGGGCTCGCGGAGCCCGGCACGGGCAAAGCCACAGGGTGTCTGAGCTCTCCCCAGCGGGGCATTTCCAGGGAAAGAAGAGACCCTTTCCCAGGTTCCGCCTGCCAGGCCCGGCCAGCTCTGGCATAACGCAGAAGCCCTGCCCTCCCTGAAGGCGGGTGGGAGCCCTCCATCGCCTCAGCACGGCGTGGGCCAGGGCCGCCCAGCGTCCTCACGTAGGTCGAGGTCCCAACAGGAGGCAGGCAAAGACCCTGCTGGCATGTGCCACTGCTGCACAGGCCTCTAGCTCTTCTGTAGACTGTGCCCTGGCTCTTGTGACATGTATAGCTACAGGGGCACAGGGCTGCCTACGTGGGTGCGCACTGGGTGGCCATGGTGACCCAAGTGCTTTCTCTGGTGGGCCCTGAGTTAGGTCTCCTACTCTTCTCACCTGAATGGGCACCCAGGGCTTCATTCCATCCAGGCGAAGTCGTGCTCCCCAAAGACGATTGAACAAAGACCCTGAACTACAGAGCGCCCTGTTTCATGGGGTCGTGTCCACTGCCAGGTGATCCCAGGCAGCTTAGCATGTACTTTAATAGGTGAGTGTGTGGAGGGATCTTCGTGGGAATGCAGAGGACATCTGACCCAGGACAGGGGATTTGCAGATGGAAGACGCAGTCAGGGCCAACAGGAACTAAGAGAATGCCAGCCAGTCGCACCGTGGGGTACACGCCTGCAGATGCGCACAGGAGGGGCCGCCGCACAAGCAGCTCTGCCCGCATGGTGTGAGCTACGTGGAGGAGCCATTCATCACTATCTACTTAAATTGTAGAACACAGATTAGGAGTTCACATCAAGATCTCACGAGACAGTGAAGGCCATTAACACCAGAGTGCTTGCACTACAATGATTTTTCAAGCCAAAAGCATGCAAAGGGGCAGATGTACATGTGACCTTTCTAATCTAGGCAGAAGGTGTTCGCTTCAACAGGTAATTAACCTTCATTTTACCAGTGTGAACAGGTGAAGGAATTCTTCTTAGCCTATTGGCGACTTTTTGAATTCTGTTCATAAATCAGTTTCATATGCTAAAATGAAAGCCCAGTACATACTTTTGCTTTAAAGTGAGTACTTTTGGGCTGGTCAAATAGCTCAGTGGATTAAAGAGCCTGCAAGCAGGGGCAGGGTGGGGGCTTGATCCCAGGGCGGGCTGAGATGGCAATTGAGACTGGGCATGGTGGCGCGCGCCTGTAACCCCAGCTCTTGGGAGGTTGTAAACAGGCAGATCACTATGAGTCTGATCTAGTAGTGAGATCCTGAGCACCCTGTAGACACTTCCCTAAAATACAAATAATAATAATAACAATAACAACAATAATAATAATAACAACAACAATAATAATAATAACAATAATAATAATAGGTACTTTTCTTCACTGATCAGCATCTCACAAGAGGATGAGAAACCTGGGGGATCCAGGGATGCTCTTGAAATAAAGCAGATAAGCTACAAAACTCATCCTGTGTCGAGCACAGGTAGGAGGAATGGTGCTATAGACCTCAGGCTCCCGGCCAGAGAGCTGAACTCAGACTGGCTCATTGGCAGAGGGCATTTAGTATGGGTGGACTGAGCTGGTGATGCGGAGGTTGAGTGCCCCTTGTCTGAAAACCTTGGGGCCACAAATGTCTCAGATTTCCAATATGTTTTCCAAGTTTAGAATCTTGGGCATAAGATGTAGGTAAAAATTTGTTTGTCCCTCAGTGTAGCCAGAGTGGTTTATGCTGTGTCCTGTGTGCTGGTGCTCTGTCTGTGGTCTGTGGTATGAGGTCAGCTGTGTGATTTTTCCACTTCTGGTTTCGTATCAGTGTCCAGAGGCTTGGCATTGAAGAGCCCAGCAGGGTTTGGATGAGGTGCACTCAGGTGTCCTGATCGCATAGAGCAGGAATGGCCCCGGCTGTGCCCACAGAAGGACTCTCAGGGCTCCCAGGGGGGCCATGCAGGCTGCACCAGAAACCACTGGACAGTGGATGTTTGTCTGCAGCGCAGACAGAGGGAGTCGGGAGTGGGAGAAAGCCAGGACGAAGCCAGCTGCCACTATCCAAACTCTGGGGGCAGCACCCAAGGGAGCAGCTGGCCAGGAAGGGAGCAAGTCCTGCTACTGTCCTCTGGGGCTTCCGCTTCTCCCCTCAGTGGCCCTCTTAGAGTCTCAGAAGCAGCTCCCAGGCAAATGAGAATAATCCTGCCCCACCTCAGTAAAGCAGGTGCTAGTGGATTCAAATGCTAAGCCACTGGGAAGGGCTGACCAGAAACAGAGTTAACTCCACTCCGTGGCATCATGGGGACCTTCCAAAGCATGGATTTCGAAACTATTCACAGAAAGTTTACTTAGGATGAGAAACAAACGGTGACAATAGATTGATCTTCCTGTTCTCGGTGGTGGCTGCCGGTCCTAGATGAGTCTCCACAGGAACCTGGCTTGTCTTTCCCTGGGTCCTCTGAGCCCTGGAATATGTGGGCACGGAAAGCATGTGGGCCTGCCAGCCCTCTTCCTCCTTCTCTCTGGAGCTCACAGTAAACTCCACCACCCAGCCCTTCCCTAATTTGCTGATAAACTGGAGCAGGGGGTGAAGGAGGTGTGCCAGTCCAGGGTCCAGAGAATCTCCTCTGTGGAAGCCCACCCCTTTTCTCCTTCCCCCGGGCTGGGTGCACCGTCACCCAGTGAGGGACCTCAGGAAGAGCTCCGCGCCCTCCGGTCTGCTCTGCTCCCCAGCAACTGTGCTGGCCGCTGCAGGAATGCTGAGACGCATTTGCCCAGCTCGAAGGAACCTACTGTATCCCATTCCGCGAGAGCACACAGGAGTGCACTAACGCTTGTAACAGTCGTAACTGTGAAATGCTGGTCACTCATGTTCACAGCCAGTGTCAGGATTCAAAGTCATTTGCAAATATCCGAGTACAATACACATTTCAGGTGTCAGAAGACAGTTCATTTGAAAATCTCTACCCATGTGCCCAGCCCTCATGACTGCAAAGGGCCTGGTCACACTGCTCCGTAGCAGCACAGGTGGAGCCTGCCTGCAGATCTCCTAGCTCAGCAAGCACACTGCTGACAGGTCAGGGCCCAGGTTCTGGAACGTTCTTTCACCACGTAGCCGCCAGAGCTGACTTCGTCGGTGCCGGCACAACCTGCAGAGGAAAGGAAACAATGAAGGGGGAACACGGAATGGCCAGTGGGGTGGAAAGGTGAGAAGCAGCACCAACAAGACGGAGGGCTGGAAGGGAAGAGACAGCGCGCTGCAGAGCTGGAGAGCACCCTGGTCTGGAAAGTGACCAGGCAGTCACTTTAATTTATGTCACACTTGGATGGAAAGCGCACTGATAATACCATTTGCGGAAGCAAAACAGAGAAGGATTAGACAACGCAGAACACAATGCGTTTCTTTTCATACTTCGGCAAATATTTTCCTTTCCCATGTGCACTGCAAGGAGTGACCGCTTGGTAGGGAGGGGCGGGTCTCCACGTGGGGTCTGTGACCTCCATGCATGGCTTGAGTTAACAAACTTGAGTCACTCTTTGGCATTAGCCTTGCTGAAAGTTCAACCCAGTTTTCTACAAAGGGCCAGATACTGATTCTTTGTGAGCTTTATGAATCATAGGCATTTGTCATAACTACCCGGGGACCATCGTAGAGGAATAGTAGTCAACAGTTTCTAGACAAATGAGCTTGGCTGTATTCCTATAAAACTTTATTCGCAAAGGAGGCAGTGGGATGGCTTTGGCCACCTTGTGATCTCCAGGCTAGCTCATCTCGAGCTAGCAGTAGTCACTCATGATGGTATGGAAGAAAGTCTTGGTTTCTGTATTCACACAACTGAGTGTGGCACCAGGGACTCAGCAGCATGGGCAGCACACACACACACACACACACACACACACACACACACACACAAACTAGTGCTCTAGGAAAGGTAGCTTAAAAGGCAAATACCACTTGTGTCGGTGGATCCAATTCCAGAACCTGGAAAAGGAAATTTTTCTGATTCTCAAGCTGAATAAGAGAAGAAGTGGGGTTCTTGAGTCCAGTCCCTTGCGCAGGCCTCTGCCCACTCGCACTCACAGGAACGTGATCACTAGCTTTTCTAGGAGCCCATGCGGTCGTCAGCCTTGTGCCTGTCGAGTGTGCCACGGCTCACGGGCAATCACCTGCCACCGGCCTGGGGAAGCAGAAATGCTGCTGGCCGGGGTGGGCAGGACGCCTGGTCTGGCTGCTTTTGCCCCCTTCTGTGGATGTCCCACGTAGCCATCCGCAGGAGAGCAGACTCTTCAAAGTAAGTGTAGACTGCAAGTGAGGGACGTTCTGTTTAGGTTCTCGGCAGTTCAAGGGCTCAGTCAAGAGAGAGTGGGCTGAGGTGCAGAAGCCAGCTGGCTGGGGCATGCAAATGTTTTACAAATTACTTTTTGTTATTTATTTTATTGTCGTTTTAAAATAAACATAATTATATAACTTTTCTTATTTTTATTAATTTTTAAATGAAGGCAACAGTTATTCATGGAAATGACCAATGCCAAAAGCAAAGCCAATTATAGAAAGTTTAGCTTATTTCTGACAATCCTGGGCCACGAAAGGCCATTTTTCTCACTACGGACTTGTCCTTCTGAGTGTCCACGCAACAATGAGGCTTTCCAATTCTAGCCTCAGTGCTTTCTATTTTGGAGATGTCTGGTGGCCTAAGCTGGCACATGTTACCAGAGCTCCTTGTCAGCAAACCGTATCTTCAAGTGGACGTTGCTTAGCTCCTCTCCCACGGAGCCCACGCTGCAATTTTGTTCTGGGGATTTTGTGGCAGCTGTGAGAGGCCTCCAGGGCTTGTCAGTGCTTGTCACAGACAGCCTGTGCCTCAGCGCCTTAGTGGCTGCTCTGCAGGGTCCATCCCTCAGTACCTGGCCTGCTGGGGAGGCAGGAGCGCAGAGGCGAGCGAGCAGGGTCCTCCTGCCATTGCCTGCTTCAGGATCTGCCAGTCGCCCTGCTCACAGCTGGGAAAGGCAGCTGGAGCAGGACAGCTGTGTGAGCCCACCAAGGTGAAGGAGCCCCCACTTGGGTTCCTTCTGCCCTTGTTCCCTGGCTAAGCTTCTTACATGGTGGACCATGTCGGCCCTCACACAGCTAAACACGCCGACAGGGCAAACCGCATCCAGGGGGAGCAGCAGAGAACTCCTCACGCCACGCCAGCCAAGGCAAGTCCCACAGTGAGGCCGCAGAGCCAGGACGGCTGTGCAGGCCGGTCCCCGCTGCACCAGATCGGGGGAGTTCAGTGCTGGTGGGAGGAATTGGGCGTGTGAAGTCCTGATAACAATGTGACTTGATTAAAGGACAAATTATAGCAAGTCTAGACTTGCAGGCCTTCTTATAATTTTTGATTAATTTTTGGTGTAATTTAAATATAGATAATGTTCACATTCATAAGCGGGCGTTTGAACCTGCACATGACACACCCTCTCTGCCCCTACCCTCTTTCCTCCTTTCAGCCCCCCTTTCCTCCTTATTTATGGAGGCTTTATGGCCATTTTCTTCCTTCCATTCTCGATTTCCTTCTTTCCTCTCCGCCCTTCTCGCGTCCCTTGACTCCCTTCCTTCTGAATGTCCTCGCTACTCCCCAGCATCTGTTGCACAGCTTGGCCTTTATCCTTTCAGTTCTCATGCTGGAGAAACAAGGTGCTACTTAAACGTGTGTCTGATTTACTTCACTTGCGAGTACGGACTCTTTATTTTCTTCCTTTTCCTTCCCTTGCCCCTCCCTAGTTCCCTTTTCTTCTGTTTTTTGCTTTTTATTTCATTTATTTTATTTTGAAGAGTAAAAACAAACAAAAACAAATAAAAAAAGACAGAAACAGGGTAACAAACAACAGTGCATGTTACAGATTTTCAAAACAGGAATAGCTAATTAACAATGGTTATAATATCTATTTCTATCTTCAAATTTCTTGCTAAGATTAACATATATAATTATATAAGATGGGGAAATAATTGGAATTTGGCTTTTGCTTTCAAGAAATCTTAATTTTTCCCTTGTATTTTTTGTTTTAATTTATTTTAAAGACAGTATAATAATGAATAAGACATTAGGAACAGCACACATTCAGAAGACCAAGATGAGAGGCATTCAGCCATGGGTTTTGTATTATACACTGCTGTCCCGGATGTAGCTGCTCAGATTGCAGATATCAGCATACAGAGTTAGGTAAGGTGAAAATTCTACATATGAACTGCTATTTTCCAACAAGTGATGGAAATGAAGAGATCAATCACCTCAGCCATCCTGTGTACATACTTGTGTGTTTTCCCCCTTTCTTTTTTCCTGTCTTTTCTCCTTTCCCTCCTCTTCCTCAAGTTTACTTTTTATTTAATCCTTAAGTCCAGTTTTTTCCATTTTGCTATGCCTGTTATACCTTTCAGGTTTTATTTATTCTTTCAGGTTCTTTCACTAGGGAGACAACATGATATTTACACATGGGGTCTGATTTATTTCACTTATGAGAACAGCCTCTAGGTGCATCCACTTACCAATAAAGGCTTTGAGTTTGTCTTCCTCTATATCTCACTAGTACTCAGTTGTATAAAAATACCACATCTTTGTCATCCATTCCTCAAGTGATAGGCATTTTGGTCACTTCCAAGATTTGGCTATGACAAATTGTGCTGCTATAAACATGGATGCACATATATCACTATGATACGATGTTTTCAGACCTCTTGGGAAAATACCCAGAAAGGGAAGAGCTGGATTGAATGGTATTTCCAGGCCTTGATTTATGAGGAGTCTTCACACTGATTTTCATAGTGGCTGTGCCAGTCCACATTCCCACCAGCAGTGGAGAAGGCATCCTTTCTCACCACAGCCTCTCCAGAATGTGTTATTAGTTGATTTCTTTATGATAACCATTCTTTCTGGGGTGAGATGCAATTGCAATATTGTTTTAATTCACATTTCTCAAATGGCCAGTGCTGTGGAACATTTTTTTCATGTTTTTATTCATCATTTCTATTTCTTCCTCTGAGAAGTGTGTATTTATTCTCAGATGCCCACTTTTGGATTGGGTCTTTAGGTTTTGGGGGCCAATTTTTTTTTTAGTTCTTTATATAATTTAGATAGAAGTCCTTTGTCTGAAAGATTGTTGGTTATGATTTTTTTTTCCCAATTTGTGAAAATTTGTCTTTTCACTGTGTTGGTGATTTCTTTCAACATGCAGAAGCTCCTCAATAAGATGAGATCCCAGTTGCTGATTCTTTGCAGTGTTTCCCCTGCAGTTTGTTTTTTGTGCATGAACTGTCTGCTTACCCCTATGTCTTCAAGATTTCCACCTACTTTCTCTTCCAGGAGATTTAGTGTTTCTGTTTTAATGTTTAGAGCTTTAATTCATTTTGACTTTAGTTTAGTGTACAGCCACAGACCCAGGTCTACTTTTAGTTTTCAGCATGTGGAAACCCAGTTTTTCCAGCACCATTTGTTAAAGAGGCTATCTTTCATCCAGTGAACATGTTTGGCTCTTTTGTCAAAGAAAAGTTGGCTGAGTGTGGTTGTGGTTGTGTTTGCATCTTCTAAGCTGTTCCATTGATCTTCAGGTCTGGTTTTTTTTTGGGGGGGGGTTGTTTTTGTTTTTGCCAGAGTCATGATGATTTTATCACAGTAGGTTTGTAGTATAATTTCCAAATCAGGAATTATAGTGCCTTCTGCCTTGCCTTTGTTGCCCAAGATTGCCTTCGTTATTCTAGGTCTTTTCAGGCTCCAAATAAATTTTAAGAATGTATTCTCTGGATCTGTGAGGTACATTGATAGTATTTTGATAGGGATTGCTTTGAATCTGTATAACAATTTTGTGAGTGTGGACATTTTCAAAATGTTGGTTTTTCCTATCCAGGAGCAAGGAATATTTTTCTACCCTCTGAAATCCTACTCAATCTCTTTTATGGGAGGGTTATAATTTTCATTGTATAGATCTTTTACATCCTTTCTTAGATTAATTACTAAGTATTTCTTTTTTATTGGATTCTATTGTAAAGGGTATTGTTTCTCTAATTTCTCTCTCAGTGATTTTGGTATCTGTATAGAGGAATGCTATTGATTTTTGAACACCCAAAAATCATAGTGTCCTGCTATGCTACTGAATTTGTTTATTAATTCTAGGAGCTTCTTGGTGGAGTTTTTTGGGTCTTCCAAGTAAAGTATCATGTCATCTACAAATAATGATAGTTTGACTTCTTCTTTACCTATTCTTATTCCTTTTATTTCTCTCTCTTGTTTAATGGCTCTGTCTAATGATTCCAGGACTATATTGACTAGGAATGGTGATAGAGGAAATCCTTTTTTACCTGACTTGAGAGTAAAGCTTTAAGTTTTTCTCCATTTAGAATTATGTTGGCTCTAGGTTTGTCATAGATGGCTTTTATCAGGTTGAGGTAGAGGCCATCTATCCGGTTTTCTGTAGGGCTTTGATCATGAATGAGTATTGGACTCTGTCACATGCCTTTTCTGCATCTATTAAGATGAGCATGTGGTTTTTTGGTTTGGGCTGTATTGATATAGTGTATTATGTTTATAGATTTGCATATGTTGAATCATCCTTGCATCCCTGGGATGAATCCTACCTGATCATAGTGTATAATTTTCTTGATGATTTGCTATATTCTATTTTCTGGGATTTTATTAAACATTTTTGCATCTGTGTTCATGAAAGAGATCATCCTGTAATTCTCTATTTTGGTGGATCTTTCTCTGGTTTCTATATCAGTATAATACTTGCCTCCAGGAAAGATTTTAGGAGGATGGCTTCCTTTTCAATTTCATTGAAGAGTTTGAGGAGTATTGGAATTAAATATTCTCTAATTTTCTTGTAGAATTCAGCGATGAATCCTTGAGGCCCTAGGCTTTTCTTTGTTGGTAAGGTTTTTTTTTATTACATTTTCAATTTCATCGGCTGATATTGGGTTATGCAGAGTTTTTATATCTTCTTGATTAAGGTTTGGCAGTATGTACCTATCTAGGAATCTGTCCATTTCTTCTGTGTCTTCATTCCTATGAGAGTAAAGATATTAAAAATAACTATTAATGATCTTCTGAATTTGCACAGGATCTGTAGTAATTCCACCCTTTTCATTCCTTATTGTTTGAATTTGAGTTTTTTCTTTCCTTTTTTTTTTTTTTCCTTTTGCAGTACTGAGGACCAAACTTGGGACCTTGCACTTGCAAAGCAGGCACTCACCCCTGAGCTGCACCACCGGCCCTCTTTCCTCTTTTTGAGGAGGTTGGCTAGGGTTTATCAATTTTGTTTAATCTTTCAAAGAACCAGCTTTTGGATTCATTAATTCTTTGTATTGTTCTATTTTTGTCTCAATCACATTAATTTCTACTCTAATCTTCATAATTTCCTCCAGTCTTTGGGCTATGGTCTTGGTTTGTTCTTCTTTTTAGAAAGCTTGAGGTGCAGCATCGGAGTATTAATTTGTTCTCTCTGTTTTCCTAAGGTGTGAGTTCACCGCTATAAATTTCCGTCTGAGAAATGCTTTCATCGCATCCCACAAATTCTGGAAAATTGTGTTTGAATTTTTATTGCATTATAGATATTGTTTTATTTCTTGTTTAATTTCATCTGTAACCCATTGGTTGCTGAGGAGGGTGTTACTTAATTTCCATATGTCTATGGGGATTTTGTGGTTTCTTTTGTTGTTAATTTTCAGTTTGATTGCACTGGGGTCAGATAATATGCATAGAATAATTTCTATTTTCTTGCATATACTTACGCATGATCTATGGAGTAGTATGTAGTCTATTTTAGGAAACACCCCAGATGCAGCTCAAAAGAATGTGATTCAGATGTTGTTGGGTGGAACACTCTGTATATGTCCACTAAGTCCTTTTGTTCAAAGGTTTGGTTCAGTTCTTCTACCTCTTTGCTAATTTTTTGTCTGCTCAACCTATCTTTTTGAAATAAGGGGGTGTTAAAGTCCCCTGTTAAGACTGTGATATTGGTTATTAGATTTTTCATGTCCCTTAAACTTTGTCTTATATAGTTGGGTACTCCCATATTTGGTGCACACATATTTATGACTGTTACCTCTTTTTCTTGAGTTTTTCCCCTAACCAGTATATAGTGACCTTCTGTATTTCATTTGATCATTCTTGGTTTGAAGTTCAGATTGTCTGTGAACAGAATAGCTACTCTTACTTTTTTCTGAGATCCTGGAGCATGTAGTATTGTTTTCCATCCTTTGATTTTCAGCCTATGAATTTTTTATGGGTTAAATATGTTTCTCATATACAGCATATTGTTGGATTTTATTTCTTAATTCATTCTGCCAGTCTATTTCTTTTAATTGGTGAATTGAGTCCATTTACATTGATGGTTATAATTGATATATATTGACTTGTGTTTGTCACGTCATTTTCCTGCTGTTTTTTCCCTACTTTTATCCTGTGTTTAATAGTTTGCTGTGTTTGGTAGGTTCTTTCTGTTGTCGTTCTTGGAATTGTGGGTATTTCAATCCCTTTTTAGAATATCTTTAGTACTCTGTGTAGGGTTGGTTTGGTCATCAAGAATTTCTGTAGTTGTTCTTTGTCATGGAAGTATTTCACTTCTCCATTAAATTTGAAAGAGAGTTTTACACGATATATGTCTGGGTTGGAATTTGTTTTCTTGAAGGACTTGAAGTACTCTGCTGCATGCTCTTCCTGACTTCATGGATTTTGAGGAGAAATCTGGTGTTATTTTGATGGATTTTCCTTTAAATGTGGTCTGTTTCTTTTCTTTAGCAGCTTTTAGTGTACTATTCCTGTGCTGAATTTCTGGGATCTTGATTATTATATGTCTGAGTGTGTTTTTAATTGGATTGATGTTATTTGGAGTTCTATGTGCCTCGGTTGCCTGAATGTCAGATTGTTTCCTCATATTTGGGAAGTTTTCTGCTATTACTTCTGCCCATATTCTTTTTATGTCCTTTCTGTTATCTCCTTCTTTCTCACTGTTTATGAGAAATTAATAGGTATTAATTTTTTTTTTTTGTATTTTAGTGAAGGGTCTACAGGGTGTTCAGAGACTCACTACTAGATTGGATTCGTAGTGATCCTCCTGTTTATAGCCTCCCAAGAGCTGGGATTACAGGTGTGTGCCACCATGCCCAGTCTCAATTACCATCTCAGCGTTCCCCAGGAGTGGGACCAGCAAGGAAGGCCCGGGGATCAAATCCTCAGTCCCTGCACCTGCTTGCAGGTACTTTAATTTGCTGAGCTATTTGGCCAGCTCCTTAGTTGAGAAGGATTTTTTTTTCTAGTCAGGCTGCCTTAAGGGCATGTCTGGTAAGTCTTGTGGAGCTGGGGATCTAACCATGGTATCCTGCACCTGAATGCATTTGCATAAGCAGGTGCTTAAACAACTGAGCTAACTGGCAGGTCTCACCTATTAGTCTTATGTTGTTCAGCTTTGCATCATCTTGCAGATGTTGAATTATTATTTCCTGCATCCTAGTTGTTTCCAAGAGATCTTTCCTTGCCTTTTCACTAGCTGCTATGATGTCTTCAAGGTCTGAAAGTCTGTCTTCACTTTCATTCAGATTGTTTTGACAACTTTTGATGGAGTTTTTAATTTCTTGTGTGTCTCTTTGCATCTGCTTCATTCAATTTCTTTCCTATTTTGCTGCTTCAAGGTTTTCATCATTTTTCAATTCCCCACTTTTTTTTATCAATGTCTTCTTTAGAAATGCTTAGTAATTCTTTCATTGTATAGTAATTCTATCACTTCTTTTTTTACTTGTGAGATTGTTTCTGATCTGATTTCCTCTATAGTCTTCTGCAATTGTTTCTTTACTTCAGTTGGTATTATTTCAGAGATTTCAGGTATGTGGCTTCCAATTTCTTCTACGTTCATGTCTCCTGGGTTTGTTTTGGGTTGTCTTGGGAATGAGAATGCATTTTGCTTCTTTTTGTCATTTTCTATTTCAGAGAGAACTCTTTATTTTTATTTCAATGATATGCTTTTGTGAAAGTTCAGTAATAGGTACCTGTATCACTGAAGTCAGATTCTCTCTGTAAAGTCTTTTTTTTTTTTTAAGTATCTCTCTTTTGTCAGAGATTCTTG
The DNA here is from genome assembly GCF_000260255.1 of Octodon degus. Taxonomy (NCBI): domain Eukaryota; kingdom Metazoa; phylum Chordata; class Mammalia; order Rodentia; family Octodontidae; genus Octodon; species Octodon degus. The sequence continues at coordinate 18,207,083 of NW_004524599.1, forward strand.
ATTTTTGTGTGTCCCAAGATTTTGCTTTCTCTATTGCTTGAGAGTGAGATACTGGTATTTGGAACTGTCCTCTATCTTTCAGTATAGAGCTTTGGTGAGGTTATTACCCAATCACCTCCCAATATTAATACCCAAGGAAAAACATGTGGTTAAAGCTGATGTGGTTTCCTATTTACCGTAGTACAATTAGCAATACTAATAATAGCTAGTGAAATTTAGAAATTGACAAACTTTTGTAACGAATGGGTTTGTACTTTATGTCACAGAAGCAAACATTGTAGCTGTATAACAAAGCAAATCTTAAATTGGGAATTTACATTTAAATTAGTCTTCCCCTGTGTCTCCTTCCTAGTAGGCCTGCAGAGATGGAGTCTTGTGAACTTTTATTTCAGTACCAGGGATTGAACTCAAGACCTTGCACTTGCCAGCCAGGTGCTTATGCCACTGAGCTATATCCCCAGCCCCCCTTTTATTTTGAACAATTTCTTTCTATGTCACAATACCTCTTACACACTTTGGTCCTTCTTTGCACATTCAGGATCTCACACCAGAGAAATGATGCAATATTTACACGTGTGCATCTGATTTATCCCACTTCAGAGTTCAAGGCAAATCCCTTTACCTACAAACATCTCAAATCTATCCTTCCTTATGGTGCAGCAGTACTCCACTGTATTAAAAAAAATCTGTTTTCATCTATTCCATGCTTGATGGACATTCGGGTTGTTTCCAGGATTCAGCTATCACAAGCTGCACTAATAGAAATATGGATGTGCATGTAACTGTGTGGTATGAAGCTTGTAATTCTTCTGGAAAGATACCCAGAAGGGGAATAACTGCTCAATCAGAACCTCTGGTCCTAGTATTTGAGGAATTTCCCGACTGATTCGCTCATGGTTGCACCACTCCGCATACCCATCAACAGTGGAAAAGGGCTCCTTTCCTCACATCTCCACCTGATTTTGTGCTGGCTGACTCACTGATAAAGCCATTTATTTTGGGGCGAAATGGAACCTCAGCATTACGTTAATGGGTATCTCCTGAATGACCAGTGATGTTGAACATTTTTTCATATATTTATTTGCCATTTCTAATTCTTCATCTAAGAAGTATTTATTCATTTCAGATGCCATTTTTTGATTAGGGCTTTAAATTTTGGAAAGGTTGGCTTTTTTCAATTCTTTATATTTTGTAGATATTAGTCCTTTGTTTGAGGGAGAGCTGGCTAAAATTTTTTCTACTATGTGGGTTGTCTTCACACTAATGCTAATTTATTTTGCTGCATAAAAGATTTTAATAGGATGAGATCTGAGCTGTAGATTCATGTAGGATTTCTTTCCTTCTTTCTTTCTTTTTTTCAGTGTATTGTAGTCCAGGGTCTGCAGGGTCTCGCTGCACAGATCAGACTTGTAATGATCCTCCTGTTTTCAGCCTCCCAAGCTCTGGGATGACAGGCTTGTACTACCACGCCCAGTCTCACTCGCCTTCTCAGTGTGCCATGGGGGTGGGGCCTGCACAGCAGGCCAGGGATCAGACCCCCAGCCCCTTCATCTACATAAGCAGGCACTTTAATCTG
>NW_004524599.1:18209973-18215411 GCF_000260255.1 Octodon degus
ATAAAAATTGAAATCAAAGAAAATTAATTAGATATTAATTCAAAATTAAATATTTTAAAATAATATTCAAAAATTAAAATTAAATTGTGAGTCCACTAAGAGGTCAGAATGTAGTATATCATATGTACGAATCTGTGATCAATTCAGAGTACTCACACAGTATTTCATCATGTTAATATATACAAAAATATCAACTAAAGAGGTTTTCATGATAGTAAAGAATTACTAAGAATAAAACATAACAAAAATACTGGAATGGCAAATATATGACCAGCACTTCTAACAGTTTGGGGATAGGATATTGCACATAGTTCTAGGATGTGGTGGACATGGACAGTGTCCATGATGCTTACGGGTGGCCAAGTGCCACTTGTGGGACTGAGCTACTGCTATTTCCTTGATATCCATCCTGTAGACGTGTATAGAATCATGACCCACAGGGTGCAGAAGTTCATTTGTAGAATATGCAGATGGAAAATATTTTGCTGCGGTATACAAAAGAATAATTGAAAGAGTGCTGCTGTATATACCTATTTTTCTCCTGTGTTTAATTGTTTACCCTATCTGGTGGGTTCTTTTCATTTTCATTCATGGAGTTGTGATCATTTTGATTCCTCTCTAGAATATCTTTTAATGGTCTGTGTAGGGTTGGCTTTGTTGTCACAAAATTCTTTAGCTGTTCTTTGTCGTGGAAGTATTTCACTTCCCCATTAAACTTGAAAGAGAGTTTTGCAGGGTATATCAATCTGGGTTGGAATTTGTTTACTTGCAAGACTTGAAGAACTTTGCTCCATGCTCTTGACTTCATGGTCTGTGAGGAGAAATCTGCTGTTATTCTGATGGGTTTTCTTTTAAATGTGATCTGTTTCTTTTCTCTAGCCGCTTTTAGTACACTGTTCCTATGCTGAATTTCTAGGATCTTGATTATTATATGTGTGGGGGTGTTTTTAATTGGGTTGATGTTATTTGGGGTTCTATGTGCCTCAGTTGCCTGAATGTCAGATTGTTTCCCCTTATTTGGGAAGTTTTCTGCTATTACTTCTGCCCATGTTCTTTTTATATCATTTGTTTGACTCCTTCTTTCTCACTGATGCCTATTAGTCTTACATTGTTCATCTTTTCATTGTCTTGCAGAGGTGGAATTATTTTTCCCTGCATCCTAGTTGTTTTTAAGAGATCTTTTCTTACTTTTTCACTAGCTGCAGTGGTGTCTTCAAGGTCTAAAACTCAATTTTCACTTTTATTCAAATGGTTTTGCCAGCTTGTGATTGAGGTTTGAATTTCCTACATATCTCTTTGAATCTGCTTCATACATTTTATTTCTTTCCTATATTGCTCATTCAAGGATTCCATGATTTTTCTGTTCTCCTCTATTTTTTAATGAGTGTCTTCTTTAGAAGCACTTAGTACTTCTTTCATTATAATTATCATTTCCTTTTTTACTTCAGAAATTATTTTTGATCTGATTTCTTCTATATCTTTATGCAATTGTTTCTTTATTTCAATTGCTATCATTTCAGAGATTTCCAGTGTATGATTTCCAATTTTTTCTATGCTGGTATCTCCTGCATTTGTTCTGGGTGGGCCCGGGGCCTGAGAATGCATTTCTCCTTCTCTTTGTCATTTTGTATAGCACTGTCTTCTGGCCTTTGGGGTTGAGCTTTGATGCAGTTATTATCTTAGCATCAGATCTGGATCTACCCAGTTCAAACTCGTCCAGGTGGGTGTGGCTTGGGTCTGGCTGCTGTCCTCCACTTCTTCCTGCTGCAGCCCTTGGAATGAACCCTCTGTGCCACTCTGGAAAGATGCTCTCTCCTGGATCAGCTGGGTGGGTCTTCCTTCTAACTTCTCTGCAGGAAAATCTGCCACAGGGTTCCACACCAGGCCTGTCTGATGGAGGAAGTTGCACACACATGCCTGGCCTGGTGCTGGCTGGAATGAGGATCCTCCGAACCCACAGGCAGTCCTACTCACACTCCAGGCCTGGCGCTGGCTGGAATGAGGTTCTGGAGGACCCCGGGCTGTCCCACTGGTGTTTCCATCTTAACATTTAGATTTTTTTATTGATAAAAATCTAAATGTTAAGATGGAAACACTAAACTAAACTAATTTTAGTTTAGTGCATGATGGTAAGCATGAGTTTAGTTTTAATCTTTGACATGTGGAAGTCCAATTTTTCTAGCAGTATTTATGGAGGAGGCTGTCTTTCTTCCAGTGCAAATGTTTGGCTCCTTTGTCAAAGATAAGATGGCTGAGTGTGTTTGGTGTTGTTTCTGCATTTTCTAATCTGTTCCATTGATTCTCAGTTCTGTTTTCTTTTGTCAGCATTAAACTGTTTTTATCACTGTAGCTTTGTAGCGTAACTTCAAGGCAAGGATTGTGTGGCTCCCTACTTTGCCTTTGTTGCCTAGGATTGATTTTGCAATTCTAGGTCTTCCGCTTTCAAATGAATTTTAGGAATGTTTTATATAGTTCTGTGAGGTACACTAATGCATTTTGATTGGGATTTCATTGAATCTGTATAAAATTTTAGGAGCACAGCCACCTTCACTATGTTGGGTCTTTCTACCCATGAGCAAATTTCTAGATTGCTGTAATTTTTAATGTATGTACTTACTTTGTTAGGTTGATTTCTAAGTTTTTCAATTTTTGATGTGACCATGAAAGGTGTTATCTCCCTAATTTCACTCAGTGTGTTTGTTGTTACTGTACAAGAATGTTATTGATTTTTAACTATTAACTTTGTATCCAACTATACTGCTGAATTCAGTTATTTAATGTAGAAGTCTTTTGGTGGAGTTTTTGGGGTCTTCTCTGTAGAATATCATGTCATACACAAATAATTATAATTTAACTTCTTTCTTTCCAATTTTATTCTTTTCATTTTGTTTCTTTGTCTAATTTCTTTGGATGATGTTCTAGGGCTATATTGAATAGGAGTGATGCTAGTGGACATTTTGTTTCACACGTGATTTCTCAGTGAGATCTTTCAGTTTTTGACTCCTCGGTAAATATGAATTGCCAAAACTGAATCAAGAAGATACAAGAAATTCTAAATAGCCCAACATCACTTAATGAAATTGTAAATGTAATTTAAAACCTTACCAACAAAAAAAACTCTAGACCTTGATGTATTCACTGCTGAATTTTACAAGAAATTTAGAGATCTAACCTGTGAGCTAGTCAACTGTACTGAAGATTGCAATGTGTAATACTAGGGCCATGCTTGGAATGCCTGTCATTCTGGGCTTCTAAATATGTAGTCCTTCTAATGTCATATCAATTACTGTTATACTGTCTCTCAAGTAAATGTTTGTTTTTTTTTTTAAAAAAAGGGTAATAAATGAAAACAAGAGACAAGAAAAAATGTCATAGGACTGTCCTGTCACAATGCTGTATATGATTAGATTTCTAAATTTCTGTATAAAAATGTGTGGGGTTTTTTTTTTATTTTTTGCGGTACCAGGGATTGAATTCAGGACCCTCACTTGCCAGGCAAGCACTTTATTCTACTAAGCTATCTCCCTGGCCTAATTTTGTTTTCTTTTTTAATTTATGTGCTTGGTACAGGGTCTTACTGCACAGACCCTGGACTCATAGTGATCCTCCTATTCTCAGCCTCCCCAGCTCTGGGATTACTGGTATGTGCTACCATGTCTCATTTTGGTGGCCAACTTGGCAGGTCTGGGGTAGGCCAGTATGGCATGTGACACTGGGGATAGAACCCAGGTCTTTGAGATTACTGGGCAGGCACTTATACCACTAAGCTGTCTTCCTGGACCAAAATATGTAATGTTTATCCCTATTTTTTAAATTTTTTTATTTTTTAGTCTTCACATTCTGTAGGGATATAAAGTTTAACATATTAATACTTGATGGAAAATACTTGTTCCTTGTTATGTCTAAGAGGTTTGATATTCAGACAATGAAGTTAAGCTCAACTGCCTATGTTATAAGGTTATAATATCATTAATCTTCTCTTCTGGATGGTTAACAACTTAAGTTTACAGACAAAAAATTAGAGAAAAAGAAGGGCTACAAGGATAGCCAATATTTTAGCCCTAGCCATTCAAGGTCAGTGAAGACTCAGGACATAAGAGAACCTGTACTATAACATCCTGTAATTCAGTTGTGTCCCAAATTTTCTGATCAAGGAGATTATGAGGCCACAGAGGAAAATGATCAACAATGTATAATGTGCCTAAGGAGAATCACCTAGGGAGAAAATATTCTCTCAGGCTTTCACAGAGAGCAAATTGGTAAAGCAATGGCCATGACTCATCCACATGGCTGACACTGACCAAGGATCTCCAAACTGCGGTACAGGGTTTCAGGGTAAATCCTGAGGGGACTTGACTGACCTTGGCAGGTACAAGTTACATTTCCTGTTATATAGATCTTGCTTGATCTTGATCTTAACCATCTGGCAGAAATGAGGTATAAAAAGTAAAGCCATATTAATGTGCTGAGCTGTAAAAGGTTCAAGTCAACAACTTCTGACATTGCCAGTCCTACGGATATCCCACTACTATTATGGCTACTAGATTACATTGGATTATTTTGCTGAATTCACGCATCTACAATATTTAAAGGACAATGGAATACCCATTTCTGACAAAACTAAACAAAAAGGGGATATAAATGAAAGACCATTTTGTATCTATATATGCAAAATAGGATAGATATACAGCTACTTTCTCTTAATTCAGTAAGGAAGTTTTGTACTAATAGCATTTGGACAAGATATCACGTCTGCATCTTGTACTATGAATAACTACTACGAAGACAATAATACGCAATGTATTAATTATTACAACTGTTCTACTAACCTGTTTTGAAACTGTCTCATTGCTATTTTTCTCTCAATAAAATTAATTTAATAGAAAAGAAATTTAGAGATCTAATGTCACACTGATGAAACTCTAATGGATACTGAAAAGGAAACAATACTCCCAAAGTCATTCCTGGAAGTATCACCCTGATACCAAAACAGAGAAGTACAAGCTAATCTCTCTAGCAAATATACACACAAACATCTTCAATAAGATACTAGCAAACAGGCTACAACAAGTCATCAAGAAGGTCATTCACCATGCGCAGCTGGGACTCGGCCCAGGGATGCAGGGATGCACCATACATAAATCAATAAACAGAGTTAGTGAGACGACCTGGGCCGCGGGATCCTGAACAGACCCAGAGCGCAGGCTCGGAGAGTGAGTGAGCCAACCCAGGCCGCGGGATCCTGAACAGACCCGGAGCGCAGGCCTGGAGAGTGAGTGAGACTTCCCGGGCCCAGGGATCCTCATTCGACCCAGGCTGCAGGCCCAGCAGGGAACCCTTCAGCAGAACTCCCTGCCAAAAGGCTAGAGGCAAGACCCACCCAGCTGATTCAGGAGCCAAACATCTTCCCAGAGAGACACAAAGGGTTCAACTCTAAC
>NW_004524599.1:18216706-18217699 GCF_000260255.1 Octodon degus
TGTGCGATATCCTATCCTCAAACTGTTAGAAGTGCTGGTCATTTACTTGCCATTCCAGTATTTATCTTATGTTTTACTCTTAGTACTTCTTTGCTTTCATGAAAACTTTTTCTGAGTTCAATTGTTTGGAAACATTTAATTTTCTGAATATTGCTTAATCTTAATGTTTGTTCTAAGATTTATATTGTATCTTTTACTTACAATTTATTTAAAAGACATTGTATGATATCTTCTAGCATTAGAAACTTTAAAAAGTATATTTCCATTTTCTGTTGACTTTAAAAAAAACAGAGGTTTGTACCTATGTTGTTTATTTATTATTTCTTGCCTATATCATGTAATATGAGAAACTACTTTGGCAGTAACAATACACAATGTACTAACCATTGTTACTCTCCTAAAATCTTGTTTTGAGATTTTGTACCATTGTTTTTATTTTTTCTTTAAAATAAAAATAACTGATGTCAGAAAAAAAAAAAGAATTGGTATCTTTGAGGAATGGCTAGGATGATGTAAAGTCACCATAGTGGAGCCCTTTAAATTGATATGGTGATATTGTGTTTTCAGCAACAGAAAAATGGACTAATGGAAGCATTATGTCAGTTGGCATATATGTAACATATAACACATAACAGTATATGTAAAATGTCCACATTCCATCAAAAAATTATGAGGAATGAAAAGAAGCAGGTAAGTCTAACCCATATACATCATAGAAATTGCTCGTGAGAACAACGGAATGACAGATTTAATGAAAAAGATTTGAAAGTATCTATTGTAGATATGTTTACAGAACCATAATGAAGCATGAATAACTAAGTAAAAGAAAATATGTTATAAAAATATCATATCAAATAAATAATGATAATAAAGAAATTTGAATTACAAAGAATAACCAAACATAGCCGGGCATGGAGGCACACACCTATAAGTCAGCAGTTGGGAGGCTGAGGCAGGCAGATTGACTTGAGTTCAAGATCAGCAACACTTTGT
>NW_004524599.1:18217799-18228190 GCF_000260255.1 Octodon degus
ACAAAAATCATAGAATCATTTCAGCAGATGCAGAAAAGCATTTGAGAAAGCCCAACACTATTCATGATTTTTAAAAAACTAGAATAGATGGTCTTTATCTCAATCTGATAAAGGCCATCTATGAAAAACCAAGAGTTTTATAGCTCTTAATTGGCTTTTCTTTGTAATGCTAGAATCAGGCAGAAGTCTAGACCAAAGTCTGGTTCTTTGTGCTACCTTCCAACACGTGTACAGGTTATATTTATGGCCTAAGAAAAAGGCTTTCTGCTGACAACTCAAACCCAGAAGTAACCACAGAAAAAACTGGGTTTGTCACAGGCCAGACTATGTTATTTGAACATAGATTGAACAGTTGATTACCTATAATTGGCGCAAGCTCAGGAGCTGTAACTGGCAAATGCCTTAGTTGGGTTTTGAGTTTGCTTATCTATGCAGAGTGCAGATTATTATGTGAAGACTTCTACACAGGCTTCCTTAGGCCAAATTTAAGTAGATTTAATAGCCTATTTCTCAGAAAAAAAAATGCTACTTCTAGAGTATTCTTTGTAACAGGGACCTGCAGGGTTTTTTTCTTCTTCCTATAAAAAGCCAAAGAGTAAATGTTTCTGGCCTTGCTGTCGACTCTGTTCTGTCACACTTACTCAGCTCTAGCCAAAGACAGTGTATAAACAAGGGGAGAGACTGCTTTCAGAGAAGAACTTTATTTACAAAGACACACAGTGGACAATGACGATGCAAAAACAAATACATAAACAGAATATTATTCAGCTTGAAAAAGTAGAAAATTCTGACATGTTCTACACCAGAGATGAAGTTTGAGAGTATTATGCTTGGTGAAGTAACCTGTCACCAAAGAACAAAGAGTATGTGAGTCTATGGAGAGGGAGCTCCTAGACCCTTCAGAGTCATGGAAACAGGAAACACAGTGGGGTCTCTGGGCACCAGGGCAGGAGGAGGTGGTGGCCGCTGCTGAAAGATTACAAGACTAGCTTTGTCACCACGGCACAGAAACACAGTCTTTCAGACCCACTCTTACACTTTACGATATTTCTGTTGATGATTCATAGCTTTTAACCTTGTGAGTTTTATTATATTAAACACTGAGTACTTAACAGGAAAATAAATCATGAAGTACTATTTCATTATTAGTATTTATTGAGTGTATAAAAAAGCATTAAATTTTTCAACATAAACTGCTTTTTGGTGTACTAGGTCTAAGAATGAAGAACATAAATAAATTTTCATATGAACTACAATGAAAATGTCAATAAAGCTTTACCAAATACCACTGCTAAGGTAGTCTGCACACGCGGCAACTGCACATCCCACACACAGGTATCCCTTACACTAATGGTACAAATGTTTTGTTTTCCTGTAGGGCACAGTTGACATCTTTTGTATTTTCCTGTTGTCCTAGTAGGTCTTTGTGATGCTGCCCCTGGCTGTTCACCCATCAGCTCACTAATGTGCTCCACAATTTTTGTGCGTAGTTCCCTGGGCAGAAACATTTTATTTTTCCTCTGCTATAAATGATCTCTTATGAGCTTCCATTCAAATCCTCTAGGAAATTTTCTCTGTGATATTTTGCCCTGTTATTTTCACTGCATACTATCAAACTATGCAACACATGTGGAGGACTGAGTAAGACACAACCATTGACCAATGTTTTGAGTTTTAAGTGACATCATAGCTGTCACGTAACTCATCAACATCTACTCCACCTTTGGTCTTGCTGTAGAAAGTTTCCGTCTCAGGCTCACATTTTGTCAAGGTTTCCTTGTCAATATCCCCATCATGGTGCAATGTTGGCATCAGCAGCACACGTTTGCTTTTGTTTGCCATATACGAGGCCAATGTTATATCTTTCTGAAATCCAAAGTTTCTATTACACAATTCTCTGTTTTGCAATTGTGACATTTCATTTGGAATTTCTGCTTTGCTCCTGCACATAGTTTCTGGGCTGGTCAACTTGTGCTCTGTTAGCCAATGTGATATCAACTGGAAACTGATAAGCTAATCGTCAAATGTCACATAGCTTGGGAGATGAGAGCAACAAGGCTGCTCACAGCATCATTTGGTTCATTACTATATAAATAAGGATGTGATGGCTCAGTTCTGGCATACATGTCTAAATTGAAAGCATATCTTCACATCTATAAGACATACATTTTTATGCCATATGTCAATGAGTCTTTTACATTCCTGTGATCACCATGAGAAATCCCTGCTAAATACAGCAGACCTATGAATACTTTCAGTTCAGCTTGTGAGATGTCAATAAATATAGTTTTGAATATGGCTATTGGTGCATTCAGAATGTTTTACTTGCATTACACATTTGTGTATTTCACAGCTTCTTGTAGTGTTTGGTCTGTTACTATGTCCGGCACAGAATGGCAATGTCGGCATGCTGTGCAATACTTTCTGCCCTTGCCAAGATGCTCACTATGTTTTTCAGACCTAGGTGTAGCACTGAATCACTTCATGTGGCTGAGTGGTTATTTTGCAACATTTCAACTAGTCAAATATACACTCTCATTGCTGTTTTCTTTGTCATCTGAGCCAAGAAGGTCTGCATTCCCTGTGTCTGTATCAATTGGTTCTTGCTCCATTTCACTGACAGGAACTTTTGCTCATGTGGCCATCAAAGTCATCATTGTCACCATCCACCCCCACCACTGTCCTGTTAGGAAAGCATGCATCGCACCATAATGGATCATCTTCATCATTCATGTATGAGTAATCTGATGGTTCATTTTTGATGGCCTCCAAAACTTGCAAATCTAGCTTTTCATGTGTCATTTTATTGAACTGGGCTACTTCTACCACAAAAATCAAAAGAAAACTTAACAAGTCCGGAAATGGTGAATCTATTGGACCCTCGTGATGCTTGGTACACATATGCCAGCCAGTTACACAGAGTACAAGGTGGAGAAAAAAATCTCATTTCACCACTTTTGTGTACGTACTCGCACCTTGCCATTCACTATACCAAGTAGTGAAACACAGATTGTTTCCTACATCCCCCTGGGAAAGGTACTGAGACACCCTACTGGCCACTATTATACCAAAATACAATTTTACAATAGAAAAATAAGGGATAGGTCCACTGGACCCAATCTTATATTCCTATAGCTCCATAGTCATAGGTTGGGAGACAAAAAAAAAAGTCCTAGAGGTGGATGGAGGTGGCTGCAGAACTGTCTGGATGTTGTTTAATGCCACCGAGCTACGTGCTCATCAGTGATTAAAATGATCCATTTTATATTAAGAATATGGGCCACAAATATGTGCACCTGAGCAGGCTGTGGCTGACCTCACTCATGCTCCTGATGGGTGGCACTTGGGGTACACAGAAGAACTTCAGTTAGAAGCTCCACCAGCTTCAGTCTTCTGGGGTATGGGGAAGGGCACGGGGTGGGAAATGCGTGGTGGCATCTCCTCTTCACTGGGAAGTGAAGGAGCAGGTTACTGGTCTGAATGTTTAAGGAATTCCAAAAGGGTGGGAAAAAAGAGAATTAAATTCACTTCCTAGGGGAAAGGGTACCCTGAGAATGATGATCAAAGGGTTACCAAGTGTTTCCAAGCCCTTTGCTTGAAGATTAGAGATTCAATGCCAGCCCAAGAGGTGGTGACAATAATTCTAGAAGGTTCTAAGTGATGCACCAAGGAGCAGCTTTCTTCCTGTCCTTACTGATCTCTCCTACAGGAACATAGAAGAGATGTTGCTCTGAGGCACAGTCCATTCTGAGGCTGTTGGAAGACGCCCTTGTAAATCCTTCTGATTGCACAACATACTTACTCAGAAACTGACATAGTTCAGAGGAATCATTTGCTCTTTCTCATTGTTAGAGGTCAAAACTGTGAATAAGTCTCAGGTGACCTTACGTTAATTTATGATGTTGAGGTAAATTTGCTCCGTCTTTTCTATGTGTTATGGTTTGTGTCTAGTTGTCCTCCCAAAGCCTCCTGCAGTTCTGGGGCAGACTTCTGGAGTTCATGATTAATTCATGATCCAGTGTTGGGATTATGGGTTTGGGTGCTGCTAGGACCATGAGTGTGAGTGCTACACGTGGCCTGAGGCAGAGAGCCTGGAGGCAACATAAGGGAGACAGCCTTGCTCTCTGCGGCCTTTGCTGCTGCTACTCCTCCCTCTTGCCTTTGCTCTTTGCTGTTTTCCACTGTCATGAACTACTGCCCACTGCTGTGTGGCACTCCACCTTGGAGCCAGCAGAGTATGGACTAAAACCTCTGCAAACTGTGAGCTAAGTAAATTCTCTCCTTCCTTCATTTTAGGTGTCAGGTATTTTTTTCCCAGCAACTAGAGAAAAGTAACTGAGACACTGAGGATTGAATTGTGTCCTCCAAATTCTTATGGTGGAGGCTTAAACTTTATGTGATAGTATTTGGCAGTGGGACGTGTGTTAGATGATTTGGTTTAGATGAGGTCAGGACAGTGGACCTGGTGTCTGTTCTCAAGGTGGAATCAGTGTTCTTGTGAGAAAATATCAGAGAGCTGTGTCTCTCTCCCCTCCACATGTCTGTCCTTCTTCATCTTCCTCTCTCTATTCCTCTCCTTGTCCCTTCTATCTTCTTTCCCTGTCCCTGACCCTCTTCCTCCCCTTCTCTTTTCCCCTCCCTCTACTTCTTCCTGTTCCTGTCCCTTGCCCTCTCCTCCATTCACTTCTTGATAAGGACACTGTGAGGTGTCCTTCCACCCATAGTCCCCACTGGAATCTGCCTCTTGATCTTGGGGCTTTTAACCTTTAGAACTGTGATAGCCAAGTGTGCTGTTTTGTGGTATTTTGTTCTAGCAGCCTGCACTAAGATAGTCCTGCACAAAAATGTCATCTTCTGTGCATCACATGTGTATATATGTACACACAAGCACTCCTGTGGGCCACCAAATGGCACCAAGAGTCAGGCTAGGTCTGGAGTGGTGAATCTTCTAGAAGTTTCAATGATAGAAAATAGCCTGCTGTGGCACAAGCGCCATAAGCTCACCACCAGATAAGCATGGAGAGAGGGTAGCACAGACAGCTCAGGGGCAAGGCCCCTTCACTGGCTCTGAACATTCTCAGGGAGTAAAGAGACGTCTACCCCAGAGCAGGAGACCTCGGTCCATCCAGGACACCATAGGAGGGGGAGGCCCCAGGGACCCCTTTTCTATGCCCTTCTAGGTACATGCTGAAGTTTGATTTAGTTAAAAACAAAGTAAAGAGTAGGTTTGGCTAGGCCAACTCAATCGCACTTCCTTTCCTTAAATAAACTTATTAGCAAAAGCATTCACTAAATTTGTTGCCGCAATCGAGGATGACATCTCTTCTGTGTTCCTGTAGGAGAGATCAGTATGGACAGCGCAGAAAGCTATTCCTTGGTACGTCACTTAGAACATTCTAGAATCATTGGCACTACCTCTTGGGCCGGCTTTAAATCTCTGACCTTCAAACAAAGGGCTTGGGAACATTTGGCAGCCCTTTGATCACCATCCATGTCGCCCCAACCACACCCGCCTCTACTGTGCCAGTCTGCTCATTCATACCCTTCTCGTTGTTTCAGGCTGCAGCCTGAGCCTGCGATGCGCCTGTGGATAATACTGCGAGATCTATAGTTCTAGTCATCCCTAATGGCTTTATTGTGTTTACATAACCTTGCTTTGATACCGCCATTGACTTTGGAGTTACAATCACTGCACTAATTGAGAATGCCTGATGACAGATGGAGGCCAATTGACCGACCGCGTCGCGGAAGGCCGCAGCGAGAGCAGCGGTCGTTAGAAGCCCGTGGCGCAGAGCAGTCTTAATTAGACGTGACTAACCTCAGCGCCTCTACTCCCAGGGCCATTACGGCCAGGGTTCAAAACGCTGAAAGTCACATTACCCTATTTGATCATTAGGAGGGAGAGGCCTCTAAGATTTTTTCTGTCTGGTTTTTAAAAAAGCTTGGTTTTGATTTGGGATTAAGAGCTGGATATTTTCACTTGCTTGGGGAAGGCTTATAGCCGACAGTAGAAGCAAATGTGGTCATCTGGACTTCTGCAAAGTGCAGGATAGCTATCTTCTCTGGCAGGGCAGAGGCCAAACCTTCCTGAATTAAGAAGAAATAGGCAGGAAACCTTTATGGCTCTTATTCTTTCGCTGGAATGGGATTGGCTCTAATGAGATCCATAAGACCGTTCCCTGTAACCCAAATGCCAATGTCAGGGCTGCTACACTTTTTAAACTCTGATCTGTAAGTGATCCTGAGACAAAGATGAGGCATGGTAATACAGCTTACTGTGAAGAGAGCCATGCTCCAGGGGACACTGCAGAGACTCCTGCCTAGTCTCAGATTCTTTTCTCCTACTCTCCACCCTGAGAGATTACACCACAGGCACCAAAGAAGCTAACTGCTTGCCTGTGCCCACAGCCCTTCTGCCCACTCCACTCTCATTCTCCTCCTGAGCCTTTCCCTGTGGGCTCTGTGCCCAGCTGGCGTCTCTGCCTCTCACTGTCTGTACTCAGTGTTATCTCCTCCACGTCACTCTAAGTGAACCTGCACACCTACCCTACCTCCTCTTTCTCAACTCCTGCATCTCCAGGACTGGCGGTGTCTGATTTAGTCTGTCCTGTCTCTCTCGTCACCTTCTGGGATGGCTATACCTTCCTGAGTTTCCTGAGCTCTGGGAACAACCAAGGAGTCGCCCTTCATCCTTTTTCCCTGCATCACCACCTCTGGCGCCATCAGGTACACTTAGCCAGCATCTCTGCTGGCTGGAGCCTTCCGTGGTCCCCATTCATTGATATCCAGTCCACTCCAGGAGCCTGGCCAGGCCTCTGCATGCACTGCATGCATAGGTCCTGGGCCTCTTGGCCCTCCAATCACACTGGACTACAGAAATCTCATCTCAGTGCAGAGCTTCCACCTGCAAAGATTCTTAGTCGGTCACTGCTTAGAGCACAGAATTTGAAACAAAAATTGGGCCCAGCTCTGATTTTACCACTTTCCAGCTTTGCAATTCAGACTTCAGCAAGTCATCTAAGTCCACTGATATTGTTTCCTAAAATGTGGGATTCACCATAATTTGTGTGTGTTTAAAATGTGTTGTGAAACTGCAAGTGGATTCTCGAAAATTATGCAGCAACTTCCGAGAAGAGAGACCACTTTGTGCTTTTACATCTTCTCCACCGGCAACCACCTCAGCCAAACTCCACCTCTTTTCCTAAATGATGCTCTAGGGCTTGGACAGTGAGGTAGAGGGGAGAAGCCTTGGCTGCTGGAACTTCGGGTAGCAGTTGTTTGAAGCTTGAGAGATGACCGGGTCATGGTGAGCTGCTTTCTTCTTAATTTGCAAATTACACCCACAGTGTTCATAAAGGAAAAGATTGATGAGGCCTGAGCAGAACTTTCCAAGCTGGAGGCCCAACAGGCCCAAGCCTACCATCACTTTAATCTTTCCAGGGCCAGAGAAGGTGGCTCCTGTTCAAGCCCAGATGTTTCCCAGCTCCTGCCCCGCTGGTCCTACCCTGATGTTCTCACCTTGGCTCTCTGCTCCATCCTTAGCGGCCCAGATCTTGAGGTCATAAGCAACAGGAAGCCACATGGCGATGCAGGGCACACACTGGGCTGGTAGCACAGGACCTAGGTCACACCGCAAGTGCCACACTACAAAAGCCACACTGCAAAACAGTCCAGGTTCCCGGGAAGGCGAGCGGCCGCGGGCTCCATCCCTGGTTGATTGGTGGCAATACTGCTCTATTTTTACATTTCTGTAATTCCCCAAATATTCCCAAATCCTCGTTACATGAAAATAATGCCATCTAAAATAGTATCTGAATTAAAAACAGGGCTTCCAAGTATTAAGAGGAAGCTTAGCTATGTGGACTCTCCTGCTGAGGACGTGCCTGGAAGCAAACATGCGTTTAACATTGCAAAAGCTTGAAACTAGAAAAATTTAAAGTATTTTTTAAAGAAAACCTACATGTTCTGCGCCACCTAGATCACCTATGATCCTTTCCAGGAAGTCTTGGTGGTTTACGGATCACATAAAGACCAATCACGTACGCCGTGGTACATTCATGGGCACCCAGTCTGACTCCAAAGAAGGCAGGACAGGGATCCTGTCCAGCTTTGCCCTTGGAGAAGTGATGCAATGTCTGCAGCAGCAGCCAGAACTGTGCCTCCCGACACCAGCCTGCGTCAGCCAGAGAGACGAAGCTTTCCTACATGGCTTTGAGCAAAGTCAACCCCTCCTCCACAGACAGATAATCCAGCAAACAAAAGTAAGTACTGCATTTGCTCAAGGCAGTTAATTAAAACATTATATGTGATTTGAAAAACAACACCAGCTTCAGAATAGCAGCTCTTTCCCCAGAGCGGTGGGGCAGGGGTCTGAAGCTCAGAGCCAGTTTAGCCCTGCTTAAGCTCCACACAGCTGCAGCTCCAGAACTCAACAAAGCAGCTGGTCTGCAGTAGTGAAATGGCTGTTGGTAGGATGGGTGGAAGGAAGGAAGGAAGGAAGGAAGGAAGGAAGGAAGGAAGGAAGGAAGGAAGATGGACGGGTGGATGGGTGGATGGATGGATGGATGGATGGATGGATAAATTGATGCATGAATGGATGGATGGGTGGGTGGGTGGATGATGGGTGGGTGGATGGGTGGATAGATGGGTAGGTTGATGGGTAGATGGATTGGTGGATGGGTGAATGGATGGGTGGATAGATGATGGGTAGGTAGATTATGGATGGATGGATGGATGGATGATGGATGGATAGGTGGATGGATGAATGGGTAGATGAGTGGATGGATGGGTGAGTGGATGGATGGTGATAGATTAGAGGGTGGGGGAACTTTCCACCCCCTGCCAGCCCAAATCACTCCCTTCTGCAAAACCCTTCCTAACACTCTTTCCAGCGAGTGTGCTGAGTAATGCCCTTCGTCCCAACGAACTTCTCAGGCCCGCATCTCCCACCTCTCCCGCAACACACTCCACACACTCGCCAAGTAGAGGATTCTCAAATTCCTTTCAGACACACATGCCTGCTCTCCAGCTCAGTGCTCAGGTGAAGGCACCCCTTGAGTCTTAGCCCTCCTGACTTTGTTGTGGCCTCTGTCTAGATGTCCCCTCCAAGCCACATGTGGTCATGGGTGGGGCTTTTCAGAGGTGGCTGAAACTAGGGCATGTGATGCTACAATTAAGGGTGTGACGCTGGGGTTGACTCGCAGTGCAATGCCGTGCTTGAGGTGTGAGCGCTACCCGCCCTTAGAGTGAGCAGCCTGGATGTAATATGAGACAGAAAGCAGCTTGGTCCTCACCTGGGGCTCGTCACTTGGCGCTTGCTGCTTCCTGCGTGCATGCTTTTGTCGCCTTCTGCAGCCACAAGCTGCTTCTCCTCTCTGATGCCCCTCTGCCACACAGCTCTGCCTTGGAGCCAGCTGATTATGGAATGAACCACCAAAAACCATGAGCCAAAATTATCCTCTCCTCCTTTAACTTTAGGCATGAGGTATTTCATCTCAGCAAGGAGAACAAGCAAGCAAGACTGACCTCCTACCTTGAGTAGGAAGTTCTTCCCGCCTTGGGCCCAAGCTTTGCATCCCTGATGAAGCCCCTGGGGATCTTCCCTGTCACCGCAGCCTCTGAGCCTGGCTCATCCCCACCTGGCTCTGCTGTGGGCCCCCACCCCTCCCCGCCTGACCATGACACAGGGAGAAATGGGAGCTGTTTGGGCTTCGGCTTCCCACTGGGCAGGCGAGGCTGACACCTACTGAGTGTGGTTTTTGTGAAGATTCCACCCTCACCACTCCAGTTTAGGTGAAAAGAAAAATCTTTTTCCTGTATACAAGCTGCTTATTGCTTTGCTTAGGATATTTAATGTTCAAATAAAACAACATGCAAAACTCCACAATATTGGAAGCAGAGTAATTGGGAAAGTATTTAGCACCAGCAGCTCTCAGTTGGTCATTTTAGTTCCCTCACAGTCGGTCATTTTATTAGGTGGGCATCAGATGACTCCAAGGGGATCCCAGTCTCAAGAGCTGCGTGACCCAATGTTTGGATTTAGAATCAAGGGTTGGACATCTTTCCTGCAAAGTGCCCCAATCTGAAGTCTCCTTTTTAGGGGCTATTAACCTCCAGTAAAATTACCCACACTGCAATGAAGATAAAAGCTCAGTTAGCTACACAAACAGATTAAATCTACCAAAACTTTCTTACAGAATCTCTATAGATTTTTTGAACTCTTTAATGTTTAAAACATTTTGCCTAATTTCAAAGCTGCAGGATAGTTGCAAGAATAAGTGCAGAGCGACCTCAGCTTACAAAACTCTGTTTTATGATTGAGAGCAGCTGCATTTGGGCTTGTGCAGGGAGATGGCTGTGGTTGTGCTTGTGCAGGGAGATGGCTGTGGTTG
>NW_004524599.1:18230026-18244915 GCF_000260255.1 Octodon degus
GGGAGATGACTCTGGTTGTGTTTCTTACCAGACAAGGAACTTGTGAACAGAAGTAAAATTTTGTCAAGTGCTTTTGCTTGTGAACAAATTGCAATCAGAAGTGTTCATGGGGGGCTGGGAGTATAGCTCAGTGGCACAAATGCCTGCCTGGCAAGTACACGGTCCTGAGTTCAGTCCTCTTTCCCAAAAAAGGAAAATGTTCGTGAGCCGAGGTACTAGTGTACAGAGCATCCGCAGCAAAGCTCCACCCAGAGTGCCCAAAGCTCGCTGGACCCGGCTTGTGTACACTAACACAGATTCCTGTGGGTTGGAAGGGTGCAGCATGCTGACGTCAGATATGGCGACACTGGGCTATGTGTTCCCTACGGGCCCTTCCAGGTCATCCTAAAAAGACCATTTCATCAGCTTTTCCACAAGCTTTGAAACTTCACTTGGGCCTCTAAAGGACACTTCACCACTCTCCTAGATTTGTCTGTGATGCAAGTGGCCCGTGTGGGCAGCCCCACTCATCGCGGCCCGTGGGGGCGGCCCACTCATTTCCTATTTCGGGACATCAACCTTTTAGAGCAAGCTTGAGTCAGCGATGGCACCAGCTTTAGGAAGCAGAAACAGTGCTTCTCCTGGGAACAGAGAAAAGAAACTCCTCCGTGGGCTGGGGACAAGACTCAAAGCAATGTCTAAGTAACGGTTCCATTTTCCTGAAGCTTCTTCATCTTGCAGTTTTTTTCCTGAAGCAAAATTTGTCAGCTTTTGTAAAACTGCACAATAAGCAAGATGCGAGATACTGCCTTTCTTTTTTCTCCTCTTTTCTGAACATGGAGATGGCAACAGTGGAAAAAAAAAAAAAAAATCCTGAAACAGAATGACAGAATTTGCTCTCCAAAACATCCTTCCCTCGAATGTTTCTTCAGAGTTGTCTCCTGCCCAGGGCAGGGGTTCCAGCTCCCCTGAACCCAGAGTCCAGCTCCCCTGAACCCAGCTGCTGATAACTCCTTGTTTCAGGCAATAAAGCTGCTCGTTAGTACAACTCATGTAGCCGTAGGAAGGCCAAGCATGGTAGCCGTTAGCAGGAGTCCTGAAGCAATAATCTGGGAGTAGTAAATTCACTTACGAGCCTAAAACAAGGGAGCAAGAGCAAGTGTCCTATTTAGCCAACTAGTTCATCTAGCTGAGCAAACATTGCCGTGGACATACAGTGACAGTGCAGGGACTCGAGCCAGCAGGGGCTCAGTGCGCAGCCGGGTCAGAGTTGGTGGCCCAAGGATGTGCGCCGGCTTCCTGGGGCTCTCTGGCAGATTTCAGTTGGGCATGGAGCACTGGGGCCAGGGGAGGCCTCCCTGGTTCCAGATTAGTTTATTTCTATTTGTTTAGCTTTCCTCCTAACACAAGAAAGCATTGGGAGGATTTTGGAAAGCCATATCAAGCTTCCTGAGCTGCCATAGAAAGGTCAAGACTCTGGATATACGAGGCTCTCGGTAGCCAGGTGTGCGACCCCAGGCTGCAGAGCTGGGGAGGCCACCCCAGCTAAATCCCTTTGCAAAGTTCAGGTGCAAGGAGGGATTGAAGGCCACAGGGCAAGGTTAGAGTATGGGCAATTCTCATGGTCTTTTCTGAGTCCCAAGTTTGAGGGTGTTTTGTAAACCTACTGTTAGATTTTTTTAATTCTCAACTGTGTTCTCAGCACTCTAAATATCCCGTGGCTTTTCAGAAAGTTATCCTTCAAAAGCCACTTACATGGGGAGAAAGTTTGCTCCCAGGTTAGGGACAGGCAAGCCTCCTCCTTTTCAAGCATCAGGAGCTATACGCTGAGACAAGGACCGAGAGTGATGGATTTAATCTTCAATTACTGTTTGAAAACCCAATAGCATTAGCCCGGGAGAAGCTGTGTGTGTAGAGACTATGTAGTTGGGGGCACGT
Organism: Octodon degus; assembly: GCF_000260255.1. Classification (NCBI taxonomy): domain Eukaryota; kingdom Metazoa; phylum Chordata; class Mammalia; order Rodentia; family Octodontidae; genus Octodon; species Octodon degus. The sequence goes on from NW_004524599.1 coordinate 18,231,944, forward strand.
GCCAGAGAAAGCCCAAGGTTGGGGCACCCAGGGGCAAGAGGCGACCAGAGGGTCCGTGTGCTCCTTCCAGGCTGGTGGCGAGGCAGTGTCGTGAAGTGCTTCCGTAGGAATAAGGTGGAGAAAAATGAGAATTCTCTAACAGGAAATTCCTTAAGCTCCAGACATATGTGAGAGGGCATCGTGGAAGTGTGCTTGAAGACTGGGAATTGAGGCTGAGGGTGCTGGGAGCAGCTACCCATAAATTTGGAAACTGAATGGAGAAAGCTAAGCATATGAGTCACCTTGACTAGCCTGCCGCATGGAATATGCCATCCTAGCAACTCTGCAGGGCTCCAGACAACAGCGGGAAGCCAGAGAGCACACAGATCCTCCCCAAGCCACTGCCTAGCAGCTGCAGGAACCACTCGGTGTGCAAGCTATCAACGGTCACATCTTTGAAACTCCGCTCTGTCCCTGTGGCCGCCTAGGGCTGCAGCTTCACGCACACCCGAGTTCCCTCTCTGTGGCTACCACCCCAGCAAGCCTCCTGAGGTCTCAGCTACCTCTGCCCTCAGGACCAAACTTTGCCTCTTTCACAATGTAGGTGAGATCTTCCTGACGTCAAAAGGACAGCTAAGATCTCAGTTGGTGCCCAGCTCTTCATCTTACAAAGTTTTTCAGAAAATATGTAGGGCTTCATACAGATTCAAGAGGTGCTTTTTCCACCCCTTTGCATAAAATGTGGACAGAAAAGCTGCCGCTCCCCAGAGACTGTCCCACAGGAAGCCACGTGCACCTGAGGAGTTGGAATGGAAAGTGAGGCTGGCTGCAGGAGAAGCCTTGCTCTTCCCAGGGACTCGGGCTCTGTGATCACATCCTGCTTCCCACCCCAGGAGAGGAGCAGGGGGTGGAAGGGTCAGGAGGAAGAAAGCTCATCAAAGAAGACCATCAGCTGAAAATTGGAAAAAGAGTGGACCCGTGCCATTGTTTCCACTGAAGCCATGTCGTGAGAACGGGCTCCTGTGGTCCCACTTCCTGTCTGCTTGTCTCTTCTCGTGAGAATGCAACTCAGACTGTGGGCCTGTCAAGCCTCAGCAGCTGGGGCTGAGGTGCAGGGAGACAGCTGGACAGCCAAAGGATGCAAAGGCTGGCCTTCCGCTGCACGCCAGTCCAGCCAAATGGCACGTTACAGGAAAGCATAAGAAGTGGGAATGGCGATCCACTCTGTTAACTTAGGTTGAACATCCCTGATCTGGGAATCCAACCGAAAACCTCTGAGATCCAGGGCTCTGGTCCCCAGTATTTCAGACAAGGGATATGTAACCTGCCTCACATTAGAAGTTCAATGTGATCTGATATCTAGCCCCGTTGGTCAACTTAAAGCAAGCGAACAAATCACATGTTAAATCTCTGCCCAGAAAACACATGTTGGCTTTTGGGTCTGCCTGGAGGGCGGGCTGCCTGGCCTGGGAAGCGCAGGAGAGACAAGCAGTTCCCACCTGTCAGGAAGTAATTGCAGCTCTGTCTTTTTCTCTCTGTTTTAGGATCTGCCCCCTTTTTCACTAGGACTACAGAAAATAGGACACAACTGGGTCATCTGTCTAAGGCCCAAAAACAGGTCAAAAGGTCCGTGCAGCAATATTTTCACAGCTAGTGAGACGCTCGTTTTCCCGCTGACAACGTGGGGGGTGAGGGACATCTGGATTTCCTTGTTTCCTCTCAAATTCAGATAAACAGATGACTGGTAAATTAGATTAGACAGGTAGAGCAGATGATGGAACTGAAAGGAAAACAGACGACACAGGTCAACATGACAGGCACAGATAGAGTAGACAAACAGGGGGACAGATGATGTAGGAGAAAAGCTGGATGGACAGACTGACACAGGACAGAAAAGAGGAAAGACAAAGAAAGAGAAATGACCGGGGGTCCATTGTATTTTTTGTTAGTTGACTTGTATTTGGATTTTGTTTCTACCTGGGCTAGAAATAAGCGTAAACTATTGGAGACAGCGAGGCTCCCCTGAGCCTGGGGCTGGGGAACTCCTGCCTGGAGCCTCCCGGCTCTCCTCCTCAGCTGTCTAAGATTCCCCATCAGGATGCCGAGGCAGTGCTGCCGCGAGGGCCCTCTCGGGCGCAGCTGAGTGGCGTCCTCAGGAGAGGTCCGGGGCAGTGCAGGCTCCTTGGAAAGGTCACTTTTTGTGATGGAATCAGTGGCCAGCTGCCAAGGTCTCCCTGGCCCCCACATGGGTCGACCTGAAAACAACCAGGCTGGGCCGGACTGCTTCCCAGCTGTGGTCAGGGCGAGGGCTTTGTAAACTAGAAGGAAGCGAAAGGGTGTCTGCCTGTTTCACTCCACCAGTCCCAGATGGTGGAGGACTCCCCACATAGACGCTCCGCATTTCACATCCAGCGTGACCAAGATGACCCCAAAGAGGGAAAACAAGAGACTCCCAGCTACAGTGGAATGGACAGGAAATGGCGCCCTGGCCAGGCCTGTTTCCCTGTCCCCAGGTACCCAGGCTGGTTCTTGGGCATGGCCTCGAGCTGTTCTGTTCTCAGTGCAGGCCTCTGGCGCTCTGTAGGGTGAAGCGGCTCTCACAGGAGAGGCCCAGGCCTGCCACTGCTCCTTTGGTGCACTGCAAGCAAAGAAGATGCGGCTTCCATCAAGATCAACCAGGAAGACTCCAAACTCCAGGCTCCCACAGCCTCCCGGGGCCCAGCGCACGAGCCCAGTGGGCACCCCTGCCCCAGACTGACCTGGTTACAGCACAACCTCCACCCCGCTGCGGACCCTAGGGCCCTCCCTCCCACACAGCACCTTCATGGGTCATGTTAGTCTCAGCCATGGGCAAAACCTCTGAAAACCAGGAAATAACCAGCTGTTTCTACAAAATCTCTGACCTTCATCCCATTCTGCCGGGCCTCTCATGGGTGTTATATTAAAAATGAAATTAAGTTTTATAAGAACAGCTATTATATTGCCAATTTCACTGCGGCAGCACAGACACATAACTAGGACTTGATCGCATATGGTATTTTTGTTCTTTGTATAACATTTGGGAATCGGGCACTTGGTCCACGCTATAACCTCCATTATAAAACTTTCCTGTTAATAAATTAGATTAAACTTAGATCATTTCAACTTGTAGTGCTTTTCCCAGAAGCTAGCAGCCATGAGTTCCAGGAAAGGGGTTTCGGTCAGAGACCTGGGTTCCAGCCCGCTCTTGGTTACTTCCCGGCAGGGTTTCCGGGGAGGTCTCACCACTTCCTCCTGTGCGCACAGCGACAAATCCTAGCTATTTCACTGTTCGTCGTAGTGATGAACCGTGGAATAGGTACAGAAGCACTGCAAGAATGCTTTACAAAGGTCAGCACGAAAGACAGCCCCTTCCCGAAGCAGCTGTGAATGACCAAGTCTGCCGAGCCTCCCACCATTCCATTCAATCTTGCTCGCTCCCATTTCCTAAATGGAAACTCTGTGTATTTGCACAGAAGTTGGTAGAAAGCGGGTGTTGTGTCAGTCCACTGGTGCTGCGCCCGAGGCCACTCCAGATCCTCTTCCCTCGAGGCCAAGGCCAAGTGGAGAGGGCAGAGGCCCCCAACCCCTGCCCTGTGGTCTTCTTCGTTCTGTGCCCTTGGGCTATGTGCACTGAAGGTCCTGTCGCTATAATGAAATACTTAAGGCAATTAACTTATGAACACTAAAGGTGTTCTTGCTCTTTCGACTCACAGTCGAAAGGTTCTGACCCTGACAGAGCGGCTCTGTCGTGAGCTGCCGGCAAGGTCAAAGCGTGGACTGGGCTAAAACTCCACGCCAGAAGCCAGGGAGCCAAGAGAAGAAGGACGGGCTGGGCTCCTGAGTGCCCCGTGGAGACATCCTCCACCAACCTAGGGCTCCCACCATCCCTGCCCCTGAAGCCTGCACACTGGACACCAAGCCTTCTACACCCGTGCTGGGCCTCGAGGGGCACTGGTCCCCCCACTGTGCGCGCTGCTTCCTCCCCTCCTACAGCTAAGACAGCCATCCTGCTGCACAAGGACCCGGCACAGGGCCCTACTTCAACTTACTGCTTTGAAGACCCCAGAGCCAAATGCAGTCACATTCCGGGGAACCAGGAGATCGCAGAGCAGATACCCATGGAGGACGCGGCACAGCTGCTTCAGGAAGAACCTTCACTCAGCCATGTCCCCTTGCTCTTTGATTCGCATGGCCACTCTGAGAATGATGCCCAGCGCACCCAAGGCTGTGCACTGGCCCCATTTCCCTCCCCCAGCTGGGCTGTGGCCACCACAACCCTGCAGCTTTGTCTTATAGGGAAGCGCAGCGCAGCCCAGCCCTGCAGGGTCCCGCACACGGGAGCCTCTGCCTGCCTCTGTCTCTACCGGGCCACTCTGGAGTCCATAGCTCCAGGGATTTCTTTCCTCCAGAGCCTTTCAGAACTTGGCCTGCTCAGAAAAGGAAACCTGGCTTTCTGGACACTCCTCACAAAGGGTCTCTAGAGAGCTCAAGAAAGATTGCCTGTCATTCCCAGCACCCAGAGCCACTCTCAATAGTGAAAGAAAACTAGTGAGAAGAAACTGGAATTTTACCAAGACTGTGCCCCCAAATCACCATTTTCCTGCATGATAACTAGACAGGAATATTCTAACATGCATGCTTATACAAGGTAATCGAAATACATAGTGAGAAAAAAAAAACATAGTGAGTGTTTACATCTTAAAAATGTACTAGAGTAAAAGACACTGCTATGAACCCCCCTCAGGCTCCTCCCTGGTGCTTGGAGCATCCTGATCCCATCAATCTTGCACATCTTGGTGCGGTTCTGTTGTTCTCTTTCCTGAGTGTCTGTGAGGTACAATGAAAATCCATGCCACGCGGCTCACAATGGCAGAACAGGCTCACAGAATGACCCTGCTGCACCCTCACCCCTGGCTCCCAGGCTCAGCACCCCAGGATCTGGCTCCCCCACAAGGCCAAAATGATCATGCAAGGTAAACCTTTGGCATCAACTCAGGACATTTAGGTGGACGCAGAAACTCCAAGACACCCAGGCAAGAGGACAATGCGGTAAGCTCAGTGCAAGCAGAGGCAAGCGTTTCAGAGAGCTCAGTGGCCGTGTGGCTCCCACAGCAATCATTTTTTAAAAATATAAATACTTGCTGCATTGCCAGTCACAACTCATGTCCAATGTCCTCCAGCAAAGGGGCTGTCACCTGCTGTCTATGATGTGGCACACATTCTCTTCTTAAACAGTGGTTACTCCTTCCCTCTAAGCTAAAACCTTCAAAAGCATTTTCATACTCAACACCATGACTTCGATGCTCTTACTGCTCAGGGGAGCGAGCTGGCCTGGCGTGCACTGAGACCTGGTCATCACCCTCAGGACTGAGGGATAATCTTAATGATCCTCTCCAGCATTAACGGCCACTCACCATGTTCTTGTTTTTTATAGTGAAGAAACTGCATCTTAAAGGAAAAACACATAACTGAATTTTATCAAGACATAAAACTATTGTTTAAAAAAGATACCACCTGGAAAGTGAGAAAGAGCTGACAGAATGAAAAAGATGCTTGCAAGTCATGTACCTGAATGTGCAGACTCAACAGCAAAACACCATCAACTCAATCTAAGACTAGAAAAGAATATGAAGAGAAATTTCTCCAAAGAAGATGCAGAGGGCCGGGGAGATGGCTCAGTGGAATAAGCGCTTCCCTGGCAAGTGCAAGGGCCTGAGTTTGATCCCCAGTTCCTCAAAAAAAAAAAAAAAAAAGGAAAAGAACGCTTATCCAACAGTTTCTCAAAAAGATGTAGAACTACAACATAATCCAGACACTCCACTTATTCAAAAGATAGCTTGGAAGTTCCTCTCAAAATAAAAATTGATGTAATCCAAAACTTCCATTCATAGGTAGATATATGTCCAGGAAATGAACTCAGACAACCGCAGGAAGCTCACCTATGCATTATTCGTCATAGCCAAAAAGTGCAGCAATCAAGCATTCCTCAACAGATGAGTGTGCTAATGTGCTAAACCATACAATGAAATATTATTTGCCCATGACAAAGGAGTGTGGCTAAGAGCTACAGCATTTACCCCATCCCCAATAACATTTTCAGGCCTTGAAAGTATTATGTAAGTGGAAAAAGGCAGGCACAAGGGCCTTCTTGTGAGATTCCACTCACATGAAGTATCTCCATTCGCACATCTGTGGTGAAAGAAAGCTGCTGAGTGGTTGTTAAAGCTGGCGGTGGGTGACTGAAGAGGAACAGGGGCTTGGGAAGGTTTCACGTTGGTTTCACAGATCTATGGGCGATGACTGCACAGCACTGAATGTACTAAGGCCATTTCATTGCGCACTGTGTGGGCGGGCGTAGGGCCTGGAAATGCGTCTCCAGAAAGCTGTTATTAAAGGGAAGGAAAGCGGTGCCTACCACACCCAGAGCAATCTTAATCCTCCATTTCCTAGGTCACTGCAGCTATTTACATGGGCTTTAAGAAATGGTGACAGTATCTACCTTAGTCCCACCCATGAGAGAAAATGAATGTTAACGCTTTTGTAAATTCCACTGGAAGCATGACACGCCTTGAGGAAATCTGGAGCGGGAACTATCTGAGAAAGCAGGTCAGGTATCAAGCATGATTCGAGGGTCCACCCCATTCCTTGAGGGTGCTGGCTGCGGGCACACCCCAAGGGAAGGTTCCCAGTGAACTCTGGAGCGGCTGCCTGCTGGACATGCACCCTGGGGGACGCGATGTCCATGCAGGTGAGGAGGAGAAGCCTGTGGCATTGTGCATCATGTCTCCCGGCCCCACAGCCGTGCTCTGACACTGAATGGATAAGCAAATGAAGGCTGACGTGCTTCCTCTACCCCAGTCACCCTCGGGTTTATCCTGAACACAACACACAGGTTTGCTGTGGGTCAAGGATGAACTTTGTTCTGTTGTGTGGTAGAATTTCTTGTCCTCCTCCTACATGCACTAGGTATGTCCATCTAAAACAAGAGATATTTGTTTCTGTAGGTGGAACATCCTCTATTCAAAATGCTTGGGATCAGAAGCAATGTGGCCTGTTTTGTTTTGGTTTTTTTTTTTTTTTCCTGGTTTTTGTGATATTTGCATCTATGCCTTGTATCATAAGCTACCTCAGGGATCGGATGCAAGTCTGATCATGCAATGTGTTAGGCTTCGTGGAGCCCTTGTACGTGCAGGCTGAAGGTCAGCGGATGCAACACTTAGGTATGTACAGTTCATGGCATAAAGTCCACTTGCACATGGTGTTGGTGCCACAGCCTTTCAGACATTGAGATTTCAGATGGTGGGTTTGGAGGTTACATATGCCCAGCCTGTAAGTACATGGGAGGTGTTCACCCCGGGCCACTATGTCAAGGACGTAAGAAACACGACTTCAGGGCTCCATCGAAGCTTCTGCTCAGGAGTGACAGGAGCCATCCATACCTACTCCAGGTCTCCCCAGGAGAGGGGAGAAGCTGAGGTGGTCAGCACCCATCAGAAGCTGGACAGCGTGGCTTCCCCAGGCTTGTCCTGCCCAGACATTCTCTTGGTCCCCAACCCTGGTCCAACAAAGCCACTGCTGCCCCCTCTCTCTGCCCTGATGCTAACCCCTCATGTCTGGGCTCTGGCCACGGCCATGCAGTGCATATGTGCCATCGCTCCACAACGCACACCTCTCCAGGGCTAACCAGGCACCCTGTGAATGCTGAGGCTCTGCTCTTTCCAGTCAACCCCAATCTACCCCCCCACCTCAGAGCAGGGAAGAGGAGCAGAGTCTCTGAGAAGGGGACTCCGTGACAAGGCCCCCCTCTGCCTTCCATGATCCACCATATCAGTCTTCTGCCAAATTCCAGTTTCTGAAATTCAGACACCAAGACTTGTTTGTTACCTGTGGAGAACGTCTTCTCATCCCCTCCCTGAGGAGAAGCAGGCAGAGCGGGCCAGGCACCCAAGCAGGGACTGGGCAGTAACAGAAGACACCGAGGAAGGCACTCAGTGGCATGCTATAATCCTAAAGCTTCTATCATAGAGCCTCACAAAAGCTAAGATGCACTGGGAGATCCAGCGCCAGGGAAACGAAGTTAGATGGCGAGGAGCTGGGTGCTGCTCTACAAGGTGGGTCTTCAGTTGCTTGAGGAAAAACTCAAAATGGAAGAAGGTTGGTTTGTGGCACTCAGAATGGAGTAGGGAGACTGTTGCTAACCCTGCTGTGTCCACAGACACACCCCTCCCTGAATAAGAGTTGACCTTTGAAACCTTCTCAACCTTTGCTGATCCTCAGTACAACCAACTCACTCCCCTAAGCCTCTCAGAGACTGAGATTACCCCAACCCCTTCTGACCAGAGGGCTGCATCTTGCATGTGCTAGTGGTAATTTCCGATCCACCAGGGGTCAACTCCCAGCCTCCTAGGGCTTTGAAGCTGTAACTAGAGCTCCTATTCCATAAAACTTCAGAGGACCCTTTCAAGTTTGCTTGAATCTGTTTTCCCAGATTGCAATCCTAACTCACCTCAAGTAAGGATGATTTTCTTTGGCCTTAATTAAGTTGATTTCATTCGAGGTCAACGGGTCACAACCCCCCACACCTAGCTCCAGGTTTCCGCCCGGTTACTCACCTGCTATTTCTGATTATTTAAGATTATTTTCATGGGTCATACCAAAGATGAGATGATGGGGAGAGGGGAGGTCAGGGTCAGCCCAAGGTGGAAATGAGGGTTTTCCAAACATTCCCTGCACTTTGTACAGTGCCAGGGAGGCGCCCCAAGCAAATGCAGGATTCAACTACAGGCCGCGCTCAGAGGCCTCACCTGCCTGGCGCCTGAGGCTAGAAGGGCACTTGAATAGTGTTCTAGTAAACGGGCCACACCACCTGTGTCTGGCCTAAGCAGGAGAGGAACTCCTGGGAAGGCTACGGCCAACCCGTGAGGTCTCCATGTGCCCCAGCTACCAGAGAGGCAAGAACTTGGGAGCAAGTTGCAGGGAGCATTTATTCAAGTCAGAAATTTCTCAACAAAGAGTCCGTTCCAGCCCCACCTAACAGGGTCCAGGTGGAGATCCCCCAGTCAGGCAGAGTCCAGTCCAGGGGTCTTCAGAGTCCCAGCCAACTAGGAAGAGAGTGACCCTAGGTTCCTGATCAGGCCTAGCTGTCATTGCAGAACTAGACAAATAAGAGGCCAAGAAGCCGAGGGATCCATCTTCCAGAATAGATTTACGCTCTTTAAAAATACCCTTTCTCTTTATTAAAAAAAAAAAAAATCATTTTGTTTACTTGTTCATGTGCATCTTAAAATCCACAATGGTTCAAAGTACACAAAACAAGCACTCATTCACTACACACCAGCCAAGCCTCGGCTTGGAGGCTCCCAGCCAGACAGAGCTCCGTCTTGGGGCCAGAAGACAAAGGCAGTCCTTTCAGCCATCTCTTCACGACCTGGCCTTTGTCCCAAACAAAGAGAAGACAAAAGCCCATGAGCGCTGGCTGTGCAGGACAGAGGTGATTGACAGCTTCACCAGGCAATTCTATCTCAACATCTACAAGTGGATTTAACACAAGTAGACTTGCATAACTAAAAACTTAACATGACTCTAATATCACAAATCCAAAAGAATAACAGTTAGTTTTATTAAACACAGCTTTCAGTGCTTTTTCTCCAGTGTTTGAAGATATATTATTTGTTCCCCTGTATATATGATAAACATTTTATCATATTTTCTATAAGGAGAATAAAAAGATATTCTAGTCTTTCCTCTGGTGTGGTTTACAAAAAACATTTAACTTTTAAATCATAGGCAAAGAGTGATGGAGGGCGAGTCAGAAGAGAAAAAGCATTATGGTGGATTTCAGTTAAGGTGTGCATTAGGAAATGGTACAAGAGTGCTCCAAGAGATGGAGAAGAGCAAAGGACCCTGGAACGTCCTCCTCATTAGCTTCATAGTAAATCTGGATCTGTGCTCATCCTTTCAAAATTACAGATCTCTGTATCTCCAATTGTTCTTACACTGCTTGTGCTTCTCCAGAGCACTTATTCTATTTTATTATGATATTATTATTTGTTTTCCTCTCTGCTTCATTGTATCAGGATGTATATCCTAAGGCGAGAGGGGCTACCGAATCAGCTTCTCCTCAATCTGAGAGAAGTTCAACACATACATGTTTGTTGAATAAATGAATAGAGGAATGGAAAAAAAAAAAGTAGACTTGCAAATCTTCCATTTTCTGGCAGCAAAACACATACTCTGAGGTTATGTTTAATTACAAAAATAGCCTTCTCTGGGGAGTTCTGTTGGCACCAGGGCAGCTTTCAAGTCTACCAAATTCAAGGGCTGAGAACAAAGCTTCAGCTGCTGCGGCCAGTGGTCCCAGCCCCTTGGCCTCTTCAAGGGCCATGGGCATCTCTGCTGTTGTCCTGAAACCTAAATGTGTGGTTCCTGCACAAGCTTGCTCCTGCAGAGGCACGTTTATCCGAAGTCTCTAGATGTCAGTATTCTTAACCCGACGAGGAATCTCAGTGTAGATCAGCGTTCCATAGCAGCTTCTCTCCCCTCCTCCTTCTCCGGGGACACTTGCCTCCCCTTGCTCCATGTCAGGCCCAGGGGTCATAGACACCAAAGTGAACCTGCCCTTTATTTTTCTTCAGGGTGGGGACTTATTCATATCCATTATTTCCAAAGCAGATAAGGGGAGGCCATAACAACCACACCAGGCAGCAGCTAACCAGGAAGGTCAGTGCCTGACAGCTGTAGGCTGAACCAACTGGATTTAACATGTGAAAGAAAAATCGTATCTAGACTGAACATGCCCAGACCTTTTTCTTGTCATTATTCCCTTAAAACACAGCTGCCAGCCATGCCTTAGCACTTATTTCACACTGAGTTTTAAGTGAGATTTAGAGTCACGGGAAGATTGCAAGGGTCGTACACGTAGGCCGAGACACAGCGAACTGAAGACCCTCGGGCAGTGGGCCCCTGGGTCCTGGAATGTGGTGGGAGCCCCAAACTCTCCACCCGCCAATACAGCCTCTCCTCACCCAGGACCCCCAGGCTAGGGGCTCGGGACAACAGAAACCTGTGCCAAGCCTACCACGAAAACCAGTTCCATCGCTGGCAGGAGGGATAAAAGAAAGAAAGAAATAGAAGAGTGCAGCAGAACATCCCACACTTTGTCTTGGTTTCCCTTGATTGTTCCTTCCACTTTTTCCTCCTTGGTGGCAAACTACCGTCTCAGTGGGCTTGGTCTGCCTCAGTCCAGCCTGCTGGGTTTATTCCAAGCAGTGCAACCTTTATCTTAACTGTTGTATCGCTGTTTATCCTTCCAAATGCAGGACTGACCAGAGCCGATAGGGTGGGCCTCCCAGTCCTATCAGCGTCTTCCTCTTAGCACATGTGTGACTTCTCCAGGGAGCTGCTCTCTGCTGCTCCTACTTAATGAAGATAAAGGCATCACAGCGGGCCTGGCTCTACTTGCGGTCAGCCTGAAGAACCCCTCCTGAGATTCGGCCTTGGAAACAATCAGCTGAGTGAGAAAACACTGGAAACAGTTGCTTACGCTCAGGACTCAGACCAGCAGGGCAGCGGAAGAGGGGCTCCTGGACTGAGAAGAGGAGTCTCACACTAGGCCAGGCCAAGTGTCCCCCCAGCCGGAGGGGGGGGTGTGCCCAGGGAGGGGTCCGTGCAAGCCTCTCAGGCAGGGTTCAGCGCATCTCTCACCCTCCAGGCTGCCCTGTGGAAGCAAAGGCTCCTGTGACAGTGGCGAGACCACCGCTCGTGGTCGTCCACACACAGCCTGTGGCTCTGTTAGGTTCCACTGTCCCTCAGCAAATGACGTGTTCACTAAGTTCAACTCAGGTTCCCTCATTACTCTTCCCGCAGAGCCACTGTGGACTCTCCTCACCTAGGAAATCACTCATGTGACAGCGTGTCCTCCTGTTACCTAAATCACCAGCATCTAAGGCTGTGGGTCTGAACCAAGAACATAGATGCACTGAGGTGGGCGGGGCTCTAGGACACCAGGGGGGACTTGCCACAAGCCCTGCTGCCCCCTAGTGTCAGAGCCTAGTGGCCTGAAGGGGAGCATCCCAAGTCTCCCCAGCTGTAGCCACCCCCCATGAACTCTGCTTTCACTCCAGAGCAAACCTGGGCACAGAGAGGCTCGAGGAGCCAAAGGGGGTGAACAAGGGGTGACCACGACTCACCTGAGGTCCCGTAGCAAAGCCAGAGGGAGGGTTTCCTGCCACACTCAGCCCCGCCCCTGCAGACTCTTACTGCCAGCATGGAGCAAACCTCCCTCCCCCTAGTCCTGCTGTTGAGCCCACAGCTGTTTTCCACTTTACGTAGTGCAACTGTGTTGGCAGTCACTTCTGACCCCAGGGCTGTGTACAAAGTGTTGAAGTGCTCCTCATGTCTCTGTCCTGGTGTCTTGTCAACTGTCCCCTACTCTAGATGACTATTTAGAAACCATCTTGTGTCCCTCAATGTGTCCTTGAGGATCTCACCCTCAACTTACTGAAATATTCCTTCCAAACAGATGCAATGCTCTCCCCAAGGGCTACTGGGCTTACTCAGTTCTTTGCACTGGCAGCTAGGAGGGCTGCTGCCTGGCCTCTGTGGGCCTAGCCATTGTCCACAGGGGCTTGGGCTTAGCTCAGAATGTTCTGACAGTCTTTGTGTGTCTGTCTCACCTCCCCACCTTCTACAGTGATAACATTTTGGGTCAGGCATATGGCCACCAGCCTAAGCAGCTACTTATCCGAACTACTGCATTGCTAGATGCAAGGAACCAGAAAAGGTGACATGCTTGAGTCACTCTGCACCTATCCTGTCCCCAGCAGCCTGGCCTTGATCAGGATGGACTGGAGCCCATGAAAGATTCAGCCATTGACATTTCTGCAGAATACTCTGTCAACACCAAATTATGAAGCCATTAGCAGCAAATACAGTGAAGATCTCTTGGGACCTGTTCTTTCACTACGCAGAAGT
>NW_004524599.1:18245121-18249898 GCF_000260255.1 Octodon degus
TGGATGGGTGGTTGGTTGGTTAGGTGGATAGATGGATGGGCAGATGGATGGAGGGGTGGAGGAGAGGGGGTGGCAGGAAGACACTGACGTAGGACACCTCAACAAGCTGATGGTCTTGTATGTACATTTCACAGTCTACACTATCTGATTTCTGAAGACTGAATTTTGGGAGTTAGGCTTTTCTAGCACACTTAGTATATTTTAGTTTTTCTTCTCTGAGGAGACTAACCCAAGAAACTGACATGAGGGGTGCAATAAGCCTGAATATGCTGCCACATTCTAAGATGACCTACCTAAGAAAGTCAGAATGACTCAAGGAGAATTTGTATGTTTATTGTAATATGATCCTCTTTTCCATAAGGGTTCTATTAACATTTTCACTTGTGAAATGCACATCGTTTCTTAATACGAAAAGGGGAAATCTACAACTGTCTTCCCTTTTCCAGAAGACTGGCAAACTTCCAACTTTCTGCCCCTGAAAGACATTCAAAGCTTGTGATTCTGCCTCAGAGCACCGACCGTTACTACCACACTGTTTTCCAAAGAGATTAGATGCTTCCTAATCAAGAAGGGAGGTGGCTGGTGTGGGAGATAGCTCGGCAGTCTAAGCGCCTGCCTAGCAAGCACAAGGACTCGGGTTCAATCACTGGTACCACATACCAGCCACTGAAAACAGGCATAGCGGTTCACACTTGTGATCCCAGTCCTGGGAAGGCTGAGACAGGAGATCACTGAGCCTGTGGTACACAGAGAGACCCAGTACCAAATACATACATAAATAAATAAATCTTAAGAAAAAAATGAAGGGAGGTGGCGACTGCAGCCTGTCAGTGCTGTCTGTGATGTCGCCAGGCGTGGCTGGCTGCTGTCGTGCACTGTGGGCCACAATGCGGAGCGGAGCAGGCGCTGCCCCTGCTCCTGAGGTTGTCAACAGGACTCGACAGCCTGGGGCTGGCGGGAAGAAGTACTAGGCTAGGGAGTCCCACTGCCCACCTTAGGGAAGAGAGTGCTTGCTGTTTGTTTGTGTTCCACTAAGGACTTCAACTTAAATTCCACCCAGCCAGAGCCTGGAGTGAGTCACAGCAGAGACCTGTGCTCCTCTGTGGAGCCCACTGGATTCTGAAGGCTTCACTTACACTCGCACTGGGGACTTCTCTGCCTGTGGGTCCCTGTGTGCTACCAACCCCTCTGCCCGACTTCCCTCACCTCTGGGGAAATGCTCTCCTGCCCAGGACGCTGTGCCCTTCTGCATGCGCAGCCTCTGTCTGTGCCCATGAACTCCTCCCATGCCAACTTTCCTCTTCCAAAGCTCTGGTCTGCTAGAAGAGCAGAGATGTATCTGGGAGTTGGAAAAGGCAGGCACAGAAGGGAGCAGACTCCCTACCCGGGGCAGCGGGAAAGCTCCAGGGCCCGCTCAGGGTAGGGGCTCCTGACACGGTCCAGGTGACGATTCCCAAGCCCACCATGTGATCCAAGCAGCAGAACACATTGATCAGCGCTCCCTCGTGGCTGCCAGGAACCAAAAGGGAGGAAGAAGTCAGTAGGTGCCACCTCCTGCGGCCACAGCTGGAGTGCACACCCTGGAGGCTGCCCCAGGAGACTGCAATTCCAGGGACCCTACAGCCTGGGGGCTGCCCTGCTCTCTGAGAAAGAATTCCCAGTTCAGCCTGTTGAGTCGGAAACAATGAAATCCAACCCCATGGACTGAGATTGAAAGCGAAGGATGGAGCAAGATGTTAGCAAAGTGAGGCTTAGCAGGGTGACACGGCCCGTGCTGCGCTCACTCACACAGGCCAACCGGAGAACACAAGGGAAGGAAGGGGGCAGCGCGAAAGTCTTCCCTGGGTGACGTGGAATCCGCTTGTGAAACGTCTGCTTTTAATCTTTTGCGCCCACCGATCTTTCTGTTACATGGGTTGGCCATGAATTCACAAAGGACATGGATTTTCCCATTTTATTCCTGGATATTTCCAAGATGAATCACACTGGACAAGAGAGTAGGAAAGTCTGAAGCTACTTGGCATTTTGGGACTAAATCCTATCTACTCAGGAAAAAATTTCAAGCAAAATAATCAAAGTATTAAGGCTTTAATTAAAAGAAGCAAAAACTTTCTGTTCTGCATTACAGGATTATGGTCTAAGAAGAAAATTGGCGTCATTCTAAGAAGTCTCACTGCCTGCCCGCCTGCCTTTCTGCAAGCGACAGAGCTCAGGGGCATCGCTCATCTTACAACCAAAGCTCTTGGAGGAAAATAATGCCAGCGACTCCTCACAGGAAATCAGAAATTGGATCCAAAACATTCGCTGTGTTTTTACTGGGGCAGTGAGGGGGAAAGGGAAGGAGAGGGTGTGCCTGTGTGCGTGTGTGCTTGTGTACATGCGTGTGCTAGTGTGTGTGCACAGGCTAGTGTCTGTGTGTGCATGCTATTGAACTCCTGCAAAAATAGTTTTAAAGATTCTTCTGGATGGATGGGTGGAGGAGTAGTTGTAGTTGGGGGATGGATGGATGGATGGATGGACGGATAGACAGGCAGGTCGTCAGGAAGTGTTGGGATGTAGGGAATGCTGGAGGTCTAGTGCCACACCTCCGAGGGGCTCTGCACCAGGCCCAGTCCTGTCAAACACACCCCTGGCAGGAGCCCCTCCCCCACACAGACCGCCCACGAACAGGACTTAAATGATCTGGGGCAGATTCCTTTACTGCTCCAGCTCAAAAAATGTACAGGATGCCTTACAGATGGTAGATCTGTGGTGGTGAGAGCCAGTGATTGCGCCTGGCAAGGAGCCCGGAGACCACGTTGCCACAAACCATCTCCACGCGGCTCACCTTTCCTGCCCTGGCCTCCCTGGAGGAGAGCAGAGCCTTGCAGCCCCTAGCTTCCTGGGAGGGAACTCGGCTGAAAGGGCAGAGCAGAGTCCATGTTGGCCAGCTTAGCCCCCACTGTGAGCATGAACACGCTGGACACAGCTCGCTGGCTCCTCCAGATGCCCTGCTTCATTAGCCCTTCTCAGACGGGAATAGAGCAGCCTCCGGATAAGCCTGCAAGACACAGGCCCTCAGCAGGGTCAATATAAGGAGCACCTTCCTGAAAGCCCGTGTCGGAAGGCAGGTGAGGGAACTGACTTCGCAGAAGGAAGAACCTGGCTAGTGCCTTCCTGTAGGGTCCTCAGGACCAGAGGCAGGGATGGAAGGGGTCCCCAGCCCCGAACACAGGAGGCTTTCAGGTCAGCAGCCATAAGATACATTTGGTGGGGAGGGAAGCTGAGGAGGAGGAGGAGGAAGGAGGAGGAGGAGGACAAGGAGAAGGAGGAGGACAATGGGAGGAGGAGGAGGACAAGGAGGAGGAAGAAAAAGAAGAGGAGGAAGAGGAGGAGGAGAATGAGGAGGAGGAAGAGGAGGAGGACAAGGAGGAGGACGAGGAGGAGGAGGAGGAGGAGGAAGAGGAGGAGGACTTTCTCAGTGTGTTTGTCAAGTTAGGAGGAAAAGAATTCCAAATGAAGTAGTCAGACCTTGAGAAGCTCACTTTGGACCCTTAACTAAAACTTCCCCTCTTTGTGTAGTTGTTTGAGATACAGCTCAGGAGTTCTTCTCTGCACTGACCCCCACAGACACACCCACAGCTGCTGCCAGTGACAAAGCCAAATGGCAACACCTGAGGTGCCTGGTCATTTCCTCCGCTTCTAGCACTTTGTCTGCACTGCGTCATGCCCTACAGCCTAATCTACCTTTCCCTGGGCAGGGCCTTTCTGTAAATAGCCACCTTGCTTTATGGCCACTGTCCAAGGCGATACCTGGGGACCAAACTAACAAGAACCCTAAGCATGAAAATCACAACACTGGGCAATTTCAGATTGCTTTGAATCTGGCATTTCCTTGGAAACCCAGTAGGGTCCAGGGAGGCTCTGTATATCCATTATGCTCAAGAAAATGCTAGGATAATTTGGGAATCCAAGCAAGGAAGAGACAGAGCCTCCCAGCCCTCAGGAAGCAGTGGGCAGGGGCGAGCCCCGAGACTGGGAGCTCTGGTAGCACACTGAAAGTTCTTTGTTTCTGTTTTTAGCAATAAAAATCACACCCTTAAGACCAAAGATCGGAATGAACCTAATAATAAATACATTTTACTATCACAGAGGGTTATTTCATTTTTCAGTCCAGAACTCTTTGTGGCTTTAAGGACCTCTGAGGGTCTTCTCTGCCCGTCGGGGTGCCTGCCTCAGGGACTCCAGCTTGGTAAGCGCACTCGCCGTGAGCACCAGCATGGAACCCTAAAGTTGGAGAAGGACATTGACTGGGGCCTCAGGCAAAGCTCAGTAGTGAAGCATGTGCTGAGCATGCGTGAGGTCCTGGGTTTGATCCCCAGCACCCCCCCCCACACACACACACACGCACGCACGCACACACTCCACTCTAATAACTAAGCTTGAAATTGCCCAAGTGAGGAGGGCCCCGATGTCCACAGCAACGCCAGCCTTGCTTAGTCAGCTCGGGGCAGGGACCCGCTGTGTCTTGTGTCCCATGCAGACAGTGCTTCGAAGCAGGTGGCCAGCTGCTGTACCCTGCTTGGGTCTGGCCGTTGGTATTGCGGACACAAGCTGCAGCAGTGAGGGACGGACTGTCAGTCACGTACTGTTACTGTAAATGTTAGATACAATCAACGATATCTTGGCAGAGCTGTCTGCCTTTCAGGCGACACCTGGATGTGGATCCAGCGATGTGCCAGTCCGTAGAGGGCTGGGCTTCACTTACCTCGCTCCGGAGGAGCCCGGGGCCTTGGCA
>NW_004524599.1:18251283-18274569 GCF_000260255.1 Octodon degus
AATCCCCTTCATCCCCACAGCTGGCAGACCTGCTGTCACCTCTGCAACAGCCACCTCAGCTCTGCGGCCGGGATGGCGTGGAGACTCCTAGCCTCTGCTCCCGCCTGCTTCCGCGCTCGTCCTGCCATTCGCGCTGGAGTGTGGTTCACTTTGCAGAGGCGTCGCCCTTGCACAGGTGCCCACTCTCTTCATTATAAAGCTCGTCTCACTGTCAGCTCCCCAGGGAACACAAACAGAGCCCAGGGGTCAGGCCCTCGGGCCTCTCCTGCCTGGGTCAGAAGCTCCCCAGGCGGAGCCTTCCTGGCATCCTGTGGAGAAGGGGCCCTGTGCCCTGGGGCCACAGAGAAGGGGCCCTGTGCCCTGGGGCCACATTCTCCAGGTTGGGAGGATCCACAGGCGTCATCTCACTCAAACTTTCCCATGACCCGAGGGCCATGTCACAATGAGGATGTAGCGCCACATGGTCAGGGGCTGGATGGATGAAGGGGGAGAGTGGTCATCAGAGGTCTTCACCTGGTGGTCACCTCTGAGGTGGCCCAACCAACACAGTGAGGTCACTCAGATGTGGGGTCACAAAACAGCTCTGTGGCTTCTATGTCATTCTCTTTTCTGCCCCAGCCCCAAGTTGCTCCCTTTGAGGGAAACCTCCTGACATGCTGAGGGGACATTCCTAGGTACTGGAGAGGCCCGTAGCCAGAGGAGCCACAATCTCAGCCACACAGGCAGCAAGCACAGCTGACTCTGAAGCCCAGTGGAGCCTTGTGGGCTGCAGCCCTGGCGCCACCGTGCAACCACACCTCAGGAGAGACTGGGGCACAACTGCTGGGCTGAGGTATTCCTGAACCTCAGAATTGGGACACGATGGGTCCTCATTGCTTACAATCTTTAAACTTAAGACAGAATTGCTAGTTATAAAGACACTAATAATTAGGTAACTAGTACAATGAATTCATGTCAGTTCCTTGTGATTTATCACACTAGTACACTATTCCCTAAGATTACTATGGATAAAAGTTCTCCTTTGCTTATTATTCAGTATCTTATCTGTCCAACCAGTTCTTCTGATCTTCCAGGCAGGCACAGTGGCTCAACCCATAACTAGCACCCTGCACCACATCAGGAGTGCTGGTATTATCCACCCATTTGTAGCTTCACAAAACCACGTCTTGGAGTCCTGAGGCCGCCCGTGTGACGTGGCAGGGGGACGTAGCCCCAGGTCGTGCCCTAGCAGCATCTCTTTCACCATCCTCTCTTGACCAACAGCTCTCTTGTCCAGCCAGCATCAGTTTTAAGCTTCCCCTGGCTACAATGGCACACGCATTCGACTCACTTATTGAGGGTGATTTAGGTCACAAGAGAACATCTGTGAAGATCCCTGTCCCCCTGCCAGATCCTTGGGGGAAGCTTTGAGGCTCATGGCTGCTGCCAGCCATCCATACACATACCTGAGAGGGAGCTTACCTGCGAAAGGTCGCAACCAAGGGCACGGTTGGGAGATGCTCTGTAGTCTCTCAGTTAAAACTGGACCAGCTTCTGCCTGTCTGTCCCAATTCTCTCTCACTTGTGCTCTCGCTCTCACTGTCTCGCTCTCTCTCTCTTTCCCCTAAATCTGTTCTTAGCCATCTTTTTCTATATTTTGTTAATGAAATAAATCTAATTATTAATATCACCTAAAATATTCATCTTATATATAATGCTGGGCAGGCAATGCTATAAATACTGAGTGAAATACACCATTCTAGAACTTTCTAAGCTGTTTACCAGAAACAAGCCCGTGAACTCAGTGGAGTGTTCTTGGTGATGACTAAAACAATGACAGCAATATGCAAGCTGGCTCTCCTTCACTCACCGCTCCCCTATCAGCACCCAACAAGAAATATGGACGCACGCAAGGACAGGATGAAAGTTACTCAAACTGGGGGATACTTTCAGGCCTCGTGAGGTTTCTAGCACGGTGGCACCGTGACTTCCTGCAGATACCAAAGCCCAGGGATGCTGAAGCCCCTTCTACTTGAACGGACTTAGGGACATCCTCCTGTATATCGTAAGGCATCTCGAGATGGCCCACAATGCCTACGGGAGATGCTTCACAAACACGTGTCTTCACGTGTCGTGTAGGCAATCGTCACAGGAAAAGTGGTCTGGACCTGTTCACTCCAGAGGAGACCGTCAGAGACAGACTGCAGGGCTCCCCCGAGCAGCGAGGAGCCGTTGTCAGCTTGTGGCTGGCCGGCGTGGATGCCGCTCTGTGGAGGCACAAAGCCCACTCCATGAGCAAGCAGTGTGCGCCTCGGACACTGCGGCAGCACGGGGCTGAGGAGCCAGTGCCCAGGGGCACAGAAGAGGCACAGAGCAGAAGCAGCCCTGGGAGGAAGGCGCCCCAAGCTGCCCGGCCGCAGATGCTTTCCCAGGAGCTCCAGGCCTATGCCACGAGAGGGGGCTCACAGTTCTCAGAAAACCTCTCGGTGGACAGAGCTGCCCACTAGAGGTTTGAAGGAATGGAGGAGCCCAAGAAGCAGGTGCTTACCCTTAAAAAAAAAAAAAAAAAACTCATGTGTGTTTTGCTTTCTAGCCCACATTACTTGTATATGTGTATGCCCTTGGCACCCAGAGTTCAAATTACATCGTGTGTGTGTGTGTGTGTGTGTGTTTATCAGGAATTGAACTCAGGACCTTGTGCTTGCCAGGCTGAGCTATACCCTGGCCCTCAAACTATTTCTTGTTTCTTAATCAGAAATGCTAAGTGAGGAGAGCTATTGTCACATATTGGGTTGTTTAATCAGACATTTCTCTAATGACAGAAATATTCAAACCTCTGGGCTCTTCAAAATGCAGCGTCTTGAGCACGCCTTGCACCTGCTGAAGGACATCTCTGTTGCTTCCAAGGACTGGCTACTGTAAACAAGTCTGTTGTCAACCCTGTGTGAAGGGTTTTGTGCAGACATAAATGTTCAGCTCATTCTAACCCCTAACAGGACCATCACTGCTGGGTCACATGTTGTTATGGAGTGAGTCCCCCCATCACGTACACTGAAGCGCTGGTCACTGACACGACTGCATTTGCAGAGAGAGCCTTTAAAGCAGTAACATCGTCACCAGAATGGTAGGAAAGACAAGGTCAGGCCTAGTGTCTCTGTGACAAGAGGAAGAGACATCGGAGGCCACCCCAGGCCACCCAGGGCCAGCACAGAGGCTGAGTGGGGCCTGGCAAGGAGGAGAGCCCACTAGCACTTTGAGCTTGGGCTTTCAGCCTCTGAGACTCTAAGCCCCTGGCTTTGCCCTGTGTAAGCTGCCCTCCCCGTGGTACTCTGCTGTGACACCCCAAGGGGCCTCTGCCACAGCGCAAGGGCCTTCATTCACCGTCATTCTTTCCAGCAGTGAGTTAAGACCATCCCATCTTCTTCTCACTGTACTTGCAATTCCTTGGTGACATGAGAAGGTAAACGTTCTTCATCCGTTCATCGGCCATCTGCGTATCTGCCTGGTGATATAGCTGTTCGGAGCTCTTGCTCTTCTTTAATGCAATTGTTTGTTTTCTTCTTGTTAAATTTCAAGAGCCCTTTGTTTACTTTGGATAGCCATCCAACACCAGATATGTTTGTGCAGATGCAAGTCTTCCAGTCTATGCACTGAGACTGTACTTTAAGATTGTTTTTGCACTCACTTCTTTTTTAAAATTGTGATACAACCCACATATTACAAGGCTCACCCTTATAAAATGTACAATTTTGGAAATTTTTAGGACACCCACAGGGGTTACAGCCTAACCACTATCTAACTCCACGGCATTTTCCTTTCACAGTTACCCCACTTACCCGTCTCCTGGCCACTTAGCAGCCCCTCCTCTGCTCTCTAGCTTGGAGGATTTGCCTGTTGTGGGAAATTTGTACACCTAAAGTCACACAGCCTACAGCGTTTAGTGACCAGCTTCTTTCATTTGGCATAAATCTCCTGGTCTCCTTCCCATCCTAGCCTGAGCTAACACTTCGTTCTGCTCTCTGGATGGACAATCCACCCCCCCATGCATGACGCACACCTCTCATTCATTCACTGTTTGGAGGACATTCAGGTTGTCTCTCTTACTGGCCGTTATCAGTAACACTGCCACAAACATTCTGGTGCAACTGGTTATGTACACATGGGATTTCAAATCTTCGGGGCCGCTGGCTGAGTTGCTGGGTCATAGATGGCGACTTCATGTGGAACTGTTTTCCGATCCCGCAGGCAGTGCTCCAGGGCTCCAGCTTCCCCACGTCCCCCGCACTGGTGGCTGCTGGTTGGCTTTCTGAGCATGTTCGCCACTGTGTGCCATTATTACAGTATCACTTGGATCTTTTACACATCTTCAGTTGAGTCATTTGTTGTCATCTTGAGCTGAGCTGCAGGACCTCTTTATGTGCTCTCTACCCTTGCTGGGACCGAGCCACGTGGGGCGGGTGTTCCGTGGCCTGGGACCGCCCCACGCCGCCGGTGTCTGTGGTCCATGCGCTTTCCCCATGGCATTTGCAAGCAAGCACAGGTCGTAACTCTGACGGAGCCCAGGGCATCTATTTTATCTTCTTTTTTATTTACTCTTTTTTTAAAGAATGGTGTTCGAGACGGAACCCCGGGCCATGCACACACTAGACGAGCGATCAACCACTAAGCTATACTTGAAACTTCTCTTTTACTTTTATAAAAGTGAAATGTATATTTTTTTTTATTTTTTCTCCTCCTCCAGTCTTCTTCTTTTAGCTATTTCTTATACATCAGAATAATGGGTTACTTAATGCTTCTGCCCATCTTACCCATTACATGTGCCATTTGAACTGTAGTTTTTAATCAAACAATTAGCTCCACCTTCTGTGAAAATAAACAGCCTCGGGCCATTTCCTTCTTCCACAAAAGTCAAAATTCCCAAGCCAAGGAGTAGCTCAGATCCCCAAAGCTGTCTGTGAGAAACTATGTCCTCCTGTTGGTGGCATTTTAGGGAGGAGGGGTACATTTCCTGTCTAGTGAAGCTCTCATCACGTTTCAGTCCAAATAAAGCTGCACGAGTTTTCAGCTTGGGAGGATGCGAGGCGGGGACCTGCAGGGAGAGCTGCTATGTGCGTGCGCTGCTTCTGTGCCGGGCTTGCCAATCAAAGGCGTAAGTGAGCCCGAGCCTCGCCTGGTATAGACTAAACAGCCAGGGACTGGGGGTGGGAATTTGCTTACAGAGAGATTTCCTGCCTGGTTTAGAGGTCAGTGGCTGTGGAAACACAGGAGTTGAGGGGCTTGCTCTGTGACTCAGTGCCTGTTGGTGAATGGGAACCCGTGCCCCTTTTGTGCGCACGTGAAGCCATGGGCAGGACACACAAGGGGATTTTTGCCTAACACCACTCATACCAGCTTCGTCCCCCAAAAGAAGCAGTACAGTCAGGTCTCATCCCAACTACCTGGAGGTCTATCTTCCCAGGTAAAGAGCAGCACTGTGTGCCATTGGGCATGGTGCTCAGGAAACGGATGAGGATGTGCCGTTGTCCTTGCAGGGCCTCAGTGAGCTTCTCAGTAGTGAGCTGAGTACGGGAAGCACGCTTGGACAGAAATCTTGTCCTTCGGAACACTCCTTAGTGAGTATTATCAGTGATCCAAGGTTCACCTCTGACAGGACTGAAAGAAACCCACGGGAAAGGGGACACAAGCACCACTTAGGGCTGGCCAGATAGCTCAGCAGACTAAAGCGGCTGTTCAGGTAGAGCGCAGCAGCCGATTCCGATCCCCAGCATGCTGGGCCCACCCCCAGGACACACTGAGGGGGAGACTGAGACTGGGTGTGGTGGAGCATTCCTGTAATCCCAGAGTTTGGGAGGCTGAAAACAGGAAGATCACTATGATTCTGATCTATGTAGTGAGACTCTGTAAAACCTGTAGACCCTGTACTAAATATATTAAGAAAGAAAAAAAGAAAGAAAGAAAGAAAGAAAGAAAGAAAGAAAGAAAGAAAGAAAGAAAGAAAGAAAAAATAAATTACAGTCTGCCTCTGGTAGTGTGAGGGTAGGCTCGAATCTTCAGTTATCAGAACTGACTCCCAAGGGTAATTAATTAAGATATGTAATTACAGTTTTGTTAATACAAAGAATCAGACAGTGGTGCCAGAATAACCCAAGGACAAATTAGTATTACAAAGCCAGCACACTACCGCAACACAAACTGGAGCTCACAGGAGGGAAAACAAAGATGGGACTACACAGTAAAAATGACAGTGATGGTAAGAAATCCTGGAGGCTGTGTCACCTTGGCAGGAGGAGGGCCAGGCCTCGAGCCTGTGCCTGGCCTCGCCCCTCAGCCCAGCCCTCGGGCCTGCCTCTGTGCAAAGCTCCTCACCCTCCCGGCCCTCCCGGCCCTCCCGGCCCTCCCAGCCCGAGCCCGCCGATTCCCTCTAACCTGAGCACATCCTGAACATATTTACAGCGGCAGCTTCCCACGGGGCAGTGTTGGTGGGACCTCTTAGCCACCTCCTTCATGGGATTTAGGAAACAAGGTTAGTGACGTGTTGCAATGAGTTGCCTGGAACCCAGTAAATACCTGCTTACTGAATGAATAAATGAACCAATGCATTTCATTTTTATACATAATATAACCGTATCTTACCTTAATCTAGAAAAGCCAGGGCTGCTTTACACATGATAGAACTAGTGCACCCCTGGAAATGTGCTGTATTATGGAAGTTTACTTTGTTATAAAGAAAAGCTGCTCTATGGAGAACTAATTAGAGAGAAACACACACATGATTCTTGGTGTCCATGGAGACAGCGGACCCAGACCTCCTTCAGCTAACAGAATTCATTGACACTCGTATCCCTGTATAAAATGACTGAGCGTGTGCACACGAGCTACCCACCCCTGCGTGCTTGGTGTCCTCTCTGGATCCCCGTAATACCTACAAGGTGGCTGCATGCTCCTTCAGCTGTGTAGCATCATCGTGGCTCTCCGCACACAGTGTCCCCCAGTTTGATTTTTGGAATTCCTGGATTTTTTTTTCAAATAATTTTTTTAGAAACTACAGACAGACACAGGGGCCAGCCATGTATGAGAGTGAATAAATGACAGCAGATCACAGAATGAAATGTAATATAAATTAAAGAACAATTTTTTTTACTCTAAAAGCAATATTCATGTGTCTAGCTGCATCGAGGCAGCTGCTAAGCAGGAGTTCTGCAGTTTCCATGCTGAACGATTGTAGCCACTTACACTGAGAATCGTGACAGAAGTGCATCCTCTCCAAAATCCTCCTGTCCCAGGATGACAAGCAGCCCATTTCTAGTAGGTAACTCGAAGGTAGTTTTCAATGTAATTTTGATAAAGTCAACACAAATTAAGGTGAAGTAAATTAATTATTTAATATTCTTAGTAAACATCAGAAAGCTGGTTTGTAGGAAATAGGGACAGGAGCTAATCAGAGTGACAGAAAGAATTTGCTATTGTAAGTTTGGTGCTTTGTTTGCATAGTTATTTTTTCTGTGCTTTATTTTGAAAAGAGATAAATACATTTATACAGCTTAGGTCTTTTTATGTTTTAATCAATGGAGAGCCCTTTTTGAAAACAAAACTATTTCTGAGTATCAGCTATCACAGGATTCATAAATTCAAATTCCAACAGGTTCCACCTCGTTGTTTAATTTGCTGTAAATATTTTTATATAATCCTACATTTAAAGCTATGGCTATGTAATGCCTGACAACCTAAAAGAAAAAAGAAAAAAACATTGGAATTCAATAAAAAGCATTAACCTTCCAAACCCTAACATAAACCACAGTCAGAACGCCTGACGCTAACCTGCGCCACGCAGTCAGGCCCAGGAGCCTGGCCCTAGGCCGGCTATGTCATCATGTCATCGCTTGGCCTGCGCTCTCACGCAAGTTAATTCCCTCAGGATTTAGTTTCCTAATCTGTCAGCCGAGCCTCTTCACCATCACCGTCACGGGTCCCTGTGCGGCAATCTGGAGGGACGCCTGCGCTGCCTAGGTCCTAGTAAGGGCCACCTGCGCCGCCAGCCTCTACCAGGCAGAGGGCATTGCAGAGGTCCTGGCCAAGGAGACAGCAGCCGGCCTCACCTGGCGGACCTGCAGGCGCAGCTCCCGGACGGACGGGGTGCAGGGCGCGCTTCTTCTCATTATTGTTCTCATGCGCTCCAGGAGTGGATATTGAGCCCAACAAAGGGGCAATAAAGTGTCATTGTCGGCCAGGCTGATTGATGCCAGCCCTGCGGCGGCAGCAGTTTCCTTAGTTACTCCAGCATTTCTAATTCTCACGCTGGAGCCCAGCGCGCGCACAGGGGAGGGGGCGGCACACGGGGACGAGACTCATGACAGGAAGCTGGACGCTGGAGCCGTTCTGACCCAAGCAGGTCTTAGCGGCGGAGGCCAGCAGGGAGCAGGGCCCGCGCAGAGGCCCTGGAAGGCCTCCTTGTGTCCGAAGACAGTGGTGGGAAATGCCCCCCGGCCCGCTCCGAGATGCCATATCCCACGCAGCCGTGCAGACCTGCCGCTCCTCTTCCTCCCTGCCCGTGGTGACCACGTCCATGCTGTCCTCTCGGCCACAGAAGCCTTTCTTCCTCTTTTTGTAGAACGAAGTGACCTTCCAGGTGCAGCTCCAGTGTCCTCTCCTGATCCTGTCCCCACAGCTGTTTTGTCCTGGCTGGGCCACCTACCTCCATATTTCTACCATTCTTTAAAGACAGGGACTTAACTGCCTTCTCTGACTGCCTCCCCTGGGCCTGTCAGAGTGTGAGGCATAAACCAGCAGCAGCTGCAGCGTGGAGGCCTGGAGGAAGATCGAGAGGCCATGGATGGCAGAGACAGAAGAGTGGAGAAGGTACCAGGAATTAACAGATTGTGAATAGTCTGGAGTTCGTGGGAAGCACACCCGAATTCCCTAACGCCCTGATCTGCACTGGGCCTCCAGGGGACAGTCAGCCCATTCTGCCAACAAACATTGAAATAAGGCCACTTCTTCCGATAGTTACTGTCCACCTCTTCGCCAGTCTGTGCAGCCAGAGCCAGAAACATCTTGGTCATAAAACTCTTGTCTCACAGAAAACATCCAAGAAGGAAGGTGTCTTTAACCACGGAGCCCTGCAGGTGCATGCCGGGAGCTGGTGGAGCTGGTAGGTACACAGCGGGTCCCTGGGCGGCTTCATACTTGTAGAGCAAGCCAAAGGAGTCAGGCTGGGGGTGGCTCAGGCCGGCTGGGTCTCTCATTCCTTCCTGGGGAAATGGGCAAGACTGCAAGCCAGGAATGATCCAGAACATTCATGAAATCAGTTCAAAAGAAAATGGCTTCTCTTTTCTGACCCATCTAACCACAAGGATCCTTTGAAGGAGGCTGCAGTAGGTCAAGCTTGCTACATAGAGAAAAGTAGGAGAGCCATTGTCACTTATAAAAGCTCCACTCGGCGCTCCTCACAGTGCGCAGCATCTCAGAGAAGAGCATTCTGGGACGTTCCCACCCTGGCCAGCAGCCCTGTGGGCCGGCAGTGGGCAGCTGCGCTCTTGTGCCTGGCGCTTACCTTCACAGGTCTTTCTCACTCCGCTTTCCATGAGGGTTTCTCTTTCCCTCTACTCCTTTGGGATGTTCCCACAGACTCTGGAACGACTTTCTCTGTCTAGCAAATTTTCTACATGCTCTTGCTCCCTACCTTGCTTCACTTTTTTTTTTTTTTTTTTTTTTTTTTTTAAAGAATATTTGTTTGGTAAAGACAAGCCAATACTGCAGATTTCAGGGAAGTGCTTATTCTACTGTGCCATCTCCTCCGCCCCCTTGTTTCACTTTTTATCTGTACTGTCCATATCTTTTGGTAGATTTTATGTAGGCGCCATGTTATTTAAGGTGTATTTGATTTGTCCTGGCAATGTTACTTAGTGATGGTTAAATCAGAGATAAATACAATTGTCTCTTCTATGGCCAAAGAATATATTCCCAGGATTATCATTGAGTAATCCCAAATCAAACCAAATAAATACTATGTATTTTCCTATACATGTATACGTATGATAAAGTTTAATTTGTAAAGTAGGCTCAACAAGAGATTAGCAATACTCAGTAATTAAGTTGAGCTCTCCAGAAGTAAACCAAAGTGGAAGTCATGCACATGTGGCCGACAGAGCTCTCTTCCTCTCACGCCCTAATTTCGGACATGATATTTCCACACCAGAACTGACCACAGGTATCTTAAGCCACACAAAGCAAGAGTAGGTGGGGAGGGGGTGACTAGACCCTGGTGCGTGGCAGCCCCAAAACCTAGGCTGCAAACACACGGATCAAGCCAAAAATGTGTAGCTAGGGTTGGCGCAGGGGCGCAGCTTTGGCCTAGTGCCGCCAGGCCCGGTTCCACCCCAGCCTGGGGCGGGGCCAAGACGAAATAGCACCTTCTTTCGAAGCCTTCCTTAGCAGCGAAGCTCATTGCTAAGTGTTCGCCCATCAGCAGTTTTTCTCTGTGAGGGTATCGTCCTGGGATTTTGTCATGGATGAAAGATTCTGTGAATTTAGGGGCGTGCGTGACCAGAGGCAAGTGTCGCCGAACGGGGCCGCGATCTGCGTGGAGCTTGCGTCGCGCGCTCAGCATCCCGCAGAGCCCTTCACGCGCAGCCTCCTTCCCGGAGCTCTCCGACATTACCGCATGGAGGCTACCCGGCTTGCGGGGCGGCGAGGACGAGGCGCGGCCCCTTGGAGGAGGCCTCCCTCCCTCACCCAGAGCGCGCCTGTCTTTCAGCTAGAAAGCCTCGGAAGGCACGGAGGGGGTGGGAGTCGGAGAATGGAGCCCTGTAAATCCCAGTTGAAATGCTGCCTTGAAGATCAGTGAGATCATTTAAAGCTAGTTCATTGAAAATAATGGGAAACGTAGAGCTCAGTCTTTCTGAAACCCCGTGAGAACAAAGGGCTCTGAAGTCGGGCTCGAGCCGGCTTCCGTATGCTGACAACCGCTCGGAACAGGTGGGATCTGGTAGTGCCACCGCTTAGGGCTCCTTGTAGCCTTCCCTGTGGGCTAAGAAGGAGAGGAGAGGAGGGGAGGGGAACAGGGGGAGGGGGAGGGGAGGGGGAGGGGAAGGCAAGGGGAACGAAAAGGATACTTCTTGGTGTCTTATTTGAGATCTAATATATGATCAAACTTTTGGGGAAAAAATTCATAATACAATAAAAATGCTTTTTTTTAAATTATTGATTGATTGATCCAGGTTCTCACTACACAGTTCAGACTCCTAGTGATCCTCCCATCTCGGCCTCCCCAGCACTGGGATTACAGGTGTGCGCCGCCATACCCAGTCATAGTGGTCGGCTAGGGGTCTGGTACAACATGCACCACTGGGGATCAAACCCGGTTCCCTGCTTTTGCCAGGCAGGTGCTTAGATTGCCCAGCTATCTCCCAACGCTGTAACAATAGTTAATACACTGCATATTATTATCTTCAAAATAGTGAACCAGAATACAGAATGTCCACAGAAAAAGGTTCTTTTCAAAAAGAAAACAAATTGACATTAGCACAAAACTTTCTTTTCAGTGAACGAAACTAGTAGTATAAATGAAAGAAATTAGCACATTATTAAGATGGTTTTGAAACAATGAAATAGATGCTCTGGGGAGCATGGGAATCTCCCCCACCTCCTCTCCGTCTGTCCTCCCTCTTGCTCCCCCTTTGCATATACACGCCTGGAGCTTCCCGGTCAGGGAACGTGCAACGCTTCAGTGTGCGTGCCTGCTCACTTCCCAGGACACTGTGTCGCAGGCAGCACCCGCTCACCTGCTCCTGCCACAGTCGCTCCTCCTTTTGGGGCTCTCGTGCTCCCTTGTATGCACTACTGTGGTTTCCTCAGCCATTCATATGTTGCTGGGCATCTAGACGGTTTGCAGGATCTGGCTATTACAAATCGCGCTGCTACAGACCTCAGAATGAATGGACACTTCTCAGGAGGAGTTCAAATAACCAATAAGAACATGAAAAAGAGTTCCTCATTCCTGGCGATTAGAGAAATGAAAATTAACACTAAACCACACTGAAATACCATCTTATACACCCCCTAAAGGAGGGCTATCATCCAAAAATCAAATAATAGCACTTGCTGCAAGGAGACAGGGAAGGGAACTTTCTGCCTTGCTGCTGGGGATGCAAACTAGTGTAACCACAATGGAAATTAGTGTGGATGTTGCTCAAAAAACTGAAACAGAAATTCCTTGTGACCCAGCCAGTCCCCTTCTGGGTATCTTCCCGAAAGAGTTAAAATTATCTACTATCTGGTCAGTGCTCTGAGTACTTCGCCGGCCCCTGATCAGTTGTGGGGAGCGGCCTGGCCAGCACCTCTGCACCCCAGAGCCCATGTGCTTGCTGCTGGCCCCGAGAGTCCCCTCTGTGGGCACCAGCCAGGCCTGCTTCCCTCACTTCGCTTCACTGAGGTCATTTCTTATGTACCCAGTTTTGCTTCTACTTTCTCCTGGTTGTTATTTGTTTAATCTCAGTATTATTCTCTTGGTTGCTTTTCTGCCTCTCTTCAATGTTTCCTATTCAGTTTTCACTTAACTCTCCTACCCTTTGTACCCATTATAATTTATTATTTGTGCATGAGATAATTTTACTTTTCTTTCACTTGTTTCCTGGGTTCAGTTGACTTTCTTTTTACATCTTCCTGCTCTTTTGTCCATTTCTATTCATATATTCTTTTCATTTCTGTCTCAAGGCAATTTTCTAATGTTTTTGAATATATTTAATTCAGAGAGGGGTGTTGTCTTACAGTGTTCTTTTATCATTCAGGGGGTTTTTTGTGGGAAAATTTTCAGCATTTGGGATATGTCCAAAATTGCATTTTAATGCTTCCATATAATAATTCTTCATGGAAGCATCCGGCACTCTGCACCGACCTGTTTGATGCAGCATGACTGACAGGATTCTGACTGCAGCGGAGGCCTCCTCTGTTTTCACAAAAGTCCATCTCTCTGGCTGATTTGTAATAGGGGAGAAAGCCTCATGTGGGCTTCAGTGCCGCGGCCCTTTTCATTCTTGCAAGACTCTGCACTTGACAAATGCAACCTCCCCTGCTAGACAGAGAGCTAAGTGCTAAGATTCCATGGTGGAGAGAAGCTGGCTAACTATAGCAGCCTTACAGGCTGCTCGAAACAGCGAGGAGAGAGGAGGCTAAGGGCACTCGCCATAGCAGGTGAGAAAGTGTAGATGATGGATTGCCGATTGTCCTGATGGGGCCCTCACACTACCTAGACACGAATGGAAACATCATGGGGCCGCCCACAAAAGAGCAATCTTTAGGTGTCAAGTAAAATCATGAAAACAGAAGTATCCCTTCCAATCATATACTTCATCCCGTGTGTTTAACACTGGCGCCTCTGCTCCTGAGTGTGCCCCCGAGGCCACAGTACTCCAGCAGGCCATCCCCTTGCCTCAGGGGTACAGACTTCTCCACTACAGTACCCAGAACCCCTGCCATCCGGTGGAGGTATGAGGAGTGGCTCAGATGAAACCTCAGGATTGAGCCCAATGCCTTCCCACTGAGCTACGTCCCCAGGCCTTTATGTTACTTAATTTTTAATTTTAAGACAAGATCTAGCTAAATTGTCTGAGCTTGTACCAAACTCGTGATCCTCCTGCCTCAGCTTCCCAGAGAGCTGGCTGCTTCTTCAAAGCAGCTGTGCTGGCTGAAGTCCTGGCAGGCCATTGGGATTTTGTTTGCCTTTAATTTTTTTTAATGCTTTACTAACTGTATCTTCCTCTGAGATTACTCTGCTCCTAGGAAATGTTCTGGTAGATTTACATATGTGTCCCCAGCCTCAGCTGTTGATGCCCAGAGAGTCTCATCCTGTGCTTCAGAGCCCAAGCGCATCTCCCCAGTACTGCCACTGAGCATCAGAGGCCTGGGGGGCGGGTGGCTGGTCCTAAGCTGGACTGTCTTGATCCTTGTCCCCGTCTGTGATGCCATCGCAGGATAAGGTAAGGGATTCTGTGAAGCTACTGCCAGGGCCTTGTGATTGGCTGCCCAGCGCTTGACCAACATGTGTAAGGGCAGCGTGCTCAGCCTCTTGTGTGCGTTCTATCCGAGCCTTGCCTTATAGTTAAAACATTTTCTTCCGATCCTTGATAAACAAGAGCTTTTAAGACAGTAAATATTTAACATACCACATGGAATCTCATGAAGGTAGCAGTAGAAAACAATCAAAATTCTTTATATTTATTTGTTGTGTGTGTGTGTGTGTGTGTGTGTGTGTGTGTTGTAGGGACCGCTGGAGAGACAATGTGGGGAGCCAAGAGGCCCTGGGGAGGGAAGGACAAGTGAGGGGAGAGGAAGGGGAAGGGGGGAAGTGAAGGGGGAGGGGAAGGAGAGGGAGCCGCACAACCTCTGCAGACAGCCCTTCTCCCCTGAACCCCTTCTCCCCTTGGCAAACCCCTCAGAACTCCTTCCTGCGCGGAGTGCGTGGATTTCCGGTGGAAGCCAGCAGAAGCCACCGCCTTGCTCACTGGGCTGTCAGTGTTGCTAGAGCCCGCACAGCTCTGCAGACATCTGGGTTGCGAAATTAAAGATAAACATCGCCTGGAGCCAGGAACAAGTAACATCCACAGCAACGTGGTAAGCGCCGCTCACGCACCAGGACGCAGAATGACAAGCATTCTTCTCGCTTCTGGAGGGGAGGCTGTACCATATTAGTAAGAAAAAAATCCCTAAGTGTATACAGTTTTCCTAACACAGATAAATAGCTGGTAGATAGGAGGCAGCAGGCGCACAGACAGACAGACAGACAGATAGACAGATGAGACACAGACTTTAAGGAAAACCCCGTGACCCAGCGCTGCTGAGGAAGAAGGTCTGGTCGATCCGGAGAAGCCGCAGCTAACACCCCACCGCGCACATTCCTGCCACGTCTTCCTCAGGGCCCGCTTTCTGCAGAGAAACATCCTGGGCATGGGGAAAAAAGAGTCTGGTGAAGGAATGAAAAGAATGATGAAAGCAAAACACTGTGTTTCCCGCACACCGAGAAAGCAACGTCAAAAGGCAGCTCCGATCCCGTGTCCCTGTTCCCGCCGCCATAGCTGTGGGATTTGAAAACTGGTGAATAAAGAACAGTTACCCGCCTGACTTCCGGCCAGGGTGGCCCCCACGTGAGTCACTGAGTGCTTCCTTTGGCCACCATGTTTATAATGTAATTTATGTGACATAATTATTTTCTCTTTAAGACAAAACAAACTGATAAAAATAAAAGATAGCATTCTTCTCTCGCGCACAGCTGGCCCTAATTAATTAGCTGCTCACAGATACGCGCTGAGCACCTTTTCCCCCGAAAGGATTGAAGACCCCACATTACAGTCCCCCATGCACCCCTATGTTTGCAACAGCACAACTCATAAGAATTAAGCCTTGAAAATGGCCTGAATGCCCGTCATGGGGCCAGAAAGAGGCCAGCCACAGAGTCCGGGCATGGTAAGCACACCTGGAATCCCAGAGCTGGGGAGGCTGAAAACAGGAGGATCGCTATGAGTCTCAGCTGCGCAGTGAGACTCTGTAACAAGTACATAAAAATAAATAAATAAAATGCAAAGAAAAGAAAGAAAGAAAATGCAGTATTTGTGTATAAAGAAGTACTACTCAGGGATACAGAAGGATGAACTTGAGTCACTTGCAGGAAAATGGACTCATCCTGAGACCATAGTGTTAAGTGAGATAAATGGAACACACAGCTTAAATATCACATGGCTTCTTTTATATATAAAAAACCCTAAATATAAGTAAAGAGAAAAGCAGAAGATAATAGGAAACAAGGAAACACCAGAAGAAGATGAGCGATGGAGGGAAGAAGAAAGGGGAGGGATGAAAGCCGAACCAAGACGCGACCTGTGCATGCCTGTCTCCCCACTGGGGGCGGAATTATTTTTCACTGCAAACGTGTACTAAGGAAGACAGCTGGAATTGTAGTCTGAGCACACTGCGAGCCAAATGTTCCTGGAGACTCAGTGTCCACAGGTGATTTTTAGAGGTTGCAGGAATGTAGACTCGCAGCTTTCCTTAAAACTAGGGGATGTAAAATGTGTTACATTACAAATGAGCAATACTTAATACTTAGACTTCCACCTGAACACCTTCTTCTTTCATAATAAAAATCCTTTTCCCTATTTTTAATTTTCTAGGAACAACAGATCGCTAACGGCATGAAGGCTCAGGGCGATCTGCTACCTGAGTAGCCGCAAAGGGCAGGTGCCCACTCTGCCACCCACCCTGAGCAGGCGGGGTGCTCAGGAGCCCACCTGGCCCGCAGGTAGTTAATTCCCACCTGCTGCTCTGGGCTGTGCCAACCTACGACAGAACACCACAGGAGCTCTTCAGGATGGGCAGCTTGGGGGATTTGGTCTTTCGGTTACATGTGTCCTCCCTGCTTGGCACCCATCTATGCACTCTCTCAGCTCTTTAGAGAGAGCCAGAGAGCCACTGCCACACTCTGAGGGGCCCTACCTGTTCGTGTTTATTTTCAACAAAGAGATAAAGACTCCTTCTTTAACACTACATGAGTTTATTTTTTTGGTACCAATAATCGAACTCACGATCTTGCACTTGCCAAGCAGACACTGTGCGACTGAGCTGTATCCCTGGTTTTAAATGCTACATGAGTTTAAAACAATGAAAGATGAGTTCTCCTTCAACTTCGCAAGTGCCTCTCCACCAAGAGCTGACTGCCTGGCTCCCACACCTTAGGGAGGCATTTGAAGAAAGACCTAAGCTGGTCCCCCAGATCTGCAGCTTCCACACCCATGGAGTCCACCAGCAGTGGGTCAGCATGATGTGGAAGAACTTGTGCCAGCAGGATCATGGCTCACTTCTCCTGTCATTGTTCCCGCGCAGTGTGGCCAGGGGGGTTCATAACTCTTAGTGTTAGTGTACTGGTCATGCTGAAATGTAGCCATTAAATACTGCCTGTAGTATTTCCTCATATGAACATTGCAGTAGGCACTGTAAGTCATCCAGGGATGATTTAAAGCCTTTGGGGAACATGCATGGATTCTGTGCCAAGACTGTGCCGCTTTATTTTTAAATTTTTATTCATTTTAATAAGAAAAAATACCAGTGAAACAGTCTCAAAACAGGTTAGTGGGACAGTTACAATAATTAATACATGGCATATTGTTGTCTTCGTAATAATTATTCAGAGGACAAGATGCAGACATGGTATCTTGTCTAAACAATATTAATACAAACTTTCATTCTCATTGAACTAAGAGAAAGTAGTTGTATATCTATCCTAACTATTTTGTATATGCATATATTTTTTCAGTACAAAATGGTCCTTTATTTGTATCTCCCTTTTTGTTTTGTTATATTAGAGATCGGTGTAAGCTGTATTTGGAGAAGTCCTTAAAGGACCTTTTCATACTTGATTCCAGTTTTTGGGTTTTTTTGCAGGACCCAGGATTGAACTCAGGCCCTTGTGCTTGGCAAGGAAGCACTTATTCCACTAAACCATCTCCCTGGCTCCTTCCAGTTCAAATATTGTAGGTACTTGAATTCAGCAAAATAACCCAATATAGTCCAATAGTCTGTAATAGTAGTGGGTTATCAGCAGAACTGGCAATTGTCAGAAGTTGTTGACTTGAGCCTTTTCAGCTCAGCATATTAATATGGCTTTACTTTTTATACTTTGTGGTTATAATTTTCTGCTGGATGATTAAGACCAAGTTAAAGCAAGACCTATATAACTCAAAGTGTAACTTTTGTATCTGACAAGGTCAGTCAAAGCCCCTCAGGATTTACCCTGACACCATGTACAGCACCTTGTAGATTGTTTGTCAGTGTGAGCTATCTGGATGAGTCACAGCTATTGCTTGACCAGTTTGCTCTCTGTGAAAGCCTGAGAGAATGTTTTCTCTCTAGGTGACTCTTCTTCGGCCCACTATACATCATCAGTCACTTTCCTCTGTGACTGTGCCACTTTATTGAAGAAAGTTGTACATCAAGGATGCTAAGGGAGGTCTTGGGACCAGTCCTCACAAATCCTGGTGTACAACTGTGCACCCCAATAACAGAATTACCAGGCTCTAGGGGTGGGCACTTCATGGTCTTAGATGGACGTGCTGGGGGACATTATTGGAACATGACTGTTTCTTGCACTCCAGAATAGCTTTGTGCAGTAGAGAGGTACCAGTTTAGTTCACCCAACCGCAGATTCTGAGGCTGTTTCTGGTGTTTCTAGTTGTTTCCATCTGTGTCTCTAGTTTTATCACTCAGACTTGGCCAGTTGTATCTTACCTTCCATAGCCAATGTGTGACTTTCTCCTGTCCCCCTGGTGGTATGGCCACTGAAAGGAAAGAACATTCTCCTGAATCAGAGGACAGTCCTGTCTCACCCTCAGGGTAGTCACTCGTATTTTAGGTGCCTCCTTGCTTTGAACAATTACTCCCTCTCTGTTTCCTTTCCCCTGCCACATAAGGAGCTAGCTGTCCATTTGCAACGCGGAAAAGGTTAAAGGCATCGCTCTTGTTTATACAGCCCAAGGAGGGAACGGCTGTATAGATTATGCAGAGTTGCATGTATGACTCAGCGCCTGCCTCCGTGTCTGTCCCCACCACACTCAATTCCTGGAATCTTGCCTTTCCTGGGAGCCAAGAGTTAGACTTTGCTCGGGTATAAACCACTTAGTTAACGTTGACAGCCGCACTGATTAGCTACCTGTTATCAGCTGCCTGAGAGTGAATTAGCCGGCCCTGCGCAGCGCTGGACTTATGACCCAATTAAGACATGACTTCGAAAATGATAGGAGAAAGTTCACAAGAGGCCACTCGCATGCTCTCTCCAGGCTCACATGGCGCTTCCCTGTCCTTCTGGGCCTTCCCTCCTGAGCACTGGCCTCTGAGGCTCTGTCACAGAGCCCCCTGTCCTTCTGGGCCTTCCCTCCTGAGCACTGGCCTCTGAGGCTCTGTTACAGAGAGAGCCCCCTGTCCTTCTGGGCCTTCCCTCCTGAGCACTGGCCTCTGAAGCTCTGTCACAGAGCCCCATTCAGTGTTTTGGGGACCCTGGCTATTGGAATGTTTGAATCTGCCTGGTGTTTCTGAAGTGTGGCCTACGCTGAAAGCCACAGCCAGCTCCGCTGCCAGCCCCCTCTCGTATGTTGGGCAGGACAGCGGTCATCACGGTGGCGAGCTGGGGAGAACCATGTACCTGGATTGCCTCCTTCACCTGACTCTCCGTCCGCAGGGGGCGCGCGGGACATGCTGTGTGATCAGCCCAGGCAGTCACTGCTGTCCCGCTGTGCCTAGGTGTGCAGGTGTGGTGCACCATTCACTCGAGCCCCGGGCAGCAGCCTTGTCTTCGTCCTGCTTCCCACCTGCGTATCTGTTATTTCCCATTTGTTTCCAAGCACTGGGGAAAAAACAGTGTGGATTTTGGCTCTCCCCAAAACCTCAACAGCTATGGCTAAGTCAAGAAAAACACCCACTGCCTTAACTCTTGGCATTTTCCCTTCATGAGCTTGAGTGGCGAGAGCGGTGGCTACATTATCATATAAGATTTTGAAGTAGGAATTACAGGCTGGGCTGATTTAAATAAATAATATGATTTTAAAACTTGCTTGTTCTCCACCATTTTGAAATAGAGATATCTGGAGTAATAAAGTTAACTTTAAAGTCCTGATTTAAGTTTTTTTATTCCTACAAGTATGCTATTACACAAAGACTATTAGGGTTTTGAAACTAAGTGAAAGAAATTAAGGTATTATGCTGAAAGAAAAAAACCTGATGAAACTTGCTGCTGCTGCTGCCATTAGAGACGGTGGGCCGCCTGCCGGCTCGGAGCTGAGCAGCAGCCGCGTGTGCTGTCCCAGCCCAACACATGCTGGACACGCGGGCTTTGCCGCGGGGCAGTGGTGAGTCCACCGCGAGCCGGGACAGCCAGCAGTGGGGCCAGAGTGAGGCCTCAGACGCCGCACAGGGCCCGTGAGGCTCCTTCAGGTCTCCACTTCTATTTCCTTTTCCGTTCTCCAGAAATCTCAGCTCTCCCCACCAAGGAGTCGCAACTTCTCAGGAGACCCGTGAAGTGAGACAAGGTGCTTGGTGACAGGAAAGGCACCTGGCTTAGTGTGTGCAGTGCCAGCACAAGGAGTCGAAGCCTCCTCGAGAGAGCCCGGGTGAAGGCAGCCTGCTTTATGCACACAATCTGCACGAAGTAAGGCTGCAAAATGGAGGTAACAACTCAGGAGTGCCCCAGGGACCTCCACTCTGGGACAGCATGGATTTTTGGTGCTGCTGAAAACCAGCAAATACACCTGCCCTGAAGTCGTTGCATCAGACATCCCAGCACAGCCTCAGGTGCAAAACCGACCTGGAGACGCAGGGATAACACACTGTTTTCCTACTGGCAAAAGTCAGTGCAGAAGATACTGCTTACATAAGGGGCCACAGGGTCTTGCTGACATGGCTAATTAAGCATAATTAATTATTGAAGCCTGTACTTGCAGTTACAAACATGCATTTATGTTTTAGTGGCTTTCACAATTTCAATCTATAAAGCATGTAAGGAGATTGTTTTACTCCAAGTTACATCTTTCAATGACACACTTAGGTATCAACAACAAACATGCATGACTTGCCTTGTTTACTTTATGTATTTAGGCGCTGCGGGAAGAGCCAGGGCCTCGTGCATGCTTAGCACCCGCTCTACCAGCCTTCACTCTCCTTGGCCTCATGTTTCATGTGGCCAAGCCTGTTGGGGACAATGACCACCTATGGCGTGGATTATGCAGAAGACGAAGACTGTCAGAAGTAACACTAACAGCCAGTCACTGTTTGTTCTTCCAAAAGCTGAGTCCCAACCCAGAACTGAAGACAAGCCGTGTCTGAGGACCGAGCACTGAGCGGAACCCCGCTGCCTCCCTAAGCACAAAGACAGACAGGTAGAGGCCAGACCGCTGGCCTGACCCACAGACAGGCGCCCGCCCGAGTCCCCGGAGCTGTGGAAGTCTCTAGCAGGGTCCCCTTTTCCAGACCCCGGAAATGCAGCTGTTCCCCCCTCAGCATGTGATAGAAGGTGTGCAGGGTGAAGAAAACTGGAAAACCCGTCCAAGTCTGGTTTGCAGGTATCTGGCACTCTTTCCAAAATGCTGGAAAGAAAGATAATTAAACGAAGACTAAAATTAGAGATTTCATGGTCAACTCCGGATTTCAGGGATTCTTATTTCCCTTCATTGCAATAAAAATAAAATTGGTTGTGTAAGCGCACACCTGGGTTTGGTTATGAGATTTTAAATCATCCTCACTTGGACACACTTCACACCAATCTCTTTAAAAAATATTACTAATATGCTTTGCCCGGAACTCTGGGCCTTCGAACCTGGAGGGAAAATGTGCTGGCTCAGATAATGAAGACGTAGCAGTGCGCATTCGTGGCTGAGCGGCCTGCAGAACTGAAGAAACAGACTGAAAATTTTCTCCACGTTTCAGGGTTAGATTGTGTCCGGGCTGCCAGAGATTTGGAGGAGAGAGGGATTTTGGTGTAACCTGTTGTTTGGGTTTAGTCTACTTCAAGTTACGCTAATCCGTGCTTTGAAATCTTCCCTGTGCTCATGTTTAGCCCTTTTCGCGTCTCAGCCTCTGGGTAGCCTTTCCCTTCCCCTCCATAGAGACCCCGATCGCGTGCTCGACCAGGCCGGCCAGTGCCCTGGGCCCGCCGCACAGCCAACAGGAGGGCGGCCTTTCCTAGAGGTCACCGTGGGAAGAGCGGCGCGCCGAGCGTGGGTCTCGGTGAGCCAGCAGCCGACGTGGGCCGGACGCACGCTGGCGCCCGGCGGCTCTGAGCCGGCTCAGTGCTCCGCGTCCCACGGGCCATCCTCGGGCGCACTGCGCGCGCTCTAAGCCACATGTCGTGGGAGGTTTTCCAAAGCAGCAGTGAGCTAGCACCACCCACATAATCTCACATGAAGTGTCTGAGAGTCATTGTAAAAATTTCTCTATTTTAAGAACTCGAGCCAAGTTAGAGCACCACAAAGGAGACAGCACGATTTGACATGGGAAGCGTGCTGGCGTCAGAGCGCTTACAGGAATAACAGAAGCAGCCTGCTACCTCCGGATTAGGCAGGACCAGCCTCCGGAGCCCGCCCGCCGCCTCGCAGCACCCTGAAGACCCGACAGGCCGCACAGGGAGACTCTGCCAGCTCCTGGCAGGCCTGTGCCCGGCTTCCCTCAGCACGGCAAGTACCAGCCGTGCGCCCCGCGAAGCGGCGGCCCGGGCGAACTCTCCCGCAGGACTCATCGGCCGCACCCGCAGTTTTAGAGAAGGGCGCCGCGTGTGAGCCCGGCTCAGCACGTTGTCTTTTCCCAGAGAACTCCACGGCCACTGACTGTGGGCCGAAGGCTGGGCTGCACGGCGAGCGGGCCGTGGCCGAGCGCAGCGGCGCCGCTGGGCTGGGGACCGCCACCTTTGGGAATTGGCACAGACAGGCCCAGAGGATTCAGGTAGTAGCTGCTGATAATGACGAGCGTCTGCGAGGTCTTGCCTTTTGCATTTCCTTGGAACTGTGACGGGCCAAAACCGTGCTGTACTTCCTGACACTTTCTAGAAACATCCACTGACTCGCTGGCGAGCGTAGTGTCTGCTGCAGAAACGGCCACCCGCGCGCTGCGAAGGCACATTTGCTCCTCGGTGGGCAGAAGGTGCCCATCATTCTGACTCGGATGCCAGCTGCAAAAGGTGATTTTGTGCCCTCATTTTGCCATTTTGAAATGTGTGCGAAATTACACTACCTCATCATTTGCTGTCATCTTTTTGAGGCTAATGTATCCTCATCTGTTGTCACAAGGTCACAAGGATCTGCAAGGTCCCCACCTGGCTGCTAAGGCAGGGACCAGGAGACCTGCCTTGAGCAACGCAGCAAGCCAGCACCAAGGCCAAGGTGAGCTTTAGGCGGGACACTCAGGAGCCTCAGGCAGGAAGATGGCTGCAGCCCAGGAAGTCATGGGCAGCCTGCGCATCATACCAGACCTTCCATCAAGAGAGAAAGAGAAAAGAAGGAAGGGAGGGAGGGAGGGAGGGGGGAGGGAGAAAAGGAGGGAGGGAGGAAGGAAGGGAGGGAGGAGAAGGGAAAGGGGATGGACGGAAAAAAAGAAGAGAGGGGAGGGAAGAGGAGACAAGGGAGAAGGGGAAGGGAGGGGAGGGGAGAGGAGGAAAAAAGAATCACTCTGTGATCCCACGCTGCCTCCTCCCTTCCTTTGTAAGATCAACATGTTGGTGTAACTCACTGAAGTGGTTCCTTGAACTTATGTCCTGGAATGAAAACCTGTAAAGAGAAGTGAATC
>NW_004524599.1:18275115-18277085 GCF_000260255.1 Octodon degus
CTATTGCTTCACGACCGGGGAAGCTCGGAGCAAACTGGGGTTATTCTGAAGAGTGCGCTTGGCACACAGTACCCAGCAGATTGCTAGAGAACCAATAAGTCTTGAAAAGTGTACTGCAAAATGCACAAGTCAAGGCAGGAAGAGGCGGGAATGCCTTGCTGGAATGCAGTGGGCTGCAGAGTGGACACGCAGGGAGATGAGCCTGAGTTAGAGCCGCTGGCCTGGGGACAGGCAGCTGCTCACGGGGTCTGAATAGGGAGAAGCTGGCTCAAGCTGCCATTTAGAAACAGCTTTGGTGACATCAGATGACTGGCAAAGGAAGGATGGCACGTGGTGACTTTATCAGGCCTGATAGGTTAATTGCCCAAACTATGGTAGTAATATAAATGTTAAAAAGAGAAAAAATGAAATACATGGTGTATATAACCGATAGATCTGACATAGCTAAATAAACCAGCCAGCTTAGTGCAAGG
Organism: Octodon degus; assembly: GCF_000260255.1. Lineage (NCBI taxonomy): Eukaryota > Metazoa > Chordata > Mammalia > Rodentia > Octodontidae > Octodon > Octodon degus. The sequence continues at coordinate 18,275,589 of NW_004524599.1, forward strand.
AGGAGGGATTGAAGACAGTGGGGGCTTCGGACCTCGCTGGGTGCAGCATTAATCAAGACCAGAGGACAGAAAAAGAAACTTGTCCTGCAGGATACTGAAAGCAGCTGTAAACACACTGAGCTGGTGTTTGTTTATGTGGGTGGGTGGGCGGTTGGCTGTCCTGGGAACTGAACTTGGGGCCTTCACACTGAGCTACATCCTCAGCCCTTTTATATTTTTACTTTTGAGACAAGGCCTTGATAAGTAGCTAAGTTACCTGCACTGGGGTAGAACTCCTGCCTCAGCCTCCAGAGTGTGAGAGGCGGGCGGGCGGGCAGACTGTGATGCAGCGGCAGAGTGGGCCCAGCCAGACGCCAGCTAGAGCTGACGGTCTGAGAGCCATCAGCAGAGAGCTGATAACTGGGGTGTGAAACCGAGTCCAGCAGGTCCTGGGAATGCCTGTGCCTCGAAACAGCTCGGAGGCTGCAGTCAACCGCACTGAGTGGCCAGAGAAGGTTGAGAATTAGGAAGGTGCTATTCCACAGAAGCCAGGAACAAAGGGGCAGCAGGCAGGCAGGCAGGCAGGCAGGGAGGCAGGCAGGGAGGCAGGGAAAAAGGGAGGGAGGGGAGGGGGAGGGGAGGGGGAAGGGAAAGGGGGAAGGGAAGGGGGGAAGAAGGCCGCATTGTCAAGTGCTGTGAAGAAAGGAAAGCTGAAATGAAAGCAAAAAACTCTCAGGCACATCTGCTTTTTAAAAGTTAGAGCCAGGGCGTAGCTCAGCAGCCCAGCACTTGTGCAGCGTGTGACAGACCCTGAGTTCCATCCCCAGCACCTCCATAAAGATTAACACCCACAAATCCTAGAATCAGATGAATTGATAATGGATAAAAGATAAAACTGGAAAAAATCAACATAAAGATTAAAAGGTTGTGTGAGGACTCAAGAGCTTGGTTTTTGTTGGTGACGCTATATACAGACTGATCTCATAACTAAGAGAAACATCTGGTCCCTCCACAGCCTTGCCTCTCAGCTGTGAGCTAGCTAGTTGGGGGATTCGTTCGTGAATCACATACGGCTCTGAGTCTGCATAGCTCCTGGTTCTAAAAAGCCATGCAAGTGTCTCTCTCTCTCTCTCTCTCTCTCTCTCTCTCTCTCCCCCCTCCCCCAACACTTTCCCCCCACCCCGAGAATGGAACACAGGGCCAAGCATTCTATCCATTCTACTACTGATCTAAACCCCAGGCCTCAAATTTATTAAACAAATTTATTATCCTGTCTAACCATCCACTCTGACTCTCTCATTGCTGTATTCTGGAAAGTTGAAGAATGTTTATCAATATTAGCCATTAATTTTCTTATGAAAATTTGCAGCTTTTAAGCAATAGTCAAATCAAAGATTAAGTTTAAAAAGACCCTAATAAGATACACATGTGCTTTTAAAAACAGAGATGCTTGTGAATGTCCTTGTAAACTTGTGTTCCCAAATCCCAGAAGTATTTCTGCAGAAAGAGGTGCGGTGC
>NW_004524599.1:18277745-18279795 GCF_000260255.1 Octodon degus
GGGGAATCTTCGATAGGCCCTTGCAGTGGAAGCAGACTTCAAGTCCAAACAGGCATCAGTCTCCAGCTGTGTGAGAGAAAGCCTCACCACATGTGAACACAAAGCTGGAGCTCTCTGTCCACCAGCCATGCTTACTATGTCTTTACTCATGATAGTAACAGGACTCCACTCTGGCTGCAGCGCTGGACTGAAACTGAGCCGTGCAACATCCCAGTTCTGGGACTGTCAGGAGAGCCCATCTGCAGTTGGCGCGCCCATCAGTGGTGAGCAGAGAGAAGTACAGCCTGGGTAGGCAACGCAATAGTACGCAGTCGTAAAAGGGGCAGCTTCTGCCGTACGCAACGGCATAAGTGAATTCTGAGGACATCGTGCTAAATGACACAGGACAGCTGCAGGAGGACAGGCGTTGACTGGCTCCACTTGGACAAAGGACCTAAAACAGCTGACCACAGGAAGCAGGAAGCGGGCTCATGGCTGGTGGAGTGTGGAGAGAGGAGAAGAAATGGCTGGGTAGTAGGGGTAAGGTGTCAGTTTTGCAAGATGAACAAGCTCCAGGCTCGTGTCGGGTAGCCCTGTGCCTACTGTAACAGCACCGCATCACGCGGAAACCTGGCTAAGTGGGAAGAGCTCAAGCTATATGTTCTTACCGCCAAAACAATATTAATTTTAAAAACCTGAAAGATAACTTAATCACCCCAACTTCAAAATCAGCCAGTAAAAGAAACATAAAATCCTACAACAAAGCAATGGAGGTTAGCAACTAACTCTGGCCGCAAATCTCTTTTAGAAGATTTTGTGTGCGCACAACATCCTCAGAATGAAAAGATGTGGAAATGACATGGCAGCGGTCACCTGTTGCCCTGCTGAATAAGTATGCAGACAAGTGCAGGGGTCTGGCTGTAGCTCAGTGCCAGAGCCCTTCCCGGCATATGCAAGGTTCTGGGCTCAATCCTCAGCAATGCAAAGGCAGAATAAAAGGAGGAGGAGGGGAGGGGAGGGGAGGAGGAGGGGAGGGGATGGATGGGAAAAGCGAGAGGGAGGAGGAGGAGGAGGAAAACTAAGCAAGGGTCAGACTCCAGGATGTGGATTTAGTGGCACCTCGAGAAAGATGGCAGAGGCCTCCCCTCCTTCCAGCCAGCCCTTTCTTCCGCATTTCCTCATGACGTGAAAAGGTAACATGCTCAGCACTCTCTGAGACACAGGATGCTTTGTGAGAAGAGGGCAGAGAGCGCTCTGCGTGGCCTCTGCACCGCCTAACCGCGCCTGGCCCCCAGGCTGCAGAGGGTAGGGCTATTCCAGCTCAAGGCTTGGGGCATTCGGTGCCTGACCAGTTGGGCCCATGGTGCTGAGTCCATGGTGGCACAGTGCACCATGACAGGAGTGAGTCACTTCCTAGCTGGGTCTACGGGAGAAGAAGAGACCAGTAGCCCCCATCTTCCCCCAGGGTACAACCTAGGGACCTAAAGCCACCCGTGAAGCGCCAGCTCTTAAAGGCTCACCACCTTCCAAAAGCGCCAAGCTGGGATCTTGGGGAACACTCCAGATTAAAACTCTAATGCTGGTTGTAGAAAAGAAGAGAACGACCAAACGGTGGAGAAGCTAGTTAACAATATAACAGAAATACAGATTTATTTTTAAAAGACATACTATCAACCAAAAGGTAACACTATCAAGCCTAAAAATAGAAATGCACAGAGAAAAAAATAGGAGGAAATGCTGCACAATTGCATTCTAAAACAAAAGTAATCAAGTGATGAACTCAGTAAAGTAGTGGCAAATTTGGGATGTGGCCAAGTGGTTGGGCCATGGACAAAGCCCTGGGTTTGATCCCCAGAACCACAAGATAAAATAAAAATAAAAGAGTGCAAAATCATATTACAAAATTGAATGAGCTACAGTATACCTGGCATTTTATCAATGTTACTGATGAATGTTACACACTATAAATGTTACTGAAGAAATGTCTAGTGTTCCGGGCCTGGTGAAGCACATTTAGAGCCAGTCAGGACATTAAGCAGATGTAAGGCCAGGGAGATAGCAAGCACAGAGA
>NW_004524599.1:18280275-18312043 GCF_000260255.1 Octodon degus
AAATTTAATAGAGAGCAAATAATAATGAGCCCCATCCCTACTAACCTCACTCATGAAGGAATAAGCAAAACATCTAACGTTCAGGCACAGCAGTGCACCTCAAGTCCCAGCAACTCAAAAGACGAGGCAGGAAGATCACACGAATTCAGAAATTCGAGACCAGCCTGCACCCTGCTCCATCTCTTAAAAAAGAAAAAATATTTCAGTGTTCTAATCAGAAAAAGCAACTAAATTTGAGGAAAAGAACATAGTTGGGCTTTAGCATTTTCCATACCAATATTCAGTGCCAAAAGACACTGCAAGTACCTACAAAGACCTCACAGAAACTGGAGTCCCAACTGTGACATCACAAATATTTCCAGCTATCTAAGGAAAATGAAATGCGACTCTCCAGAGGATGCCGGTCAGTGCATCTCCAAGACAGAGGAACTACTCCTAAGAATTCCAGATGCGCATGCGCAGTAGCGTGAGCCCCGTGCACTCAGTGGAGGCCCCGTGTGCGAGTCACGCATGTGTGCCAGGAGTCTTGGTACATGCTGAACGCATCCGTGCGCCGTGGGTCAGAGTGCTGCTGCCAGCTGCGCTGTTGCCCGGGCCCCACCTGGGCTTCTTGGTACCCAGAAGAGTGGATTTTGTCCACAGCCAGAGTGTCAGGTCAATACTGGCTACCCGCGGGAGCGAAGATATAAGTCAAGGAGTAGAAAATGGACTAAGATAGTGTGGTACTTTGTGTCTGGGTGTCCCCCCAAAGCCTCCTGCAGTCACGGGGGCACAGTTCTAGAGTTTGTGATTAATTCATGATCCGAGGCTGGGTTTATGGGTCTGAGCACTACCCCTGCCCTGGGGCAGAGAGCCTGAAGGCAATAGCAGGAAAGGAGGGAGGCTGGCTAGCAGCTGCAGATGCTGCCCATCTCCGCCCCACACACACACTCTGCTGTTTTCTGTGGCCATGAACTGCTGTCCTCTGCCATGCGGCACTCTGCCTTGGAGCCAGCTGAGTAGGGACTGAAACCACCACAAACTATGAGCTAAATAATGTTTTTCTTCCTTAACTTTGGATATTGGGTATTTGTCCCAGCAATGACAGAAAAGTAACTGAGACATATAGGATCAAAAGCGAAAATCAGTGAAATTGAAAATCCATGAAACAAAAATTTGGTTCTTCAAAAAGGAAAAAGCTTCCATGCTTGACTCATATCGGTGATGCAGGCTGCCTTTTGAATGTGATGTGAGCTGTGGAGGGCCTCTTGGCTTTACTCCAGCAGGAGGAACTTGCGGATTTACCAGACAACTACCCCCCCCCCGAGTCCCAGTGAGGATGCAGGACAGTGATGATAAAAGAAAGCTCCAGGAGCTTCTGGAAGTATCAATTAATAATATCTCCTAGTTGCAGCTGGCTGACCAGGACCAAAAATCTCCCAAATGAGTGGATGGTGAAAGTTTAAGTAAAGGAGACAAATTGTGTGATTTTGGGGCTTCAGGAGGATTCTAATCTTCTCACAGGTATCTTCTGGGGTTTTCAACCAAGAACTTCTCTGGGTGGCCTGTACTTATTGGCCTTTCAAACAATGGAAGCAGATACTGAAGAAAATGCCAGAACCCAGGCAGGAGCTGGGAATCTCTTCAAGGGCTTCTCCAAGGAACACATATGCTAATTTAGAACTATGTCATCTCCAGGAAGGCCTTCACCACGGGAGTGAGAAGTCTGCAGCTTCAGTCTCGTTTCAGTAAGCTGGGGTTGGAGTCAAGGGTTCCCAGCAGTGGCCTTATCTTGTCTTTTGAGGTGTCTGAAATTCACAGGCCAGTACAGGCCTCAGTTGGGACCAGTGACTCAGAAGTTCACCTATTAGGAGTCTGCCGCCCATCTCCAGACAAGGGCCTAAGCCTCAGGCAAACTCACAGGTAAACATGAAAATCCAAGTGATTGGGGGAGATGGCTCAGTAGAATAAGTGCTTGCCTGGCAAGCACAGGGTCCTGAGTTCAATCCCCGGTACCAAAAAAAAAAAAAAAAAAAAACAAGTGGTTAATATTAAATCGCAGGAGTCTCCCATGGCAGACACTGACTCTCATGATGAAAAGAATAGGTGGAAAATGGCAGCGAGGTCTGAGGCAGGTTTGAAGGTCCAGATGTCCAGTGTGTGCTGAAGGATCAGCAGAGAAGCTGGTCCTGCAGGTCTTCTGGAGCCTGCCGAGCTCCACCTTCATCGGCTGCTAAGCAGTAGCAGCTAATAGAGTTAAACCCAAGAAGACTGTGGTATTACCCCTTAACAAAGAAGTAGTTAAATAGATCCACAGAGAAGTAGCATTCAATGAAACATCACAAATCCTCTCCAAATAGGATCCAGTTATTCTCAAGAACCAGCAAGCAAGCAGAGCAGCTGGTATTGCCCCTGCAGAAGCACTCCTCAGTCTCTGTTCCCACTGAACTTGGCTTCCATGGCTGGAAGGAAACCCACCACTCCAGAAAGCAAACGGAGGCCAGCAGGGACTGTTCTTCAGGTCAAGCGAGAGGGCTGTGTCCCGGAAGAAGAGGAGTCTCTGTTGCTTCTGAGGCCAGAGAGAGCGAAGATTCTGGGAGAACGAGAAGATCTTGGCAAAGAAGGATATTTTCAAAATAAGGAAACTGCCACACCTTCGTTAAAATGAAAAGGCATGAAGAAAATCCCAAATAACTAGACTAGAGTCCCTAAGAAGAAGAGCAAAAAGGGGAGCATGGCTGGTCTCCAGAAGCTCCTACCTACGACATCTCCTTCCATGGAGCTCTCGCCATTCCCACAGCAGCAGAGGAGCAGAGAGACCCGAAGCAGATGGGAGAGGAAGCTTCTGCTCGAGGTGATGTCGCCCAGGGTTTCCGGAAAGAGACGAGGGAGGCTGAGAAGATGGGCAGGCCAAAGGATGTGGACCTGAAGCTGCCTGGCTGGGGCAGGTAGACGGCTCCAGGCTCAAGCCCAGTGCCAAGGAATGGCTCTTCCTTCCCCAGGTCCCCGGAGGTCCTCGAGGAAAGACCAGCATTCGCCAAATGTGATGATCAATGAGAAGAGATCAATGAGAAGTGTGGCTCCCTCTGCAGGTCGGATGATTCCACGCCCATTCGCTCACCATCTGCAAGCTGAAAAGAACATCCACAGCCCTTCGGGGTCCTCAGGGGACACCTGAGGGCCTTCCAAAGGTGTGCCACTCCCAGGGCAGTCACCAAGCCAGGCCATGTCAATACACCCATAAAAGCAGAGGAGGTGGGGTGCTGCTCTTCCTGGAGGCCAGAGTTCTGTGTTCTGTGGAGCAGTACCACATCACCCGCTGGGAATCACAAGAAAACTGCTGAAGAAAAACACTGTAGACCGAGTTGCCAGAGGAGTAGCACCTTGGTGTCCAGAGCTGGGAGCCCTGACTGCCCGTCCTTCAAGTGCTCGGGGCTGCAGGGCCAGTTCCAAAAACAGCCTAGCCTACTGTGGGTCAATAAACGATTGAGCCACGTTTTATTAAAATCTTTTTATCTATTAACAGTAAAACTGCTAAATCTCTAGCACAACTAAGATAAAAAATGAAAAAGAAAATACAAATCATCTGCATGATTAAATGAATGAGGACTGGTACTAGAAAAAGAAAAAAAAATTCCAGGCCCCACCCCAGTCCCAAAAGATGAATTGAAAGAAGGCACCAGGCATAGAGCAGCCACAGTGAGGGCAGGAGGGGCCTTAACTCCACACACTCGTGGCATTGTTCTGGAATAACCAGGGACACCGCGCTGGAAGGCGAGCTGTGTGTGATGCGTGGAGACCGAGCTCAGGGTGCAACTAACAAGTGCGGCACGGGGACAGCCAAGGGAGGGGCACAAGCAGAGCGTAAGTTCTTGTTTCTCCTAAAGAAAAAATGACTGATGTTGCCTACGGACTCATGATATCTGAAAAATGCTGGAGTTCTGTTTATTACTGCTTTTCTTAATTTTAGAGGAATGTTCTAGAAAATAATAGCTCTCATGGAAAAAAGATTATTGGGGGTTCAATCGTTTCCGTGGTTTATTTTGAAGCTAGGCAGGATGATGGCTCATTTTGTCTGTTCTGCTCAGGCTTGCTTCCGGACAATTTGAAGTTTTTGTGGTTCCATAAAAACGTTAGAGTATTTTTCTACTTCTGTGAAGAGGATGATTGGTATTTTCATAGGGTTGAACTGAGTCTGTGGGTTGTTGTGTATTATGGACATTTCAGCAATGTTCATTCTTCCCATTTATGAACACAGGTATCTCCATTTCTTTGTGGCTGCTTCAACTTCTCTCACTAAGCTTTTATGGTTAGTATGGTGGGATCTTTTATTCCGAAGTATTCTTGTGGCTACTGTAAATGTGAGCACTCTCTCGATTTCTTTGTCAGATACCTTGCTGTTGGTATGTAGACACTACTAACTTTTATATATTGATTTTGCCTTCTGCTGCTTCACTGAATTCATTTACAATTCTAGCAGCTTTTTGGTGGAGTCTTTAGTGATACTTTTACTCCTTTCCACGTTAGATAATTTTAATTTCTTTATTCTCTTTCTTACTCTGTCTCGAACTTACAGTACTGTGTTGATAAAATGGTGAAGGTAGGCATTTTTGTCACGGCAGAGGTCATAGCTTTTCTGCATTTATTTTGATATTTGATAATAAAGCATATTTTCAATTTTATGTGGCAAAAGAGAGTCTTTCTTAAGTCATTCCAATAAACTATTTTAATCATGATGGAAATACAAAAAAATACAAGAAAAGAAATTTCAAGTCAGTGTCTTATATAAATCTAGATACAAAATTTCTCAATAAAATATTATCAAATCAAATATGGCTCTCTTTAAAGACAGCTCCATAATGCTGAGTATATCCCAGGGATGCAAGAGTATTTTAACATTGGAAACTGTATTTATGTATGACACAATATCTATAAAATACAGGGTCCTATTAACAAATACAGAAATATATTTTCTAAAATTTAGCTCCTAGACCAGCGATAGTGGTACATGCCTGTAATCCCACCGCTTGGCAAGCTGAGGCAGAAAAGCCACTACAAGTTCGAAGCCAGCCTGGGCTACATAGTGAAAGCCTATCTCAAAAATTAACTAATTAATTTAAAATTTAAAAAATAAAATAAAATTCAGCACCTATCATGATAAAAAAAAAAAACCTCTTTGAAATTAAGACTGAGAAAGACATGTTGCCAGAAGAATGCAGCCACAAAACGTGGAAAGCAAACATGCTGTTCAGTGCCACGACAACCTTAGCGCTATTTCCTGGACCACAGAGGCCAGCCCAGGCCCACACCCCTTGCCTCCCTTCCCGGGGACCTGGCCACCAGTTACCGGGCACAGGAAAGGGCGCCTGTGTAAGTCCGACCTCGCTGCCGCAGGGCTGGAGAGCCCTGGCCGCCCCGCGTACGGGGCCGCGACAGCTTTTCCTCTGGGCGCTCACCGCGCCGGGCTCACCTGAGCCTGCCATGAGCAGAAGCTTGGGGCCGGGTTTTCCGCTCGGGGCTCCGATTCTGCACGCACAGCGCAGGCGCTCGCGGGCGCTCAGGCTTTCTCCGGAGCTCCAGAGGCCGGCCACGCGCGAGAGCCACAGCCCCCGTGCGCGTGTGCGAAATGCACCCCCATCCGCAGATCTTGGGCTGGGAAAAATATATTTAACAACGGTACACCCTACTGCATACATGTGCCGTATTTACATGCACAGCAGAGCCAACCAGCACCGTCGTATGTAGATGTTATGAACAGTTATGTAGACAAGCAGAAGAACATGAGCAAATCTTCACGAAAGCTCTTGTCCTTGAGACGGATAGACAAAGCGAGCTGTATTTCCACACCCACCAAAAATATATGTGTGTGTTTAAACTGCTATTGTCATTAACAGCAAGACCAAATGAGCAAAAAGGCAGTTAGATGTCAAGAGCAGGAATTCAAAGCCTGGAGCCGGAGCCTGGAAGCACTGAGTCGGCGCCGCGACGCCAAGCTGCGCCCCGCCCTGCCAGCTTTTGTAGCTTAAGATCTTCAGTGTGCATTTTCCTAGCAATATCTAAAGTTCATTATTTTACTAGAAAAATAGACAATAAATACTGTTTAAAAGGAATGGGTATGCATTAAAATCAAAATACAGAAAATGTGAGGTTGAATATTACAAGGAAACTTTTAAATATTCAAAATCTGGGGGCAGTTTTATGAGAGGTCTGGCAAAATTTTGCTGAAGTTAGTTCTAGAAAGTCTGCATCCCGTGATCTGACACTTCCTAAAAGCTAACAAACCATCCATTCCACCTCCTGCCCTCCGGAATCCTCCTCTGAGGGGGTGCAGCGCGCGCCCCACCTGCAGGGGCCCCACGACGGAATCCGAAGTGGCGTGGCAGAGTCTCTGGGTCTGCAGGCCAGCTCTTCCAGTCTTGGCCAGTGGCATGCTGAATGGACAGCCGAACGGCCTCCCGACTTCGACGACCTGATGCGGTCGAGAAACTGGAGCTACAGGTGTGCAGTGGTCAGAAAACGCGAAGAAAGTGCTCCTGCTGGAGTCCGGGAAAGAGCCTCGCATCCAGATTCGCTGGCTGAGCCGGGATCTGGCTGCACTCCCGATGCTGGCAGCGACCTGCGTCTGCCTCCGAGACCCCAGGGCTGACCAGTGCCGTCTTGCTGCCAGTCTTCGTAAGACCCCACAGTATCTTTCTCTTGTATCCAGCCCCGGGCGACTCACAATTTCCCCAAATTCCGATCCAAGCTGCCTGTCCTGGTGTTGCCCTGACTGAGAGAGAAATGGAACTATCAGTAAATACTAGATATGAACTTAGGAGGTAACAAGAAAGCAACACAGCAGAGTAATTCTCAGGGGCTGAGCAACTCAAACTTTTCTGGGGGAGGGGGGAAGAAACTGACCTTGAAGGGAAAAAAAGATGCTGTGGGGACTCTAAGGAAGGAGTGGTTGTGGAGGGGACAGTCCAGGCTGACTCCACTTTATCCATCTCAACCAAGAAAGAAGAGGGAAGCGGGGAGGGTGGAGCAGCAGGAGGTGAGACAAAGCCAGCCAAGGGGACAAACCCAGCCAGGAGCGCTAATCCTGGTGCACAGTGCCGATGCGGTTACAAACCCTTCATGCTGTGAAAATAATGATATTAGTAAGAAGACTGGGAACAGAAAATAGGAAATGGGGTGTAGCTGGCCTGATCTTTACCTATTTCAAAGTTTTCCCCACTATCAGCTAGTATGGACCAAAAAAGAAATGAACTATGGCGAGAGAAAGGAAGTAGATTCATATGTATACCTATGAGAGGGGCTTGTAGATAGAGGATGATAGATTAGAATTAGAAGAAGCAGTAGAAGACAGACAGACAGACAGACAGATAGAGTTGCATACCTAAATGAAAATAGTACTATGAAGAACAATAGGTATAACATCATCCTATTTTCGTAAAACTAAATTAAGCTCTGAGCTTGCACCAAAATTAGCTTGGAACAATGTGCAACAAATGACTCCAGTGTGTGAACAGTTGCTATCTCTGGAGACTGGCCGGGGTGCTGGCGTGTTCCTGAGGGCTGTATATGTGTGTGCATTTGCAGCTGGAGGCTCTGAGATTTCAACCCTCCTGTGTGGAGGGGGCTTCGCTGCCGAGTGGGGCTGTCTCTGGCCTTAGCTGTGAGCAACTGCAGGCTTTCTCTCTTCCTCCACTGGCCCCCCGTCTGTGACCAGGCAGCCTTTGGGGTGTCTCGAAGGTGCCTGTTTTCTCGTGTATTCTGAGCTGCCGTGCTGTCGCTTACAAGGGCAGCACTGTCACATGTCCTATTCCTCGCCCTTTGCACCCCACGCTGTGATGCTCACTGCGTCCATGCTGCAGTGGTTGCTTCTATTTGCTCCTCCACCTGTGCCCCGTGCAATGGGCCAGGTCACCTTCCCACAGACGAGCATCCGAGACTTCCTCCTCCACACCTCCTGAGAAGGCCAGGACACGCGGAAGCCTTGCTCCTGTCTCCTTACAGTCCTAGGTGTGACTTGCTTGGTACCAAAGCCCAGCAGCAGAATTACTGGGCAAACCAGTACAGGGTATTTAATTTAATGAGGTGGCCAGACATTTCATGTTTACAGGAAAATACAAAAAAAAAAAAAAGTAATTGTTTTAAGTTAAAAAAAAATACTTTAAACTTCTAGGGGTTGGATCTATAGAAACCAATTTTTTTAAAATAAAGTCATCATTCTATTCTTTGCCGCAAAGCAGGCTGAACGTAGGCAAGAGAAATGAAAACATCCTCTAGTGAAGCCCGCGTTTAGAAAGAGAACCCATCTCCCCTTCGCCTGCTCCCAGGAAGGAAAGGCAGCGAGCGCCTGAGTCCAGATTACGCCTGCAGTGAGCAGGTCCAAGAGCTCAGTTCTGGTGCCCTGGGCCGCCCCCCCCCCCGAGGGCCCCCGTGGACTCAGGGTGAACACTTTGTTCAGCTTGTGCCACGGAAGAGGGCAGGTTTCTGAATCAGGACATGCTTGGCATAGCTGCGCGCAGAGATTCTCCAGCTTGTTTACAGTGTAAAAGCTCCAGTACCAGACAGCCTGGCTCAGAACTGGGCACCCTGCCGCTCGAAGGAACTTCTGTTCGCTTCCCTCAGAGAATGCTGCCCAGACGACTGGGAGGGAAAACGCACTTTCCGAAACTGCACCTAGTGACGGCAGGCCATGGTGTACAGAGCTGAAAGGCGGAGTAGGAGCAGTTGCTGCCAAGCCAGCCAAGTGCCGCCACGGGAGACCAGTGATGACCAGCTAGACACGGGAGCAGTCGCAGCGGCCTTAACCCATCGCGGAGTTGCCTGTGGAAAAGACTGGCCTCTGTAGTTCCAGTTCGTGGATGTAGATGTAACGAAACTATTTTTTCTTCTGAATGGTGCTCTGAATCCTGATTTGAAAATATCAGGCTGTTCATCCTTCCTGTTCTACACACGGCTTCTGCCGTACCACAAAGCCTCATAAGTATACGTCAGCAGGAAGATGAAAACCTGGCGTGTTCACCCTGGTACCCTAATGTCTTAATCACTTTCTCTTTCTTACATCACTTTCCAGGCTTTGTGGTTGAGTGTCTTTGTCTGTTTCAGGGTCAAGAAAAGCATGTCCCTTAACTTGCACGGCCCGGCACCATGGAAGACGGGCTGGCCCTGCCTTCCACGTACGCATGTGTGCAGTCTGCGCCCGTCTGTTTGCCGCTGTGACGTGTGTTCTCTGATGTCAGCTGCACTCATGGTGGAACAGCTGGGAGGTGGAAGAAGGAAAGACGGGCTGTGTGAAGACCCCTGGGATGATGGCCCAGGATGGAGCCAGCGCAGTGCCCATGCAGGGCTGCTCTGCTACCAGCTCACCTGGCCTCCAATCTCCTGCTGGACTGGGCAGCTTTCCCCAGTGTCTCTACCTAACCACACCAGCCTCAAACTGCCACGCTGTCATCCCTGCTTCATGGCTACATGATTTCTAATCTCATTTAGCATATTTTTCCTGACAGAAGTATCCCAAGGTCCTGTACTGCAAGCACCTGGTGCCTCACGGACAACGAAAGATGGGGGCTCCTTATGGGGAGGCAGCAGGGCGCACTTACCCCCTGCATAGGGCGGCCAAGAACGAAGGCACCATGTGCCCTGTGACTCTCTGATGACCACAGGCCCAGGACATCCTGGCCCAGAGGCGCTGCTCCCATCAGCCTGTGAAAACCACACTTTGCCTCCAGAAAACCACGGGAGCACAGCTGTGCACAGGCTGCGACCCGCAGCCCCCAGTCACACAGCCTGGCCCCCAGACGATGAGATGCGGTGGGCCCAGGAGTTCTGGGGTCTGAATTCAGGGCCAGGCACCTTGGAGAAGGCAGCTGTCAGTGTTGTCCCAGTGGTCAGGCTGAGAAAGCAGGAAGGCAGCCCACTGCTCGCAGCAGCGTTGCAGCTGAGTGTGGTGGCACTCGCCTGGAAGCCCAGTGCTCAGGAGGCTGAGCCAGGAAGATCCTGACAACCAGCAGATCCTGTCTCAAAGTAAAAATAAAAATGGACTAGATATGTGGCTCAGTGGCAGAGTGCCAGTTTGCATGCAGCCCCAGGTCAAGCCCAACACTGCAAAAGAGGAAGGAAAAAAGGAAAGAGGCAGGCAGGGAGGGAGGGAGGGAGGGAGGGAGGGAATTCTGTCATCCTTAAAGTATTCAGGTAAGAAAAAGTCATATGCAAAAAGAGAAAAGGAACAGAACAGAAAGGAAAGGGAAATAAAGAAAAGCAAAAAGAGCAGCAGAGCAGCCACTTCTTCCTGGAAAAATAATTCCACATCCTACCTGGGGGGAAGCCAGATGAAAGCACTTGTCTTCGCAGGCAGGAGGTGGCCGGGGCAGCCTGGGTCGCCTTGCAGGTCTGAGATCTGCCAGTCACCAGGAAGGCTCCACACATAGACAGCTGCCCTGCCGTGGCTCAGAAGCTGCAGGCCCGGCTAAGGCTAAGCCGCGGTGAGCTGGCAGGTCCTGTCCTCGGCTGGCCGCCCGCTGGGTGGAGCCTGCAGGCAGCCTGCAGCCTTCTTTGCATCCCTGGATGTGGAGAGGAGGCCGGAGCACAGGAAAGAGCTGGGATGAAGTGGCGGGAATGGGGAGCGCGGGAAGCGACAGCACACGCTGCACCTTCATGCCACTTGTCTCCCGGCTCCTGCCAGCACCGGACACTGCTGCAGGACTGTCAAGCTTCTAGGAGAAGTGGGCAGATGGGGTTTTAATTTTACTGTGTTACAGTATTTAGCTAGAAGAGGAAAGAAAAGCAGTGTTAGAGCCATGGGCTACGTACCGGGTAAATAATCCAGGGAAGTGAAGGGGCTTAAGAATGCACCACATTTTTCTTCACAGCAGAATCAATTTGGAATTTTTCTTTCTGTGATTCAAAACAAATTGTTCTGAAAATATTCTTGTGTCTGAAAAACACATACCTCTGCTTTTCTAAATGTATAAACATGGACTTAAAAATCAAAGGAGCACAGTCATACAGCAGGTCTATTAAATATATATGAATCTGCCTGCTTTCTATATCATCTCTTACACATAAAATTCTAATTTTAAAACTTATAATTTCATTAGGTATTTTAATAAAAGGAAAGCTATTTTTTAAAACATGAGTAACATTTTATGCAGACTTCCAAATGTAAGTAATTTAGCAAAAGATTTAAACATCTGCTCCCACAGCAGGCTCGCGAGTGTTGGAAGCGCGCTGTGCTTCATCAAGCTGAGTGTGAATGTCCCTTGGAGCTCCTGAAGGGGAGGGACAGGCCTGAAGCCTGCAGGAAGTCCTGGGGCCCAGACTGAGCCGCAGCTGGGGGGCAGCGCAGGAGCAGCAGAGGTCGGGGTGGCGGCGGGTTCCGGCGGCTCCTGGGAGCTGTTTGGGTTACCTGGAGTCAGTGCACTGATCTGTGTGTAAAGCCAGGCGGGCACGGATGCACGGGCCGTGCACAGATGCCGTGACCTGTGGCCAGATGCCGAGAGTAGCCTCATCTCTAACGTAGAGCCCTTGTGTAAAATCTGTTCCTGGGCCGGGGAGATGGCTCAGTAATAAGCGCTTCCCTGGCAAGCGCAAGGGCCTGAGTTCAATGCCCGGTCCAGCCAAAAAATAAATTAATAAAATAAAAAATAAATAAGTAAAACAAAATCTGTTCCTTTAGTTCTAATTTGCATATCAAACAACTCATGCAAGCTTATAACGCAGCGGCCTTTAGCATACTCGGAGTCCCCGGGCACCACCCGGGCTTCTCTGCAGACCTTCCACTGCCGGAAGAGACGCGCCAGTCCCTGGCCACCAAGGCTCCACACATAGCCACAGCCTGTCCCACCGCACGGAAGCCCCTGCTCACCCCCTGTGGCCACAGCTGTACCTCCCAAGACGCTCTGTAGAAGTGAGTCATGCAACACGCGGTCCTGTGTTACTGGCTAGAGCTTTCCATTCGGAAGCATTTAATTCAAAGTTCTATTCTTTTTCACGTTCAGCAGCATAGGTGATTTTTCCAACATGAATTCAGACTTCATGTTTTCCCATTTCAAAGGTGCAGCTCTGCTGCTTATCGGGTTCCGGAACCACTAGGTCCCGCGCGCGGCGCAGCACAGCGCTCGCCTGCAAGCCGGCTCCTCGGGCATTGTGCGTTCTCTTGCGCCCCCTGGTGACCGACTGGAGGAGTGTGCGTTCGCCCTCGATCCCTCGGACTCTGCGGCTCCCTGAAATCTTAATGATGAACACAGCGCATGACAATTAATTGGTATAAAATACAATTTAAATGCAGTTACCACGCCTAAGCATTCTGGTTTTTTTCTTACAAATTATAAAGCTTTTTACTAGTCCCCAAGCTGTGGCTAAAGCAAAATGTTCCTTTCTTAACGCCTCCGCCTCTCACAGGAAAATCTCAAACTATTTCATCTCAGTTCTGAAAAACACAGACCCTGCGAGCGTTTCGTTATTGTTTAAGAAGACAAACTGCAGAAGAGATACAAAATTAACTAAGATAACGTGTGAAGGCTACTAATAAAAGCAAGAAAGTAAAAATAAAAATAAAGAACAAATGTAAAGAACAGCAGAGTTCCTCTAACGCTGAAAGCCTTGTAAAAATTGTTTTATACAATTATTTAATATTCCTATGGTTCTCTGAGCATTTCTGTATTTTGAAGTGACTTCAAAAATTGATATTTGAAATAAAATTTTTTAAATTGAAACTTGAATGCTATCTTACTAAATATTTTTCTTAATTTTAAATTTCCTCTTTAAACATTTGAAATAGAGGAAACAATGGAAAAATTGTAACATTAACTTTCTATGTTTTTAAAATAGTTTAGTGCTTTAGTGTTATACAAAAATGACTTTTGATTTATTAATAAAACTTCAGATCCCTAGAACTAGTGCTTCAAAAATTATGTTTAAAAGTCTCAGCAGAACTAATCATTTTTTAAACTACTATTTCCAGAAATGGTTTAAATCTTGCAGAAAGTTTTAGAAACTTTCAGACATGAATCTTTTATTTAATACATGCTACTCTGACCTTCCTTCCTGGTTAAAAATAATAATAATAATAATAATAATAATAATAATAATAATAATATCCAAAACAATTTGGGAAAAATGAGTGTATTTTCAGATCTTTGGTTATTGTGTTATTATTTATATCTCTTGGGTAGGTTTACAGGGAATAGTTGATTGTATTTTACAGAGAGTTTAAAATGTACCCATAAATCATCCAGAACAAAGACTTTTAAATCAACTTATGTGTAAATAAATAAACTTTTTTGACTAGTGGATGGAAATTGGGTTACTGTATTTGTCTGTAAGATTTCAATTAAATACTAAATGAGGATTTCATAGACAATAAATTATTCCTTTGGAAAATGCAGAATGTTTACATATCTGCCAGGCGCCGAGTCAAGCGCTGCTCGGGCTCCAGCTTCTAAAGGCTGGCGGCACGGCGTCACCGGGACCAGAGCGCCTGCCCAGAACGGCGTCGCAATCTCAGCATCTGTTAGATGTATCTGTCGTCAGCCCTGGGGAAGAGAACAGGCGAGATTATCAGTGGGACTTGTGTGGCAAAAGAAAAACTGGAATAAGTGAGACAAATGTATTTGTTTACTTGTTTTTTATTTTATTTGATACTAAGAATTGAACCCAGAGCCCTCACGCTGAGCTACATACCCAGTTCCTTTAATTTTTGATTTGGAAACCGCATCTTGCTAAGCCCCTAAATTGCACAAGCTGTTCAACCTTTTGACCTTCCTACCTCAGCCTTGCAGAGTGCCCGGATTACAGGTGTGGACCACTGTGCCCAGTACTTAGACTGGCTATTGCCATGTTTAAAGTATGTCTCAGCCCTGACCATCGCTGTTACCTCTGTAAAATTTTACAATTCATGCATTTTGATCTAGAAAATAATGCTTCACGGACTTCTCTCCCCTTCATTATTACAGATCCTTGCTTGTTGTGCTTGTACAAGACAGCTGCAATTCCATGTGCTTCAGACTGCCGCAGCAGAGTGGCCTCCCGCGCCTCTTTCGCTCCTTCACGATCCATTCCTGGGAGGTACCTGACACTTCTGTGACATTGGCTGCTTTACTTTCACTTTGTCCAGAAATCAAAGAGAAACTGAGCATCTTCTAAGTATCTGGCTGTGGCAGACAACCTGGAAGCTGACATCTCAGCCAGATCTTCCTCCCCAAGGAAAAGCACCGCAAGGGGAGAGGAGGAGGGACGGCGCCCGGCTGTGCTGGCGTGCCCTCAGCCCTGGGCAGACAGCACCGAGCCTGATGATTTATCCTCGGCCTGGGGCTGCCCGAGGACCACCGTCCTCAGAAGCAGCGAGAGGGGAACAGAAGACCTTGTCTTAAAACATTCTACCTTTCCCCAGAACATAGCCAATTACGGTTTACAGCCCCACTCTCTTTGATACTAATCAGTGTTCGGCTCTGCTGGCCTCAGACTCCTGGTGTTTACTCTGCCAAGCGGCGCCCGGCAGAGCAGGGAAACACATGCGAGGCTGAAATCTGAGCCCCCAGCTCGGGACAGAGGTCAGCAGGACAGGGCAAGGGGCGGCAGCGGAGGCAGGGCCCGCACATCTCCTTGAGGCCAGGGGACGACGGGCATGGTGGGGCATCCCTGCGACCGTGGGGACATCTGGCAGGAGCGTGGCCTCCCGTGGCCGCCTGGCCCCGGCGATGGCCCCACATAATTTCATTGCCGCAGGAAGGCAGGAGCCACAGCCTGACACGGAGAAGGTGATGAGGCCCAGCTAGACCCGCAAGAGGCTCTCAAGTCTGGGCTGTGGTTTTATGGCTGCAGTGTCCCTCCATCGATCGTCTGTCTGCACTGGTTATCTGCTCCTTGCTGGGATAGAGGCCATCCCTGGAAGGTCGCCCAGTGGGGAGCCGGAGAGGAATGGCAGTCACCACTCGTCTCCGGGGGCTGCGTTCTCAAGGGGAGTCCTAACAGCCCCCAGGGATAATCTCCAGTGTAAGGAGGCCTCGAAATGTGCAGGCAGCTGTCTCACGGAAACCCTCTAGAAGCCTCGCAGAATTTATCACGTATGTACACAGTTAAAACAAATTGTCATGCCATTGAAGCCATATCTGTTAAAAAGAAAAGAAAACCTTGGATTTTTAGTGTCCTGATAGCATTCAAGACTCTCCCCTTGAAGTGTCCTTGCCTCGGCCCTGCGGTGACAGGGTGGGTGCAGACCACAGCCCCGACGACAGGGCGCGCGATGGAGCGCGTCTAAGAGTGCTCCCAAGCCGGGCACGCGCGCCGCAGGTGCACCAGGCCGCCACGGGGCCCAGGGGCCACCGTTCTCCTCTCCTAGACGCAGAAGTAGGATGGAGGGAAGAAAAATCCCCCCTAAGCCTGGCGCTTGTGCTCACGTGGCTGCGTCATCCTCTGGAAAACTGAATCACAGTTCCTAAAATAGTCACCTGTGCCCCAGCCAGCCACAGCTCACCCCGCTGTCTGCCCAGCCAGAAGGGAGGGGGCCGCCCCTGGAAAGAGATGTGATGTCGCCAACAGGACTCCCTACCCCTACCCGCCGCAGGTGCGGCGCAGTGACAGCGCTCGCCCTGCCTGTGTGCGGTTCCGCTGCAGCGCTCAGCCCTGCTGGGGAAAAGGCATCTAAGAAATCTGTCTCTTGTTTGTGAAAAAGCCCAGGGACTGAAGGACTGACGCCCAGAGCCTCATTCGCATTACAAGTTCCAGATGACGGGCACACCTCGCGGCTCAGGCTGGTTTCTGACACAGACGCGCTTCGCTAGAGGATAGAGAACCACGTGAGTACGTGCTTCTGCACACACATACAGGAGCTGACACCGTTCATTTTGGCTGAAGCAAAGATAACGAGGTAATTTATAAATACCATTTTTAAGAGAACACGAGTGACAATAACTAGATGCCAAGGCTACTGTAAAGTAAATTCCAGTGGGAAAGCACCAAAATAAATTCGAAACCCAAGACTAAGCATATGAGTGGAAAATGGGATGTCGATAGTCAGTAAGATATTTTAATAAATGTTACCCACAAAACCCTTTTAAACTCCATGTTCACTCCTGGATCCTATGATCTAAAAATGTCTCATATTTAAGTGGTAAAACATACAAATGAAATTTTAAGAATTGAAGTGAGAAAAAAATTGCCTGGGTTTCCATGAATGCCACTTAAAAACACAGTTGAAAATGTGAATGTCAAAGAGCTGGCGTTTATTACACACATGTTGGAACTCATTAAAGCACTGTGGGGAGCCGAGGGTCGGTGGCCTGGCCTGCAAAGGAAAGTCCCGTTTCCAGTGTCAGCAGTCCCATCCTGGGCACCGTGCCCGCCTGAGATACCTGCGCGGGTCTTGCCAGTGCGTTCCGGGTCCCAGCACTGTGCTGTCGTCTCAGTCTGTTTGTTGTGCCTTCCTCTTCCAAGGCAGAGGCCTGGAGGCTTGCAAGGCAGCAAATCGGCTCTGCCAGCACAGTCTGGGGAGGTGCCCTCTGGCTCCCAGGCGGTTGAGTAGCTTCTGGAGAGCCACAGGATGGAGAGGGTCACCTTGGCCTCCTCCTGCCTGGCCTGACCTGCCCTGCCCTCCGCTCAGGGCTTTGTTATTCATGGTAAGAAGCGGCATTTCAGAAAAGCAGACTTTCAGGTGGGAATTAACTTGGAATGCACAAAAACAAGCCCCCATGAGAAATGTGATTATTTGGATTATTACTCTGCGGGTTTGTTGCAGAGATTTCCCTCAGCCCTTGGCTGGGAAGCAGATAAATTTCCTGCAATGAGTGAAAGTGGACTGATTTTCTTATCACTTAATTCCCTATCGGAGAAGACACAGTAGTGTCAGCAGGCACTCTCTCCTCCACAAGGCACCCTCTTCCCCCGCTCTGCACACAAAGCCTGTCTCCTTCATCACAGAGCCTGCTTGGCTCCATCGAAAGCCTGCCCTGCGTCAGTGCTGAGGGAGGCTTTCCCCCAGGCCTCTCGGGACTTCGAGCGTTTCTTAGGGGACTTGATTTACTGAGAGAAAGCCAAGTAGCCAAACAGTCCAAGTCCCTCAGGTTACAATAAGCCAGGGCATCCACTCTGAGCACCAGAGGGTACAGCCCGTGGGAGAGGGCTGAACTAGGTTTGTAGACAATAGTGTGATTTCCAAGGAACTCACAGGAACCCCAAAGAAAAAGCACACCCCAGCCATAGATCCAAGACAGCAGAAAACCTTGAGCAGAAAAATGGAGGTTGAGGGGGAAACATTATGATTCTGTGAAAAATGAAGCCTAAGCCCTTTGGATCTGGGAATGGTCACCCAGCTGTGGTTGCCGCCTGCACACAGCCTGCATCTCCCTTGCCTGACTCGTGCCCCTCCACTTAGTAATAGTAGCAGCCTGTGGTTCTGGGCAGGCCTCGCACCCCAGGCTCTTTACTGATGCATCCACTATAGTAACTCTAATTTTCACAACAATCAAATGTCACTGTCACTGTCAGCCACACGCAGAGCTCTGTACCTCATAGGCGTGATTACTTTGGGGGCTGAGGCAGGAGGATCAGTTGAGCGCCAGGAGTGTCGGGGACAGCCTGGGCCTGTAAGACTCCATCGCAGAGAGAGAAAAAGAATCATTGTCCCCATTTTGAGACAAGAGGTTCCCTTAGCTTGTACATGACTGTGCAGTTGTCCGACCCTGAATCCCTCAATTTTAACCAGATCACATCATCAGCTGGTAAAATTAGAAAGAGCAGCCCTCATTGGTCAAGAGTCAAAAGAAGTCTCCACTGAGGCTGCTACCTATCTGCTGAGCTCTGGCCACACTTGGGCAGTGTACACTAGGTGAGACCATCCTGGCACCCTCCTCGGGTTGAGAGCACCCACCCGTGAAGGCCATGGCTTAGGCCAATCCCATCTGTCCCTTTTTCTTCCATCTCCCTATTAATTCAGCCATTTTACAGTCAACTTGAACCAGGGCCAGCAATTTTAATATTCTGGAAGTTTCCAAATCATTCTTTGTTATAATAGGTTTAAAATGGAAGTAAAACAGAAAGAATGTTTTCTTCTGCCTACTATCTAATCAGACATGGGTTCTTAAAGGAGAGGTTGCATCAAGCAGCAGAGAGACACCCTCAGATGGGAAGTATCTTTCTTCCAAGGGAGTGTTACATGATTAAATGGTTAACAGCAAAACATCCCGGATGTCGTAGACTGACTGAAAATGCTCTTGGGGATGAGAGCAGCTATTTGTGTAGAAATTGGCAGAATACTCAATGATACAAAAACAGCTTGTGATGTTTGCTAATTCTGGAATGTCCCTGCGGCCATGCAGGAGTCTGCCTGGAGCCTTCCAAGCGAATCTTGTGAGTCTGACTTTTCTCACTTGCCCTGAAGGTCTGGGAGTTTGCCCTGGGTTTGTACATGACCCACCTCCTTCACTTGGCACACAGGTAACTGAGAGCCAGAAAGCAGGCAAGACATTTGCAGCGTGGACGCACAAGTGGCCGGCAGGACCCGTCGCCAGGCTCTGGGTGCTCCTGGGCTCCCCGTGCGTCCTTGCACTTCCCCCTAACAAGTGCAGAGCTGAAGAGCAGCCACACTGCCTCGTGGTGGTCTGCAGCGCAGCGGACAGTTCCCGGAGCCTGAGGAAGTTCCCTGCGGAGCTGCAGCGGCACACAGAGGCTTCCCGGCTTCTCCATCAGTCCCAAGTGCCACAGGCTGAGGAGGAACCCGAGAGGGACCTGGCCTTTACCCATAATCCCGTACTCACTTTCTATAAAGAACGATCTGAGGAAAATATTTTTGCACATTAACATTTGTTAATCTGGAAAGCTGAGAGTGGCAGTTTGGGTCATATTATTTTAATTGTTTTTCAATAGAAAAGGCAGCAAGAGATCTCAAACACATGAAGTTAAAGTGAGAACTCTAAGATTTTACGAGAAACCTTAACAAAGTTAGGAAATTTAAAACTATTAATGTTACTTATTTTCCTAAATCTGTTAATAAGTTGCATGTTTTTTCCATGAGAAAAATTTAAAAAACAGAAAGCAGTGCCTGCTAC
Source organism: Octodon degus (assembly GCF_000260255.1). NCBI lineage: Eukaryota > Metazoa > Chordata > Mammalia > Rodentia > Octodontidae > Octodon > Octodon degus. The sequence continues at coordinate 18,299,286 of NW_004524599.1, forward strand.
TGAACTGATATTCTGGGTTTTATATCAGCCAGAATAGAAGCAAAATGCCCATAATTCCTCAAAGTCTCCAGTGCTAATCCGTTTTGTCAAACCAACTTCACAGAGATGGAAACAATGTTGAACGAACATAATTCAATATGATTATGCTTACGCTTGTTTGATAATTCCCGGTTGCAAGAAAATCAGTCCTCTTAGATTTCCCTAGCTATTAACTGCATATTGTGTCACATTACTATTCCTGCAAAATGTGGAAGTAGATTCATATGCTGATTGATTTGTTTTTAATTTAACGAGTATTGTAAATTATTTTTAAAGTTCTGGAAATGCAGTATAATCTAGTAATTCTAAAAGGGAAATGTCAGGTCACAAAGGTGAGGGGGAAGGAGAGCGGTTGACACCGGCGCATTAGGAACAAAACAGCGCGCTCTGCTGGAGAGTAAAGTCTCGCTAAGCACAGGCTCTGCAAGAAACCCGCATGGTGCTGTCTTCCAGTGAGTATTAGGAATGAGAAGGCCACACTGTACAATAACCTCAGTGCTCTTCTGATGTGAAATGTGAAAGGCAAATATAGCAGTCAAGATGTCTATAAACAAAGAAGAAAGTAAGATTTTGAATGAGTTCCCGGACACGTCATCACAGTAAATGAAAACAAAAAGTGACAAAGAATAAATTAGACAAAATTTTCGAAGGAAATATAATTTCTTACTTCTACATAACTGAAAGTAGTTAGAGCCAGGTATGGTGGAGTACACTTGTAATTCCAGCATTTTGGGAGGCTGAGGCAGGAGGATTGCAAGTTCAAGTCTAACCTGGACAACTTTGAAACTTAGCAAAACCGTATCTCAAAATAAAAAATAGAAGAAGGTTGGGAAGATGGCTCAGAGTGGAGTCCTGGGTTCAATCCCTAGTACTCCCCCTCAAGAAACAAAAGAAAAGCAAACAAGCATACAGAACCCTGTGGCTAATACAAATGTTATACAAATACTCTAGTAGCGCTTGCTGTTTAGTAGCTCTCATGCCACACAAGGCATAAGCAGAATGTTTTTGCAGAGTAGCGCAAACATTTCCATCCTTGTCCTGGAGGACTCGAACACCCTCACTTCCAAGCAGGGCCTGGGGGCATCGGTGGTAAAGCACTGGGCAGCACATGCCAGGCCGTTGCTGAGGCCCCCAACACCCCAAAACAAGTACAGAAACAAGCAGGCCCACATCCTCCTGAGAGCCTTTCTTGCTACTGGAGTCCAAATGAGTCTCCTTCCCTAAGACCGGGCCGTTACCACACCCAGACCGCAGTGCCTTCTCCACTTCTGGCCAGGAAGGGTCAACGGGCACAGAGCCCTGAAGCCTGAACTTCCCCAGTTCCCTGGTGAATTCTCACCCAGAACAGAGGAAAATGGATTCGAAAGGAGAATGCACAAAGCCATGCAGGGACAGGAGCAGAGACCCATGTCCTGGGTATCCTGTGGATGTGGATGGAGCAAGGGGCTGGGCAGAGACAAGGCAGGAGGAAGTTTGCTCTGATGGAGCCAAATGGAAGGGCTCGCCCTGGGAGAGGGCAACGCTGATAACAGAGATCAAAGGTGGAGAACCGTTATGCAAGTGAGGAAAGCACTGCAGATGGCCCTCAAGGCAGGATGTCTCCACAAAAGCGAAGGGCTTCCACAGGGAAACTTTACGTATTCACAAAGGAAAGATTCCTCCTCCCCAGCAGAGATGGGCGCCTTCATCCGTTAGCTCAGTCGCAGGTTCTACATCACGTGTACAAAAAAAAGGCAGATGGGAGCACGTCGGGCAGAACAGTCAGTATTAAAGGAGCAGCTTACACTAGGGCACCCGACAAGATCGAGTCAGCGAGAGCTGGCTTTGGCTGGCCCACTGGAGGAATTTATTTCAAAGAAACAAAGCAGGAAGCAGCTTTGGAGCAGTGTTAGCAATCATGTAAAAGGGCAGAACAATAAATAAATAGATAAATAAATAAATAAATAAAATTTTGCAAAGGGCAGCATCACCCCCACTCCCTATGGCAAGCATAGCGGGCTGTGCCGGAAGTGCCTGCCTCCCAGCTAGCATGGGGAACTACGAACAGGGAGCAGGGGACCCAGCACCCAGCCGCCCCTCATGCCCCGATCCGTCCTCACTGCAGCATCTGATCCTACATGCACAAACATTTGGCTCCCTCCTGTTTCTCCCCAGCTCCCCCTGCCAGAAATCTAGGGGCCGTGGGGGAGGTGATGTTTTGCATGGAGGTAGGTCCTGTCTGCAGATGGAAGCACAGCCGGCAGGGGCAGGGAGGGGGCTGGAAAGGATTCCAGCCACTCCGTCAAGCAAGGGCAAGGGGCCTTCAGCCAACGTGAGGCTTTCTCCAGGACAGACCTTGCTTGCTCCCCAGCACCCCATTCTCAGAAGAATCCGGAAACTGTAGAGGGCTGGACAGAGCGGAGTCGGGGAGCACCTCAGGCGCACTGTCCCCCACTTGACTGTCTCTGCTTGTGAACCCCTCCAGATAAAACCTCCTGGGAGTAGCCAGGTATAGCACACTGTGGCTACGCATGTAGCAGAGGGGCAGGATGAGGAGCTCCCGCTTAGCTGGGTCACAGGGGAACACAGTGGCGTGCAGAGCGTTCTCAGGGAAAGTGGGCCACGCCGTTAAAATGCAAACAAGGGAGGCAGACGGCGATTTCTAAGGGACCGTGATGTAACTGTGAGTCCAGAATTCTCCCAGGCTCTGGTGAGTGCCCCCTGCCTTTGCAGCCTCTTCCTGGCTTGCTGTGCTTTCTGGTGAGGCACTGGGCCACTCACCTAGATGTTCACTTCTGGAGAACAGGTGCCACATTTCACCTTCCTTTTGTATTCCCAAGATCTTGAACACAGAGTGGAGAGTCCCCAAGTGTTGATTAGCTGCTTGCTAGACAGGTTCATTGACGCTGGTAGGGGGACTACTCAGGACAGAAATTACTATGACTATTTTTCTCAATAATATCATGATTTATAACAACAAAGCAAATGACACAAAACAGTAGGAAATAGCAAGCACAGTTGCAGGGTCTGGGAGCTGATGTCACTGTTTCTTCATTAAGCTCACCCTTTCCACATGTCAGTCTCCTAAATTCTGCAGAATTACTTTCTTCCAGTAATAAAAGGCCGCAACCCATATTGCAGCCCCTCTGGCTACCTTGCTTCTTTACAGTTCTTCATCTGGAACTTAAAGTTGGCCCAACATCACATAGCACCATGAGAGGAAAGGACCAGGGACAGAGCGCTGGCTGGCCTTCAGCTGTGTTTGGTTCTAGCAGCGGTCTGTGTGCTTTTGCTGGGCTAATGTTTGCAGAGTGAGGGCCGGGGCTGCTTCCTCAGTGTCTTTCCTACGCAACCAGTTGCAGCCTGTAATAGGAGCCCATGCAACCAGCATACTTCCATCAACCTTTAATAGTTAGGGAGAAGTAGGGCTAGCTCACATAAGAGTGATTCAGTTCCATATTTAAAAAAAAAAATCACAAATGTGATACAAAACAATTCCTTTGCAATCACTGAAGTGTTGACTCTGCAGGTGAAAGGAGCACAGCTCTACAGAAAGAAAACTGCTCAGTCGCTGACACACACCCTGCTTAAACTATGGGCAGCTAATTAAATTTGAAGAATCAACATTTTCTTTCAATATTTGAAGAATGAACATTTTCTTTCAATATTCCAGCAGAAAAAAAGAAAATGCTATAAAGGGGAAAATTTCTTTCAGGCCCCAGAATGGTTCAGGCCCCATTTGAATGGGTCCTGCCAGACGCTGTGGTGTTGGAAGCACGGTCCCAGGAAGGCAGGGCTGCGAGACTGGATCTGAGAGGTGGGGCTCATGCCAGGCGGTAAGTTGGCTGAGATCCCATGCTTCGAAGAAGCAAATGCAACCTGGTGGGACACATTGGTGCCCATGAGAGTAGCCTGCTACGGGAGAGAGAACCTGACCTTGTCCACTTTCTGGCTTCCTGTCTCTACCTATGGTCTCCCCCCTCCTCACATGCACTCCGCCACAATGCCATGAGCTCATCAGAGGACAAGTCAGTGGGACCTCCTGACCTCACACTGCCACCATCCCAAACAGCGGGCTAAATGAACAACTTTACAGATGACCCATTCTGTTATAGCAATGGAAAATAAGCCATGTTAGGGTCAGGCTTGCCTAGCGTGCTAGGGGGGCATGGAAAAAGTCTACCAATGCTGAGGAATAAAGCATGATTGCAGAATAGGAGGTGCCGTCAATTCATCATTGATGTTTAAGAGCCACAGCCTGTTGGGCCACCCTGTCACTAAAGCAGCTCACCATGGACACACCATTCTGCTGCTGGGGGTTTCCTCATTACCTGCTTGCTACTGCATCCTAACCTGCACTGTACGTTCTCAGGAGCAAGAACACCTCAGTTTTTGCTCTTGATGGCACTGGGCAAGGTCAGCTGCTGCAGAGGGGGTGCGCAGAGGAGTTCTTCTGATGCTCGGGCAGTTCTCAACCTCTCCTCCTCCTCCTGACCTCAGGAAAGCAGGTTTCTCACAAATGTCTGTGCACAGCAGAAGCTCCTCGAGGGTTGGGCAACACAGACTTCTACACCCAGCCCAGTTTCTGATTCAGCATGTCTACCATGGGCCCAGCCCTTGCTGGCATTGCCAACAATTGCCAGTTGCCAATTGATGCTAACGCTGTGGCCAGGGAGCACGCGTGGAGGGAGAGCCCTTGGCCTAACAGAGTTGGGTTCAGATTCAGTGGAACGTGAAAGCCCCTGAGGAGCTCATCAACAGAGTCTGGGTCTTCCCATAGGCAGGGAGCCAGCCTCCAGGAGCCTAGGCTGAGCACTCAGCTGGTTCCAGAGGGTGGTGAAGTTTGGCGCCTCCAGAGCTTCCATGCCCGGCTGCCACTCCCATCTTCATTTCCATCAAGATGTGGAAATATCCAGATCCTTCCTCATGGGTACTGCCACGTAAGATGTGGGCTTTGAAGGTTTACCCATTGCCCTTCTACCCATTACCTATAATGGCAATCAGTGACAAGAAGGCCCCATGAGCTCTGAAGGGGAGCAGGGACAGATCACAAGAGGCAATCGAAGCACAGGCCTGGTGGAGCCCTTCGCGTATCCAACAGACGCCACACTCACCTCCCTGAATTTGCTTCTCCATCCCCAATTACCGTCCCCTGCATGATATGCTCACACCAGGGCCTGAGTTCCCAATGGGACTGGGGGACCTCCTTGCTCTCTAGGGCCCTGAGGGGTAAGAAGCGGGTGAGGTCCTGGTCCACGGCCCAGTCTGCACTTGGTGGCCACACCAGATTTTTCTTTTTTCTGACTTTCTCATCATTGCAAACAACAATTTGCATGTTTGTTGAGTGGCTGAGCTCTTTTCTGGGAAGTCCGTGCAGTGGAGCTGTCCTCCCCAGCTTCAGAGAGGACCCTGCTCGAGTCCGTCCCGGCCCATGCAGCGGTTCCCTTCCTGGTTCTATCTCACTGAGACTCAGCTCTTTGACTCCAGGCACTGCTCACGTGGCTCCCACCACTGGGCTCTGAGCGCACACAGCCTCTGCTTTCCTCCCCCTTTGGGCTGCTGCATTTGTGGTCCTTTGCTGGCTCTTTGTCTTGGCTCAACCGCCAGATGCTGGAAGCCCCCTGGATTTTTTTCTGAGCCTGTTCTTTATCTAGTTCTGTACTGTCCTTGCCAGTGGCTTTATGCAGAGCCCTTGAGAGACAAGAAGAGGGAGAGCAAAGGATCGGAGCCCAGGTTTCCACGTAGTGTTGTGTGTGCACAGCGTGGAGCATGTGGTCCCAGGGTCACCCCCTCTCTGTGGCAGACACCTTCTCAGTTACTAATGTTTGTACTCATTCAAAATATGCAGAGGCAAGAAGACGCGTCCCTCAGCCTCTGCCTGGATTTCACAAAGGGCTCACTGGCAGGGAGGACGCCGCCATCCCTCGAGGGGAGGCCCGCGCTGGGGAAGACCCCTCTTTCTGGTCATCCATGTACAGCTAATTAACATTCAGGCTGGGTTTCGGATCAAAGAACCTTGTCTCACTGCATTCTCACATTCTTCCTTCTTCTTTCAATGTCTTCCAAGATCTATTTTAAACTGGAAGTGTTGTGTAATCTTCAGGGAACTTCTGACCTGTTCCCATTAAATCAAAAGGGAGAAGAAAGCCTCGTCCTTCACCTCACAGCCAATCAGCGTATGACAAGGTCTGGATGCACATGTCTGTGCCCAGCACCACATCCAGGTTATGGGGACGCTTCGCTGCACTAGCCCACGTGGCAAAGTCAGATCCATTTCTGTGGGTGATTGGGAATAAAAATTAGATAGTACGTGGGAGAGAGGGCAAAGGACAAGTGTCGGGGAACTTCTCCAGAGCTAAAGGCTGGTTCGAGATGTTCCCAATGAGCTGGACAAAGGACACTAATGGGAGGTCGAGATGCTGTCCAACTCCCGCCCCAGTGTGCTTGGCAACTTATGGGATACCTCGACTTCGCTAGTACTGGGAAGAAAACTCAGCCAGGGGCTTATGTAAGAATGAAAAGTTCCTGAAGCATTTCAGTTTCCAGCGGTTAAGCAAAGAGGCCACACCGAGAAAAGTCGCTGTGAGTGTGAGGGAGATGAACACAAAAGAAAAGCTTCTACCCAGAGGAAGAAACAGGAGTTACCTCACTACTGACGGAGCAGGGCTGCCGCGAGGTGTGTGTGCGTACACCTCTTACTCATGGGATAGCGCGGTGCAGGCCACATCCTCCAACAGTCAGCCAGAAGCTGAAGGGACAGTAATCATGACACAATCACCAAACACGTAAGCTGCCCGTACTGTAAGTGCAGATGCCAGTAGGACATCGTAGGACAGGGCCGTGTTGTGATAAACCTGCCACAACTGAAAACGTCAAGTGGAAAACCTCCCTCCTCTGCCCGGCCCAGGGAGCATCTCTCTGGGCAGCACCGTGCCCAGGGACATCAGCTGTTGTGCCTCGTGGCCAAGGGCTGAGTGGGGCCTGTTCACTGCCACAGCCCAGCCCTGGGAAAAGGATGCAGCCACATCAGTAGCCGGGAAAAGGACCCAAATTCAAGACCCCCGTGCAGTGTGCACCCAGGAGACGTGACTTGCACACATAAAAGTGACCCTAGATGGGGCTTTCGAAGCTGTGGAACGTCCTGTAGCACGCCCACTTACCCACCACACAAGGCAGCTGCAAGCACTGGAGTGGCCTAATGCTGTAGCACACCTGAACCCCAGACATGGGCTTGGTTAGTTTCTCTATCAGTGCGCATTCGCTTCTGGGTACCCTGGTCAGCAGAGCTGCCCAAGAAGGGCAAACACTCTTCAACAGTTCTTGAAAACCTACTCATCAAAAATGTGGCCACTCAGGTAAGGCTGTGCCTGCCTGTAATCTCAGCACTTGGAGGCTGAGGCAGAAGAATCACAAAGTCAAGACCAGCTTGGAAAATTTAGCAACTTAATGACACCCTGTCTCAAAATTAAGACATTAAAAGGAGGTAAGGGCGAGGCTCAGTGGGAAGGCCCTGGGTCTAATCCTCAGTACCAGGGGAAAAAATGAGTCAGAGCAGGCGAGGTATAGCAAACTTACAAATTGATTCCAGACTCCTCTCCTGGTAGGCCATCATGGAAATGGTTACTAGGTTTATTAAAAAATTCCTACCAGGGTGTGACTTCTCCAAGCAAGCTTCCGTTCCCCAAGTCTACTTGGTGACAAGCAGAGGGGCCAGGACCAGAATGCCAGGCCCACCTGCACCGAGGAGAGCTGTGACCCCACAGCCCTCACAACGTGTCCCTCACGCTCGCTGCACCTAAAAGTCCTCCACCCGGGCACCTTCCCCTGCTCTGGAGGGTACCTCTGTCACTCGCTCTAATCTCTAGGGACTTGTGCTGAACAAAGAGCAACATATGAAAACTGGAGACAGACATCCTCATTTTATTTGAGAGTTCTAGACTGGCATATTTAATAAAAAATACCAAAAATATGATGAAGATACAGCAAATTTACTGGCCACTTGGCTACATTTCAAAGAGTAAGAGTGTATGCAGCTAAAAGAGCTTTTGGTTCTTGACGAGGTCACCGGACAGAGAGGCGAGGACAGGCAGTGCGATTTCCACGAGTCCGACCTTGCAGAGCCGTCAAAATGGAATGAAAATGCGCGTGTACCGCTCTTCTCGTCTCTGCACAGCCACAACTCAAAGCAGGTGTTTCTTCTGGCCCCCTTTTCTTCAGAAACTTCAGTGGGTGGTTGGCGGGCTCCCAGGCGGGCTGGGCCTGGTGACTGGGCCGTGTGGGCAGCAGGAAGCAGAGAGGAGGGATTGGGGCAGGACACACCCTCCTGGCCATGCCTTCAGGGCACACCCCGCCACACCCTCTAGGCCACGCCCAGCGAGCCCACACCCTCTGGCCGCGCCCTCCAGCCACCAGTTCCAAATCAGGCCACGTCCTAGCAGCGAACTCATCAGTGGATGAATCCACAGATGACTCTAGCCCTCCCACAACCCACTTTCCAAAGCTGCTTCTGCATGCATGCGCTCTTGGGGACACTGGGGTCCCCACCTGCACTGTGTAATCTGAAGTCTGTAGGGGGTTGGTGGCCCACAGCGCTGGCTAGCCAGGTAATGGTTGATGTTGGCCTGAAGGGAGAGTCCTAGGTCCCCGCTGATGGGGACAGCTCACCGGCCAGCCTACGGACACCCGGCTCGGATGAGGTCCAGGTCTATAATACACAGCCAAAACCAAACAGATATGATGCATTTGAAATCAAAGAAAAGTTCTAAAGACTAACTTCTAGATTTCCAGATTCAGCACACACATCGTCCAGGTTGGGAGCGGCTTAAGAGAAAGACCTGAGGGTGAGTTATAAATGCATTTAGAAGCAACCTCAAAGATGGGCCAAAGCTTCGCTAGAGGGGAGACATCCCTGCCAGGCAGGGTGAGCAGGCGGGGGCGCCCTGCCCTTGGCCTCACTGTGCTCTCCTGTTGTCCACTTCGCCTCCCTGAAGCTCTGCGCAGATGCCGCCTTCCACGGCTCACTCGCGAGTGTGTCGTCCCCACCAAACATCAGCTGCTCCCCTGGAGGCACAGACCCTGCTCCTCCTGCACCTGGCCAGCAGAGGCGCTGCCCTCCTGGTGTGTCCGTGACCTGGTGTGGCCTGGGACTCGGGACGCCCGGCGGTCCTAGCCTAGACTATCTTGCAGCAGAGTGCTTCCACTCCACGGCCCTGCTGCAGCTCGGATGGGTGAGCTCAGGCTGAGATCCAGCTCGGCTCTGCTTGGAAGAGGCGTGAAGCTTAGGAGGCAGCGCCCAGTGGGAGCTCTGAGGGCATCAGCCTGCACCTGGAAGGGGCCGGTGGGACCTCAGCGTCTCCTCATCCCCTCTGTTGGTCTCTGACATTAGGAATCAGCGCTGTGCCCACCAGTGTCACTTCCTCACAAGCAACAGGGCCAGGAAGTTATGGGCAGAAAGCCCGGAGCTGGGAGCCAAACAGCCCTTGCCTCACTATGGTTCATTAGCTAGGGCTCCTGATGCAGCGAAGGGGCTGAGCCGCACGGCACTCTTCAGATCTTGGGCAACTAAAGATGCAAACAGCACTTTAAGATACAGTTTGCATGTAGAATATAAGCATAGTGTTCTTATAAAAAAGAAATAAGAGAGGAGGGAGGGAAGGAAAGGGGCAGGAAGAGCTGCTGGAGCCATGCACAGTTGGGAAGAGGTGGTCGCAGCTGCCATGTCAGAGGACACACTGCACGTGACACTGGACTTTAAAGTACCTCACTCTGGGTCGGTGTGAGGAGGTCAAGCGATTTCCACACATCCTGGCTTAGCAGGGCTTGTATTTATAGACTGACATTTCTTAGTTTGTAGAGATTAGTTCCTTAAAATAGAAAAAAAAAACACTATCGCCCTGGTCTCTGCGTCTCTCTGTCTCTGTCTCGCTGTCTCTGTCTCGCTGTCTCTGTGTCTCTGTCTCTCTCTGTCTGTCTCTGTCTCTGTCTCTGTCTCTGTCTCTGTCTCTCTCTCTCTCTCTCTCTCTCTCTCTCTCACACACACACACACACACACAGAGGCAGGTGTCTAAGATCACACAAGCAGAGAAAATTCATTAGACCCCAACGTCTCAATCCATAGGGTAGGGAAACTAGGTGCAAAGAAAAATGTATCTCTAAGCCCAATAATAATTTATTAAAAGGTCAGGAGGCTACACAAGCATTTGCTCCCCAGAGGCTTAAGTAGTCTAAGCTAGAAGAAAATGCAAGTATAAAATATATTACATTTCAAGCCAGTAAGGGCTTGTTCAAAAGCTTTTAAAGAGGTGCCGGCTGTACAGCTAGACCTGTAAGTCTGTCCCATGAAAAGCAGTGCCAACTCTGCATGCCTGATGCGGGGACCTGGTTTGGAGGAGAATTAGCTCTATGGGCAGGTTTCTGCGTGAATAAACTCACATTTTAGAAGAAACTTTCTCCCAAAATGTATGAGCAGACATCTGCGCACTGAGCTGTGGCCATTTTGCTTGATTTTCTATCACCCTCATTGTTTTGCTGAGCTCTTGATTTGCACCCTTGAGATGGTTCAGCAGCGTGGCCTTCGCGTGAGCCACAGGGAGCGCCTGGGCCACTAACCTGTCTTATAGGTTAGGCTTTCGGGCACAGTGCTGTACTGTAGTAGCTGTTTGCTGGGACTGAATGATCAGATCTCCCTGAACAAGCAGAAGGGTAAGTCACTGCACCAGAGACACTAAGCAGCACGCCAGGGGTGGGCGGGAGGGCAAAGCTGCCCTCGGGCCTGTGCACAGTGCCAGCCAACGCTGTCACATAGGCCTGGGAGGTGGGACAGGCCAGGGACAGGCCCCAGGGACTAAGTAGATAAGCGAGGCCTGAGGGAAAAGCAGCACAGGCATGAGTGTTCCTGTCTGTGTCCTGTGTTTTGTGCCCCACAAGGTTCTCCAAGGATGAGCTGAGCTCCAGGCCATCAGGACGGTACCAAAACCAGGGTACAGGGCTGGCCAAACAGCTCAGCAGATTAAAGTGCCTGCAAACAGGCACAGGGGCCAGGGTTCAATCCCTGGGCCTGCTGTGTGGGCCCCGCACTGGGGGCACACTGAGACAGCAATTGAGACTAGGCATGGTGGCACGCGACTGTATTCCCAGCTCTTGGGAGGCTGCAAACAAGCGGATCACTATGAGTCCAATCTACGCAGTGAGACCCTGAACACCCTGTAGACCCTTCCCTAAAATACAAAAAAAAAAACAAAACATGGTACAAGAGGTACCTGTGAGCAGGAGAACAAAGTCCACTCAGAGAGCTTCCCATACCACCCTTGACCTGGGCCACAAATACATCAAAGGTTTGGAGGAGCTCAGGATAAGCACGAGAACTGAACTCAGATTTGTTTATGACACCACCCTAAAGCAAAGATCTGCAAGGCACTTTCATTTCCAAATTCAGGGTCGTTTGACATAGCTGATGGTGCAGTGTGCCCGAGTACTCGAAGCCAAGATGGTTTTGCTCAAGCAGTGCAGGGTGTTAGCCTGTGAAAACTGCATCAGTTAAAAAAAAAAAAATCTCATTTAACTTTGCTGCAAATCCAGCCCATTACATTCCCCAGTAAAATAGCTTTATAGAGCATATGGAACTCGCTGGCTTCTTCGGATATTGCAAAGACAGATTGTTGATGGAGAATATTATACCCTTTTCCCTATTTCCTACCTAAAATTTATTATTTTCTCCTTTAAAAATATTTTTTGCAGACTGAAGTATAGGTCAAGCCAAAACCTCAACCATTATATTTTATTTCAGGACATGCTGTAAGTAGATACTTGAAAATAAATGTTGAAGCACTTGTTCTCTTTTAACAGAGAATTTTTTTTTAATTACTGAGATGCTTATCAATTTCAAGATGCATAAATCTTCCTAGAACACATGAAAATCTTACTTTTAAACAGCATGTTATTTACATGGTCAGAAAAGAGAAACATATTCAATATGGTTTTCTTCAAAATTCAGACAGCTTTTCATGTGAAGTATTTTTAAACTTAAAGCAATGATCCTATTGTTAATCTGAAACAAACTTAAAATAAGTACACAGAGTGTCTAAGTATTCTGAAGACACAGGGGAATCGTGTATTTATTGTACTTTGTCCAGACTAAAGATTGAACCTATTCCTTTAAGTTTGGTTACTTTACCTAAAAAAGACATCTGAAAGTTGAGGGAAAACTATTAAGTGTATTATTTGAAAATGTAACTAATAAACGAATTGAAATAAGTTTACCCCCCTGCTTCCAGACTTTTCAGACAGTCTGTATATTATTTTGGCTCAGAGAGCATTTTACATACTAATGAATTGCATATGGTTGCAAGCTATCACTGCCCAATTGAGCTGCAGACAGGACGGTATCTACTGACTCTGGAGGGGGAGGTGGGGGGGACCCGGACCCCCGAGCCCGAGCCCGACCCGTGCGCACCCGTCCGCCCACAGCCCTTCCCCCAAACTTAGTCCCGTGGCCACACCTCATTATAACAGGGGCTGGGAAGAAAGTTCGCATTTCGTTCAGCCAACTATGTGCCTAACTCAAGCTTCTACTGCTGTGGGACGTGAAAGGATGGCTGTGCAGACACGCCGGTCACATCAAGCTAGGGCTCTACTGCTTCCTTCGTCCCTGTGTGGAATTGCACACTGTCTGCCGTGAATCAGTGTTCTCCAGAGTGGGGGAGACAGAGGGAGAGAGAGAGAGAGAGAGAGAGAGAGAGAGA
>NW_004524599.1:18312143-18333032 GCF_000260255.1 Octodon degus
AGAGACAGAGACGCAGAGATATACAGACAGAGAGTGCATATGTGGCAACTCCAAGTCCCCAGTCTGCCATCTGCAAGCCTCTGCCCAGGAGAGGCAAAGGCACAATTCAAATTGGGGCCCAGAGGCATGAGAACCAGCGGGCTGAGGGTCTAGGTTCGAATCCAAGGGCAGGAGATGAGCTGTCGCGCAGTGTAGTCGGGCTGCAAGCTCTGCCTTCGTCTTCCTGGCCTTCTCAGACCCTCCAAGCAGCAACGATTGTTGCCCTTGTGGCCACCGAGGGTGCAGACGTGCAAAAGATTACTTGGAGCAAAGAGACTTAGGTTCAGTCACAAAGAGGCCCGGAGAGGCTGTTAGGGCTGGAGAACGCCCAGCAGTCGGGAAACTCCCAGGAGGAAAAGAGCCCCTAAGCCAGAGCTCTCCGGCTTTTGCTCAGAGTATCAGTGTAAGAGAAAACAGTGTGGGCCAGGAGCTGCGCTGGGGCTCAGCGGTTTTTCTCAGGGAATGTGGAAGGACAATGGCCAGATACCACGCGCTCCACTAATCCGACCTCACTGCTATTCAAGCATGCCCTCTTCAGAGCACCTCTGCGCGTTGGTCTCTAGGTGTGGCCCTTCATTCCTTGGCCAGGCCCCACAGGTGACACCCACTCACCTAGAACAGGAAGGCCTGCTGCTCCCAGGGCCCCGTCAGATTTTAATCCCACCCAGACACCCCCTCAGAGACATCCGGGACAATGATTAGCGAATAGCTGAGCACCGGGTCACCCAGTCCAGCTGATGCGTGACACTGGCACCACGGAGCCCACACTGGGATGGCCAGCACCCGCTGTGCCTCCCTGGCTGGAGTCCAGGGCCGTGCAAATGCCATGTTGTACACACCCTAGGCCTGTACTCAGCGAATCGTAGGGGCTGGACAGATGCCGGGGATTCGTTAGGACTGATTATTTCAATATCTATTTTTGCCTTCTATGTTCCACAGCCAGAGTGACTCCTCAGTTGCATACAGCAGTTTCTAAGGACAGCGTGCAGCTCCAAGCCTTGTAACCTGAGGGCCAGGAAGGGCCAGGCAGGGCCAGGCAGGGCCAGGCAGGGCCAGGCAGCCTTGGGTGGGTAAATCAGTGAGTAAATGCAGAAGTACTGCATGCTGGGGGCCTCATGAGGAGACAGTTTGGCAGCATAAGCAGCTGCCTGGCAAGCGCAAGGACCCAGGTTCCATCCCCAGAACCTCACGTCATGCTGGCCCCAGAACCGGGTGTGGTGGTGCATGCCTAAAATCCCAGCACTAGGGAGGCTGAGACAGGAGGATCACTGTGAATACAAACTGCACAGAGAGACTCTGTATCAAAAATAAAAATAAAAAGAAGTACTGCTCCCCGGCTTTCCAAAGCACGAAGCTGTAAGCTTCGGCTCCATCACCACCACTTAACAGGTGGCAGAGAAGTGGGCTCTGCACTACGCACCAAATTCCGTGTCTCCTCTGCTACAGGAGCAGGCTGCTCCAGTGCGGTCCGCTGATGGTGCACACCCAGATCCTGGCCCACTGGTCTCCCCAGTGTCCGCAATGCACGTTGTGTGGTGAGTGCTTCCGTTTGCAACGATGCAGCATCGGGAAGAGCCAGGCCAGCCTCAGACGGTGCTCGCTGGCCCCTCTCCTCTGCCTCCCTCTCTGCGCCCGTTCTTCAGTGCCCATCTCAGATAGCAGCTCGTGAAGGAGACAAATGTCCCACTGGGCATGGGCACGGCACAGCCAAAGCCGCACACAGTTCAGCTTTGTGTGGCATCATTTTTGTTATCGCTCTACCTCTTACTGACCCTTGCGGCTGGGTGTGGGCGTGTAGGTAGAAAACTCCAAGCCCCGGAATTCTATAAAATTCAGCAGAGACTGGGCCAGGCCTGTTCCCTCCTGCTCTCTAAGCTCATATACATTAAAGAGATATTCAATACCTCTGTTTTTGACTTGGTTACTCATAGCCCATTAAAGGTTGTCTCTTAAAAGTGGCTTGCTATCCAAGGAGTCTTGGGAGCCCATTTTACAATCCTTTTTAAATCTTCTTTCACTGAAACAGGAAGTTGCCTTTTGCCAAGAGTAAACACTGGCTGCCTAGGGTGAGGTGCTGCTGCACGGCTGGCCTCGCGCTCGTCCCGGCCCTCGTGGGAAGCACAGGAAGTGTCCCAGGAGCGAAGACCTGGTCGCAACTGCTAGAAAGCATTGAGTGAGAATGCGCCGGACTGCGCTCCGAGCACTGGACGGAATCCCCTCTGTCCTGCCACGACGAGCAGGGAAGACGCAGTTCCCACGACTGGAAGGACCCGATCCAGGGGCCGGCAGCACGCCTCTCCACACGACAGTCCAGTCACGGAGCGTGTGGCGCCAGCTGCCTCTTGACTCGCTCTCTCCTAGCACTGCATGTCCCTTCTTGGCGCGGCGGCCGGGGCCTGGAGAGGACGCCATCCAACGTGCAGCAGCTGGCTGGGGCGGGGGCAGCCGGGCCGGAGGAAGCAAGGCGAGCTTTCGTTTTCCTCACTACTTCTTCTTTGCTGGACAAGACGCGAGTTTAAGAAAACTACATAGCCACCCTGGATTCCTTCTGTAAACCTGCCATAACAAACTGCCGCCAACAGGGAAGGTAAATAACAGAAATGGAAGCTAGAGGCCACAGCCCTGGTGTCAGTGGGCTCCAAATAAATCTGACCTCCTCGAAGCGGCCTTTCTCAGAGGTCGGGCTGCAGTGGCAGAATGTGGATTCACACACTTGGAAATCTCAGCTACGCGCCAAGCGCATCCTGACAAATTCTGCTTCCTACCCAGAGGCAGCCTCCGCTTCGCTGAGCTCCCCGCCTCTCCCAGCCAGACCTGCCTGTCCTGCAAACCCGCTCCGCGTCGCCTCTCGCAGTGGCGTTCTCGGTGACCACTGTCTCCCCAGTGCTCCTCACGACAGCACCTAGCCCTCCAGCGACGCGAATGTTCTCTACTGTCCCAGTGATTTCCTTACCGAGGCCGTGCCGAACTTTCTTTAAAGCCTGTGTTTTACCAATGGTCTCTTCAAGACAATCTGACTTATTTTTAGTGTACACCGTAAAATTTCCTGGTCTCTATCCACCACCCAATTCCAAAGC
This sequence comes from Octodon degus, assembly GCF_000260255.1. NCBI lineage: Eukaryota > Metazoa > Chordata > Mammalia > Rodentia > Octodontidae > Octodon > Octodon degus. Next base: position 18,315,260 of record NW_004524599.1, read on the forward strand.
CACCTCCATATTTGCAGATATTTACTGCAATAGCCCCCAGCTTTCTAGTTCAAAAACGTGTGTCAGCCAGGATGTCCTGGAAACGAGAATCAATTAATTCGATGCATATGTGAGAATCCTATCACACAGTATGCACACTATAGGTTATCTGTTAATATAGAGAAAGATATATAGGTAATATATGGATATTATAGACGAGAGAAAGAGAGAGAGAGAGAGAGAGAGAGAGAGAGAGAGAGAGAGACAGACCTTGAGTTAAAGAAACTAGCTCAAGCTACTGCAGGAACCAGTAAATCTAAAACTCACAGGGCAGAATGGGAGGCCAGGAACTAGGCCGGAAGCTGACCCTGCGTCTTAGAGCAGCAGTTCCTCTCCAGGAAGCGTGAGCTGCACATACAGCCTTCGACTGTTGGGAGAAGCACACCCACACACACCCCCATGGCAGCTGTCCTTGGGCCCCTGCGGGAGGCATGAAGCATGTCTACAAAGCAGCTCCACAACAACACCTACATTAGTGTTTGCTCATCGGGAACTGCAGTCCCCCTCACGAAAGCTGGCCACCTCACGTTCCTGCTCTAATGAGACCAGGAGAATTAAAATCATCTGCTCACATTTCACCGATAACTGCTTTCCTTATTTGGAGACTCAGCTGGACAAGACTAGCTGTGCAGATTTTAGGGCACCAGAACTGCTTTGCCCATGAAAGCTCAGAGGCAAGTACAATGAAGATGGACACAGCCATATGTTTCAGTCATCCACGTTGTCCTGGTGGTTATGGATTGCACATGTATGTGGATTCGGGCGTTAGACAAAGCACTATCAGATATGCAATTAGAGCATGTTAGTCCCGAGTCCAGAAAGCATGACTCACAAAGTGTGGAAGCACAGGCTTGACACGTTAAATTTGACTTGTTAAAATTTCCTCTGGTTATAAAAATAACCTGTGCTATACTGAGCATGGTGGCTCACATCTATAATCCCAGTACTGAGGAGGCTGAGGCAGGAGGATTGTCCCGGGTTTGAGGCCATTCTGGACTATGGACTATATAGTGAGATCCTATCTCAAAAACACAAAACCAAAAAAATAAAAAAATAAAAAAAACTTGTTCACTTTAGATAATTGGGAAGTTGCATTTGCAAAGAAATATTAAAAATAATTAGAGACCAGGGAGAGAGCTCAGCAGCATAAGCGCTTGCCTGGCAAGCCTAAGGCCCTGAGTTCAATCCCTGGAACCAAATAATAATAATTATTATTATCATTATTATTCCACTTCAGACATATCTTTTCCTAATATTTTAATATAGTTTTTCAAAGTAGGCTTTGTTGAATACATTTAGGTACATTTGCACTGCTATGGCTTAGATCTAAACTCTGCGTCCGAAGTCTCTCATTTGCTTGGAGGTGGGACCTGGTTGGAAGGAGCAGGTCCCTTGGGTGAGGCTTGGGGGCATGCCCTTGTCCCTGCTCCCCCACCTCTCGATCTCTCTCCTGGGCCACCACCACCTGGGTACCTTTTCTGGGCCAGGCTGTATTTGCGTTGGAATCAGCCCACATGGACGGAACCCACAGACACTGATCCGAAAGCCTGTGCTCCTGTGAGTCCCAAGTGCCAGGAAAGTAATGAGATATTTATATACCCATTTAATATAGAAATACATGCAGGTGTGTGCAGTCACACACACCGACACATCATGCACAACACCGCAATGCCTTACAGTTCTGCTTTAGAAATTTCCTCTTTCTCCTCAACAGTTGGTGTCATTTATTTGTGGTGGAATGAAGCCCCTCCCAAAGCCCACTGCGCTTCAGCGCCTGCGTTCCACAGTGGACAGTGGAGCCCCTGATCAACTCTGTTTTACAGCCAGGTAGGAAGAGTAAGAGAACAGTCAGCAGACTCAGACTCCAAGGCTGTGCTAGCTACCTTGCCTTCACAGGACCCCAGTTTGTCCCTTGCCATCTGGGGACATTCCCTGCACATCTGACATCACAAGTTGGATAGGATTAAAACTGTACAAGAAAACATCTCAAACTTTTTAGATTTCATCAGCAGAATAAATTTCCCCATCGGATATTTCATATCATGGATGGTACCTCTATTGCTTAACAATTTTATCTACTGTTAATATGTCTGACTATAAAATCATGTGGCAAAAATGCTGTTAGTGATTATGAATAAGCTGTGAAACAAGGTCCTTTTATTAATGTAGTCTGTGTTGGCCAGTCGGGTCTCCAGCACGCAGGCTCAAGCAACCGCCCTGCCTCAGCCTCCAGAGTAGCTGAGTCTACATGTGCATGCTGCTCTACACAGCTCCATTTGATTTTAAAGAATCACAGAATTACCAGCAATGAACTAATTCCTCAAAGTCTAAAAACAGAACATAGAACACAAATCCTCTCATCAAAGTCCCTGTGCTGTGGGGGTCACAGGCAGGTCTGGGAGTGAGGCTTCTCTCACGTGTGGCGGGGCTCTTTTTCCCCTCCTTTTTTCCTAGAGACACTTGGAGGGAAAGGGACCCCCTGCGAAATGACTTCAGCCACGTACCAGGCTGTCCCCACGCTGGCCCCACAAGTTCATGGTTAGATAACTTTGCTTTGCCAGCATTAGCTGAACCCAAGTTAGACCAGAACAAAGAGCCCCAGCCTGAGCATCTGGGGTAAGGAGCCATTTTAGGAATGGCTTGTTTAGTGCATAGCTAGGAGAAGGAAAGGGTGGAGATGTAGTTTAATCTTTTTGATATAGTTTGCTATTTTAATGGCCAATTATTCTACAATCAATTTGGTCAACCATGCAGTTTGTACTTACATTAATGAGAGAAACTAGAGACAGAGATAATCCAAAACAGCGGGTGGAGACAGTGACAAGAACAGCTTTGACTGACTTCCTCATACAGGGACAGGCGCCAAGGTCTGCCAGAAGGGACCAGATAAAACCTAAGCCCTCAGGCGATCGGGCGATGGGACAGTGGAGGCGGGGAGAGGGGAGAAAAGAGGGGGAGGAGGAGGGAGGGCGGTGGGCGGAAGGTGTAGCTTCGCAACTGGCCCCCAGTACAAATACCCACAGTCCTTTTATTCTGGGGACTTAAACAGCAGTGAAGCCTTGCTGTAAAGTTATCAGCTGCACATCTGTCTTTCCTAAGCACTGCTAAAGGCAACCCCAGACTTAATACCACTGTGCTTAGTTGTTGTTGTCCTTGTCACAGCTGTTGTTACTTTGTGATCCTGGAGACTAAAGCCAAGGCTTCGCGCACGCTGAACAAGTGCTCGGCCTCCGAACCAGAGCACTCGCCTCTGTGCCTGAGAGCTTCACTGCCTCTTTTCGGCATAGAGATTTAAGACCAAGCCCAGCATGGGATTAAGGTTCTCCCAGAGTGGCGCAAGCCCACACCTGGCAACGGGCTCATCCCCACTGTGCCAGCCTCTCTTTACTACTCCGCTGCCTGCAGGGTCTTTCTCTCTCATCTTCCAAAACCAGCTGCATTGGCTTCCCTTAACTGCATAACAAGTAACCCCAAAGTAGCTGCTCCCGGCCACCCCAGGTAGTATCCCATGGTGTGGTGGGCTAGAAGCCTGACGTGGGTCTCACTGGGCTAAAAGTCCATACCAGCAAGACAGCCTTCCTCCCTGGAGGTCCCACTTTTCCTTCTTGTCGGATTTTTAGATGTTACCAACTTTCTTGGTTCACATTCCTCTCTCTGCAGCCTGAAAGCCAGCAAAGCTGAATCTCAGTGAGCTAACTTTGTAGCCACATCTCCCCCTGCTTCTTTCCTTTCCCATGTGTTTTTTGGTGCTGGCAGTGAACTGTGGGACTTAGAGCCTGCTAGGCAAGACCTCTACCACTGGGCTTCAGCTTCCAGGCTCTCTCTTCTGTTCTTAAGAGAAAATAAGTGATTACATTGGGCCCACCCAAATAGTTCAAGATCATGTCCTATCACAGTTTATGTCTAGCTGTTCCCGCAAAGCACTCAGAGATGCAGCTTTCAGCAGGTGAGCAGATCACCCCAGTGTGATGCTGGATTGCGAGCGTGTGGTAACTAATCAGTCCACTGATGGATTCCGCACAGTTCAGGGTTCGGATAGTGGGCAGGCCCACCCCAGGTATGTGGGGCAACAGCTGAAAGGCTTGTAGCATAGCCTGAATGGAATGAAAAGGGAAAGGAAGGCTCCCTACGTCCTGCCTGCTCTGCCATGGACTGTCCCTTTGGCCACACCCCGTGCTATGCGGCTATGCCTCCGAGTCAGCTGACCATGGACTGAGACCACCACAAACTGTGAGCTAAAATAGACCTCTTTCTCTAACCTGTGAGTGTTGGGTGTTTTGTCCCAGCAACAAAAAAACAATGAAGCCACCTTCCTACCTGAAGTATGGCTGCTTAGCAGAATCAAGTCTGTCTGCAATCTTAACTCCCTTTTCCCATGGAAGGCCACATTTCACAGGTTTTGTAAATTAGGATATGCAAATATTTGGTAGGAAGAGGGCAAAGAAGTTTCTGTGTATTTCTGTGACATTCTTTTACTTCTTGTGTTTATACTATTATTTGATTATAAATATATTCTCTTCTTTACTGTAAGTCTCTGAAGAGCAAGAACCACCATTCTTTCCTCCTTCCTCTCCTTCTCATACCAGCTGGTTCACAGGCCAGCGTCACAACAAGGTCTGAGGAGGGTGAACCTCAGACAAAGCACCTGAACGTCCAGCCCTTGCCCTGTGCACAGCGAAGGGCCGAGCACGTCTCTGCACTCGCATCTGTGTCTCCTGAAGCTAGGTCCAGCCCTGGCACAAGGAACCATGACAGGCCTTTCCATACTTCAAATTCTGCCTGCCCTGTAATTTCCATGCTGAACTTAGCGTCGGTTCCTGCTCCACAAGCAAAACTGACCTTCATAAGGCGATGGAGCAACAAAGACCTCAGATCACCCGCACACGTCAGAGTGATTCCAAAGAACTCTACAACTCTGGGATCTCTCTTTATAAACCGAGACCAAGAGCTGGAGAGATGGTGCACACCTGCAATCCCAGCACTTGGGAACCCTGAGGCAGAAAAATCATGATTTGAGCCCAGGCTGGAAAATTTAGTGACTTAGCAAAACCCATCTCAAAATGAAAAAGGGGTAAACAATGATCAAGAAACAGTATGTGTGGGCACTAATTCCCCACGAGAAACATAATTTCCCTATATTGCAAACACGTACTGACAAGACTGTTGATGCAATTAAAAGAAAAATACTATAAGAAAAAAATGTTAAAGGGCTCAAGTGTAGCTCAGTGCAAATGCCCTGGGTTCAGAAGTATGTGATAAATGTTTAATCTGCAGAAATACATGATCAAGTACTCTTACTTGATGAAAAATACCTGTTCAAAAATGTTATGCCTAAGATGTTTGATATTCAGACAGATAGTGAGCTTAAGCTTAACAGCCTAGATGGTATGGTAATAACAATAAGCTTCTCTTTGGAGGGTTAACAACCTAAGTTCGCAGACCAAAAGTTACAGAAAAAGGAGGGATACAAGGAAAGCCAACATTTTGGCCCTAGCCTTCTAAGGTCAATTAAGACTCAGGACATATGAGAACTTGTACTGTAACGTCATGTAACTCAGTAGTGTCCAAATTTTCTGATCAAGGAGATTATGGGGCCAAAGAGGAAAGTGATCGATGATGTAGAGTGTGCCTAAGGAGAGTCACATGGAGAGAAAACATTCTCTCAGGCTTTCACAGAGAGCACATTGGCCAAGCAATGGCCGTGACTCATGCACATGGCTGACACTGACAAAGGATCTACAAACTGAGGTACAGGATCTCAGGATAAATCCTGAGGGGATTTCACTGACCTTGTCAGATCCAAAAGCTACAATTCTTGTTATATAGGTCTTGCTTTACCTTGGTCTTAACCATCCAGCAGAAAAGTATGAAAACGAAGTACAAGAAGTAACGCCATGTTGTTATGTTGAGCTGTAGGGAACTCAGGTCAACACCTTCTGACATTGCCAGTCAAGAGAAAGACCCAATTATGGACTACTGCACTATTTTGGAATATTTTGCTGAGTTCACAAACCTATAATATTTAAATGATGGAACTAAACAAAAAAGGGGATACAGATGAATGACCATTTTGTATCTGTGTATTCAAAATGGTTAGGATAGATATATAGTCACAATCTCTTAATTTAATGAATAGAAGGCTTTGTTCTAATAGTGTTTGTAAATAGGATATCATGTCTGCATCTTGTACAGCAATTAACCACTAGGAAGACAGTATGCAATGTGTTAATTATTGGAACTGTCCTACCAGTTTAATTTGAAACTGTCTCATTGCTATTTGTTTCTCAATAAAATTATGGGGAATAAAAGAAAGAAAAAAAAAGAATAAAGAGGGACTATGTATGCTTTAAAAAAAAAGAAAAAGAAATACATGCTAAGATACTGTATTAGCAGATAAGACACAGCAGGAAACACTCCACTTACTGGGTAAAGAAAATGTATTGAAGAAACTAGTTCTACGCACGAGCATAGGTAGAGTTTAGGAATGGCAGCAAGCAGGATGCTGTGATTCACACCCAAGACAGTAGGGAATTCTACTGCTCCTTGACCTGAGTGGGGGAAACAAGGGAGAAACTTCTAGAAACAAATAAAGATGTCTGACAGGAGCATAAACTATGCTTTATAGGAAAACACACTGTGCTTTCTTTATGGCCCCTAAACTATTGCAATGCGTCCTTGAGGCCCCAAACACACAGAAGAAAAGATGTTGTGTAAATAAGCCATTGGTCAGTGAAATAGACAAGGCAAAGCAAGAGGGACAATGAGCGAAAGCAAGGGTGGGCTCAGTGACTCCACAGTGGACAACCACTAGCCAGGCTGCTGAGGACACACATGGCTGACAAGGGAATGAGTCGACGTTGCTGCTGATCTTACAGACATTGAGAGAGAGGGCATTCTGTGGCCAGCGAGATATTTCCTATAAAGGCATGGACGACACGAGGAGGAAGCCCTTGCCCACTTCAGGCCTGGGTGAAGGCAGCCCAGCCGATCCCTGGATGTCCTCCGTGTTGGTCTCGCCCTGAAGAGGTAGCTGTAGGCTAGCTACCAGTTGGCTTCTTCTGCTAGAGATGCTGTGTCCTCCAGGAATGCGTCTGTGTTCCCCGCCTGGGCTCTGTCGGCTCTGGGTCTCCTTCTGGGCTTGTAGGTGATTGGCGCTGCCTAGGACATGCAGCCGAGAACATCTGACCTCCTCACTGCACAAGGGTTTCTATGCCTGGCAGGGGCTGCCCGGAAGCAAGAGGTCGACACCTGGAGAGCTGAATGTCTTTGCCTCTCCTGGGCTGTCCGAGGCCACATTGTGGCGAGATCTCAGGTCTCCACCACCTCTTAGGAGTAAGAGCCATAAGGCTGTGTGTTAGTGGGCCCAGCACGGGGCAGCCATGCAGCCAGCCTGGCATCGGTAGCTCAGCCAGCCCGGCTGTGCCGCTCCCAGTTATCTCGCTGCACTCCGAGCACAAATTGCAGCCTCGTCTGCCTTGCTTTCTATACGTTTTCCAATGCAAACACAAGCAGCCAGTCAATCTCTCAGGCCTGACTGCTGGGGCACTGCTGTCCAACTGACCAGGGCCACCACCCTCGGCCCCAGCCAAAGGCCTACAGCCCGAATGGTGAGGGGGAAGAGGCCACCTCCTGGACAGAAGCATCAGCCGAAGCAGGGCTCTGGGTGGGGTCTGGGAGTCCTCTCCAGGAGACAGTGCAGGGTGGAGAGGGCACAGTGTAGACTCCAGGGTACTCCACGGTCTCCCTGCCATGAGTTTGATGACAGTGTTCCAGAGCGGCTTGCTCTGCCAGCAGCCTGGCCTCTCCCGTGTGGCCAGGGCCGCCCTCCTCTGGAGACAAGGTCACTGTGAGAGCTTGCTGCAAAAGAAAACGCTTGGCCTCTTGCATCCAGTGTCCATAGGGTCGCCGCTGCCATTCAAGCCGGCCAGCCTGCCTTGGGTGCAGGTGACAGGTGGGTCAGGCAGCCAGGGTGTCTCACACAGTGGACAGCCCCACGGGGGAGGGAGGGGACACACACCCACCTCTCCATCCTCTCTGGGGTCGTGCCGCTGCCCTCTGCCCCAGGAATGCTCACACATGATGCTTCCAAAGTTAACGAGGCCAAATAAACCAAAGCATTTGTTTAGAAAAAGAAGAACTGGTGGAAAAAGTGATGCAATAACATGAAAACAATGCTCTGCTTTTTATTCAGTAGGAAACACATCTTTAAAACGTTGAGTATTATATTCCTTTTAAAAATCTTCCAAGGGAGGATAAAATTTCATTGGGGATTAGAACAATTGGCCTTAAAACATCATGTTCTGGAAAGTTAAATGGTTTGCCTCGAATAAGAAAGCAGTGGAGGAAAGCGCTTAGTCACCGCGAAGGAGAGGGTGCCCGGGATTTCTATAAACCAAAAACAGAGGCGGAAAGTTCAGCAAGGAAAATGTTTGAATTGGAATATGCCTGCAAAGAGTGCTTGCCTTGCCCCATTGACAAATCCACGCCATGTGGGGGTGATCCATGGGGGTCAGTTCTGGGTGAAGCAGTCAGTGCTGAGGAGCCCGCGGCTGCCTCCTGCTTGGTTTCCCCGGCTGACCCTCCATCCGCTCTCCTCCCCACCCTCTTTCTGTCCCAAACTTCATGGGGTGCCGTATCCTACCGCTTCACACTGGAATTCCAGCAATAATAGCTCAGCAAGCCTTTGGCATGGAAGGTGGAAATGGCTGATAGGCCTTAGCCGCCTTGCACTGTAGGAAATTTATCATTTCCCAAGAAGCAATGAATTTTTAACACTGGTACTCAAAGAGAACCGTGCGATTTGGGTAAGTAGCACTGTGCCGGGAAGGAGGCTCCTGGGGGAAGGGCGGGCCACGTGCCATTCGGCCTACCTGCTATGGGGTCTCTGTGCCCCTGGGAGCTGGCCCCTGCCACATCACCAAAGTAACAGCACTTCCAGGAAGCAGCTTCCTTTAACAGACCAGACACAAGCAACTACACGGCCAACAGTGTCGAAGAGCGTGTGCTGCTATTCTGTTCCAGTCGCCGGGGAGATGGCTCAGTAGAATAAGCGCCTGCCTGGCAAATGAAAGGGCCTGAGAGGTCAATCCCCGGTTCTGCCAAAAAATAAATAAATAAAAATAAAAACCTATGTTCTGTTCCAGTCCTCGCAGAGCATCGTAAATGCCTATGATTACTTTTATTATTCCACAAAACACTAATACCAAAACCTAGAAAAATGACACCAAAAAAACATAGAATTTTGATAAATACAATAGCTTTCCCCAGAAATTGCTCAAAGTGAGAAAGAAGAAACAAGAGTAAAATTCAAAGCCCACCTTTTGCCAAACAAGGCGCTCTGCTGGCCTAGACACCAGAGCTCTGATGCCAACTGTCTGCCCCGGAAGGTCGTTCACTGATGCATGCAGATGAGGAATCCTGAATAGATACAGCAGAGCGGTATCTACCGAAAACCAGTTCATCCCAGTCAAATGGAGTTTATTCCAGGAATAAAATCCACAGGGCTGGGGTCAGCTCGGGAGAAGAAAGTGTGCTGAGTTGCATCCTCATGCTTTGGGCTCAATCTCCAGCAACACAAAAAAGGAGGAAAAACTATGAATAAATACATCATGCCACCTTTTTAAAGAAAAGTGTTTGGGTATGTGGTGCATCCTATAATCCGGGCATTCAGGAGGCTGAGGCAGGAGGGTAGTCATGAGTTCAAGGCCACCATGCAGTACCTGGCAAGACCCGTGTCAATAAAAGAAATAAAACCTTTTATATCCTCTTAATAGATGCAGAAAAAACATTCACTAAAGTTGAATATCCACGTATGATATAAATGATGATAGCTCTTTTAATCTGATGAGTCATTAAAAGTAGAGCAAATATCTATAACAAGAAAACTGACTATTAAAATCAGAAATAAGATGGCAAGAGAAAGAACCAACAGGAACTGGACCTAGTAAGGAAGGGCTCCCTGATTCACAGAAATCTGTGAGAATCTACAGAAAAAGCACCAGCATTAATAACGAAATTCAACTCAATTGCGATATTTAAAAGCAATTCTTAAAACAATTAGCATTATACTAGATCATTAAAATTCACATATAGGAGAAGGATTTTCTGTCTCTCACTCAATAAAAACTAGAACTGAGATGGCTACAAATCCAACAAAAGTTAGAGCAGCTTGCTCGTCACCTGTTACCAAATGTCATTAACAGGAAAGAAGACCGAAGTAAAAAATAAAAAGCTGAGCTACATTTATGGATACAAACACTCACAGTCATAAAGACATCAATTCGTATTTAAAACTATGAACTAAAATCTATTACGTTGAAGGTTCTAAAAGGATGTTATAGATCTGGTAAACTGTTCCTGAAATGAATATAGAAAAATTAGGGAGTGGAAAGAGCGAGGGGATCCTTGAAGCATAAATTGCGGAACAGCCAGGAGTGAGCGGGACGAGATTTCCGCCCACAGAAGAGAGTAAGAACCGAAGTGAAGCAGACGCGGAGACCAGCCAGCAGCCAGCGCAGGAGGAGCGCGGGCGCGAGCCGTGCGTGCGCGTCTGGTGGGAGACTCAAAGCTGCTCCTCCAGGGCTCGCTTTCGCTGCTACGCTTCCTGCAAATCACGAATCCCTGCGCTCAACCACAACCTTCGCAGTGAGAACGCTACGACACCGCTGCTGCCGGTTTCCTACTTGTATTTTCCTTTTGCTCCTCTCTTCCGAAAACACAAGCCATTGTGGATGTTTCCGAGGTTGTGGTTCTTACCCTCAGATCACCAGGAGCTCCGAAAATAGCCATCCGCGGGAAGTCAGCTCCTGCAGCGGGAAGAGCGTCTGCATTCAGAAGCCGCAGCGCTCCTATATCACGTCTTCCACAAGCCAGGCTTTGGTAGAAGAATGGTAATAATAACACTAGCTAAAAGGCAGCAGCAATTACTTTAATAAACATCAAGTTTCTTCACATAGAACTTACATTCTCAGCTATTTCGTACATAACTAGTCTCCCTTGCTCTTTAAGAAGATAAAACCTGCCACTCGATGATGTTTAATTTAGGGGAGAAAATTCAAGATACAACGTTCATTCACATACTAACAGAGAAAGCAACATATGAATGATCAAAACTGAATCAAGAAGATATAAAAGCCATGACTAGACCAGTAGCAGGCCGTGAAATAGAAGGAGTAATAAAAACTCAGTCAGCAAAGAAAAGCCCAGGGACCTGAAGGATTCGCCACAACCTCAGGGGAGATCTAGCACCAGTATTTCTCAAACTTTTTAGCAAAAATAAAAGAGAGGAGGGACTGTTACAGTTGCTGCTGGAAGTTCACGTTACCCGATTCCAAACCCTAAAGGACCTAACGGAAGACAGAAGTGACAAGCCCATCTCCTTAATAAGCACAGATGCAAAAACCTCAGCAAGACCCTAGAAGCAGAAGGCAACAAATCACTGAAGCGAACCAAGCCCCTCAGCCGCACAGAGCAGCTCAGTGGCCTCGCCGGGATGACCTACTCTCTTCTTGGGGGTAGTCCTGGGGACCCCTCTCCAGGACATGTGACTACCAGGGTGCTCCTGTAGAGAAAGAAACCTCACTCTGCTTCTAGAGCACGCCTCCCTGCTCGGCCCCTTGCTCCTCCAGGGTTTTCATGGAATCGTATCAGGGAGTAGTGTTCACGGCTACTGTGAACCTGCACTTCTTTTCTTTTCTTTTCGTTTTTCTTTTCATTTTGGCAGAACCAGGGATTGAACTCAGGGTCTTGCGCTTGCCAGGCAAGTGCTTATTCTACTGAGCTATCTCCCTGGCCCAGAACCTGCATTCCTGCAGACACAAAGACGAGTGGACCTTTATCTCCAGTGCAGAAGGAGAGACAGGAACACTGAAAGAGTGGAGAAGGCCTAGTACATGGCAAAATGTAGGCCATAACAGTCCTTTGACACAGCCCAACTTTCTCCCAACGAGGCAGACGTGTCTCCCAGGAAGGAGCAATTTTTCCACTTGTGTGAGATCCCTTACCAAGTCACCCAGAAACTAAAGCCCCAGCTTTTCCTTGAAAATTCGAGGGGAGTCTACAAGGACCAGTGTGGTGTATGCAGCACATTTTGTGTTTCTTGAGAGAAAAATAGCGGACGAGTGCAAGGTGTTGTTCCAGGGAAGATGCAAGAGCTGACCTCTGCCGCAGGCCTGTGACTGGTGTCGTGCTTTCCGAAGCAAAACGTAGCTCCATACTGTCTGGGGAGACCAGGCCTGCAAATGAACTCGGCCATAAAACCTTTTGTAAAAAATTAAAAGGAGGGGGCTGTGGCAAGCAGGTTAAAATACAGGACAACCTAAGTATTTCAGTCTGTCAGCCCTGCTGCTGCCAAACTAGGGAGGGACTGGGGACTTGTGTGGGGTGAGTTCATCACCTACTCGTACACTCATTCACAGTGGTCTCCGACTGCGCCAGTGGAGAAGAAACTGAAAGCACCAGCTGAGTTCATGTCGACAACCCAGCCCACCACACCCAGCATCCTGCCTTGCCGTGTGTCACCGTCTGGGTAGCGCGGCAAGCTGAAGTGAAACAGCAGCCAGCCATGAAACCACTTTGCTGTACAATGTGGCTGATTCCACTGCGTCCACGGAGCGATGATGTCCTAAAACTTAGGTGACAGTCCGGGAACCGAGTGGCATTAACTTCATGCCCAGAAATCCAAGTGCACTGGGTTTCCTTGTAATTCAGAAAGCACATTTGAAATATATTTGTCTGGTAGGGACAAGATTGGCATTAAGGTAAACAGCTGGCAAATTGTTCATAGCTATGAATTTGCGCAGTGGCTTTTCATTCCAAAACTTTAGAAATTAGAGACTGTTCACCAGATGTTGTTAAAAAGGGGGGAATTTTTCTTTAGCTAATTTAACTACTAAATTGCTAAAAGGTACATGCTGGGTAAGCCCTCTTTTAGATGGGAACGTCTGTATCTTGTTAAACGTTTAGCGAACACTGTAATTATATTGCTTTTGCTGTTAAATGATATTGACATTCTTGAAAAGAAAGATTTTTATTCAGGCAAGATGAAATGTTAACATCTGGCAGGAACCTCGTGTGTGACGTTCAGACAAACAAGCAGAAGGCTGGTGGTGTGCTCTTGTCCTGCTGCTCTTTCCCGGGGAGCGCTGTGGGTGTGACTCTGCCTGGAGCTCCGCGAGACATGAGGAGCTTGTCACTTAGCGGCCAAGCATTCAAAGAGGGTGCTCACAAGCTGGTGGCTGGTGGGGCTGGCATCAATTTCGCCGTGAAATAGCTGTTTCTCCAACAGAGAATCAGCTGCTTGGTTCATTTCCAATTATTGTGATAGTGAAAGGAAAAACATATTTAAAGAGATGCATTAATGTGGGCATTTGCTGTAACATTACACAAATGATATTTGCAATAATAAATTAGTTAGGACTCCAAGATAGCACAAAAAAGACATTAATTTTGAAATAGTTATCAGGGGTGTGTGTGTGTGTTATCTGCAAAGAATTTTCTGGTTTAAGGGTCCTTTCCTTTGTCCTTTATGTGAAAGAGACAAAAGAGACATCCACAGAGTAGCTGTGAGGAGCCCACAGGACGCTCGGTCGGGTGTCTGCTCAGTGGACCCCGCGTCCTTCAGCACCCCATTTCCCATGGTGTGCCTAAGGTTCCAGTCACACGTGGAGAGCTCTTTATTCATTCAAAGGCAAGATGTTGATGTCTGTGGAGAAAAAAAGTTGCACAGATCTCCAAATACTCCACAAAGACACTTCAAGGCAGATACTTTGTTCTTTCAGGGATTCTTTATGAAAGAAAGAAAGAAAAGAAAAAGACTTAAGGGCCAGCATGATAGCTCAGAAGACTAAGCGCCTGCTTTGGAAATCTCAGGGACCAGGGTTAGAATCTCAGTCCTGCACACTGCGCCAGCCCTGCCCCCAGGGCGTGCTGAGCCATGACTGAGACCGGGCGTGGTGGTGCACTCCTGTAATCCCAGCGCAGGGAAGGCTGCAAATGGGAAGATCACTACAAGCCCAAGCTGCATAGTGAGACCCGGTACCAAATGCATATATGGGGAAAAAAGAAAGGAAGAAAAAGACTTAGGCGTCAGAGTCCAGCAAATAAATCCAAATGCAAATACCTAATACCGGCTATTCCTACACAGCAGCACAGCGCTGGGACAGCAGGCCCATAAGCCCAGGTTGGAGCTTTCTTTCGCCTTCAGTATCCAGAAGGGTTTCTGAGAATGGCCCAGATGGCCTTTCGTGGCTTCCTGTCTACCGTGCTCACTTACAAATGCGTTCTCATGCAGCGGGGGCAGCAGAATGTGACTGAAAGGTCTTGTTTTGCTCTTTGCACAGGGGACAGTGGAAAACCCAGGCGCCTCGCCCCGAGAGCGGAGCTTTCCGTCAGAGTCACGTCTGCCATCTATTGGAAGAACCTTGGACGCGATAGGCTTGGAAAGATGGAGAATTCAGTGACCAGAACACTCAAATTGGGGGAGACCCTGTGAATGCAAGGACAGCTAGCCCCCAGGGCCCACGGCTTCATTTTCCTGTGATGGCAATCTAAAAATAACAATTTCCAGAAATAAAGTTGTAAGTGAGGGCCAGAGACACAGCTCAGTGGCACAGCGCCTGCCTGACAAGCACAAGCTCCTGAGGTCAATTCCTGGTACCTTAAATAAATAAATATGTAAATAAAGTTGTTGGGCAGGCCAAATAGCTCAGCGGATTAAGAGGCCTGCAAGCAGATGCGGGGACCTGGGGTTCGAACCCCTCCACCCCCACCCCCACCCCCACCGCGCCACCCCCGAGGCTCTCTGAGCCGGCAATTGAGACGGGCCTGGTGGTGTGCGTGGTGGTGTGCGCCTATAATCCCAGCTCTTGGGGGCTGTAAAACAGGCAGATCACTATGAGTGCAAAATAATAATATAAATAAAGTTGTAACTCAGTTTTAAATAGTATGTCTTTGTGGCCAGCAGGAGGAAAACCTGCAGCCTGCTTCTCTGCACCCCCGAGAACCGTGCTCCTCCACACACTGGCCACTCTGAAAGGCGCTGTCCGGGCTTTCGGGTCACTGGGTATGGTATCTCGGGGGTGTGATCAGGTAACCCTGGCTTTACTGGCTAGTGTTCCGAAGTGCAAGAGTAGTGGTGCTGGCAATTCTTATTACTATAGAATGCTAAAATTATGGTACTTTTATTAGGTACTTTTTGTTAATTTCCTTCTACAAATTAAACTTTACGATTGAGATGTCTGCATAAGGAAAAGCACAGCATACATGGGTCCAGTGCTGCCTGCTGATTCAGGTACCGGCTGCAGTCTTGGAACCTACTTCCGGGAACCAACCAGGGCTTCTATGTAGATAGATGTTAAAATCACGGGGTGGTGAAACATCAGTGGGTCACCCGGGTCAGAGCAGAGAGTTTCCATCAACTCTGCAAGGTGCAGAGGCGCCTGATGGCGGGAGCAAGGAGCGAACGTGCACAGACCGGCACATCCTGGCCAAGTCCGCACGGTGAGGGCGGTGATTCCACAGGGGCCAGTGCGTCTGGAGCAAGAGCTCGTAGGGGGCCAGGTGACAGGTGGCCCAGAAGTCAGGTGATAAAGGCATAAACACATTTTCAACAAAATTATTTTTCTGTACTTGGGAAGCTGAGGCAGGAAGATGGTAAGTTCAAGGCCAGCTTGGACTACATAACAAGAAAAAAATTCTGATTAAAAAATAATAAATGAGGGCTGGCCAGATAGCTCAGTGGACTAAAGTGCCTGCTTAAGCAGGCCAGAGTTTGATCCCCCTTCCCACCCAGCCCCCAGGGCTCTCTGAGACATTGATTGAGACTGGGTGGGGTGGCACACGCCTGGAATCCCCACTCTTGGAAGGCTGAAAAACAGGAGCATCGCTATGAGTCTGATCTGTGTAGTGAGACCTTGTGGACCCTGTACTAAATACATACAAAAGTAACACATGTTCATTTTTAAAAATTGAAATGCAGCTGGGCTGGATACATGGGCCAGTAGTTATGTGTCCTGAATAACCGCCACACCTCCCTCACGTGGGCAATAAAGTGTCAACACTTTAGCGTGTAATAAAATGCACTGGAAAATAGAACTAAATGTGCACATGCTGTACTTTGACTTTCATGAACTAAGAATGACCTTAAAAAGTTGAATTATGACAAAAAAGGTTCCATATTAACATGCTGAATTCTAAATTACATTTAAGTGGGAAACATGAATTACTGCACCAGCCAAGATAACTCTTGAATTTTATGGAACTAACTTTGCTACTAACTCACTCAGGCAGGTACATTAGAAAAGCAATACTTTGAAAACTGGGGTCCACAGGAGATGCCCTCAGTTTCATCTATAGTTGGGGCAGCTAACCTATAATCACCTGCCCTGGTAAGGTTCTATTTGCTGTGTATAGGAAGTCAAACCATCAGACAATAATTACCCAAAAAGAGCAAATCCAAAACCTTCTTTGAGAAAGTCAGACCCGTCCTTGGTCATCTCCATATCCAACTTTCACAAGGAGGAATAACGGAGCCTCTCTGGGGCAAGATGAAAAGTTGAGACCTACTGTACTCGTCGAAGGTTATAGACCGGATTTCTGTGTCCAGCATCTAAGGTGTCTGGGAAACTTCTCGCCTTGCCTGTGTGGGGCACTCAAGCACATAACCACCGCAACTTGATGTTCTCTTAATTGGGAGAGCGTGTACAACTCTAGGCCAGGGCGAGCCCCAGCCAGGTGTGCGTTACGCTGAAGTCCTGTGTGTGTAAGCTGCTCGGCAGTCCCTGCCCAGGCCGGAGCAAAGACATTCCCGACACCTCACAAGGGCTGCTTTGTGTGTCCTGTCCTGAGCCACATATAAACACCGTCTGACTCCTGCTGTCACGGATTCGCTTTGCCTGTTCTGGAAGCAGGTCCATGCTGTGTAATCGCTTTTGTGTCGGGCTTCTTTTGTTTGAAATAATTACTCTTCCAGGCATGGAGGCACATGCCTGCAATCCCAGCACTCAGGAGGCTGGGGCCGGAGGACTATCGCGACTTCGAGGCCAGCCTGGTCTACAAAGTGAGTTCAAAGCCAGTCGGAACTGTGAAGTGAAATGCTGGCTCAAAAAGAATTATTTTGGGGTTCACCATGTTGTAATATGTCAATAATTTGTTCTTTTTTTACTGCTGTGTACTATTACACTGTTAAATAAACCTCAGTTTGTTTCTTTCATCTATTTTGGACTTTTGGGCCAATTCCAGTGTGGGGATATTCCGAATAAAATTTCTAACAACATTCTGGTGTGTGTTTTAGTGGCAGCAATATTTGTCCCTCCTGGATCTGACCTAAGGCCAGTTGCACGTGGGCTCAGCTTTGGGGACGACCACAGCAGTCTTTCAGTGTGGCTGTCATGGCTGATAGCTACGTGGCCCCAGCTTCACACATTCATGGGTGGGGGCTTCGGGGCTTTTCATTGGTTTAACGTAGTTCTGGGTGCCAGCGACAGACATCCAAAGATGAAAGATGCGTTCTGGTCATGAGCAGCGCCAGCCAAGGGGTTTTCACGCCAGTCAGGATGAAAAGGGGAAGTCGAAGGCAGGCTGCTGCTTCCTGCCGGCCCTGGATAGCTGCCCCTCTGCCCTGCCCCTCTGCCATGCCCCTCTGCCCTGTCCCTCTGCCCTGCCCCTCTGCCCTGCCCCTCTGCCCTGCCCCTCTGCCCTGCCCCTCTGCCCTGCCCCTCTGCCCTGCCCCTCTGCC
>NW_004524599.1:18333818-18350216 GCF_000260255.1 Octodon degus
TGGAAAATTTAATCTTGGCATATACAGTTTCTTTGACACTAGTGCAGATTGAATCATTATGTATCATCAGCATAATGTGAGAATCATGCTAACTCCTTACTCAGCTAGATCATCACGCTTGAACTTGGATTCAAACTAGAGCACCAAACTGCTTGCCTACTAAATTATTTAGTGCTCCATTACAGTGTTCTATTAAGTTTTACTGACTATATGTGAAACATATATAAGACCCATCCATATGCAGGAATATACATAAGAAGAAATATACACACGTTCTAGGAACTTCTCATCACTCTGATAAACAAATGAAACATTTTTAAGCTTAAAACCAAAAGAATTTTGCATTTCTGAATTTAAAATACACACCCAGCTAATCTCAAAAGTAAAGAAGAGGAATTCAAGATTTCCTACATAAAAGTTAATTAAAGTCAAAATAAATGTTGGGCTGAGCTCAAACGGCACCCCCAAGTATAAGAATTCGATCAATGTCTGAGGTACAGGGCTTACATACTCACTCGAAGTTAAGAACCAAATATTTTTAGGGCTTCACATCATTACCTCGGATTTAACTAACCCCAAGATAAACTACCCTGTGGATTTCCAAGCTCACTGAATTTCATTCATCCAGTTACCCAAATCAGATTCTGGACTTGACAAACATTTTCTGTATTCACATGGTAAATATTTAGGGTCGCGGGCCAAATGTTCTGTCCTAGTTACTCAGTTCTGCTTGTGAGAATACAAAAGTGGCCATAAGCAGTACACACGTGAATACCATTACTGATTTCCAATAAAACCTTATTCACAAAACCAGACAGCTAACCCAGTTTTCATCGAGCGCTATGATTGACTTATCCCTGTTAATTGAGGCAGCTGGTGTTCTCTGATTTACTTCCTTTTCACATCTAATCAATCATCTAAGCCTTGTTAAGAAAAAAACTACCATTTTATACTTCCTGTGCTCATTTGGTGACTGCATAATTCATTACATTTCTATGAATCTTCCATGCGTTTGTATACATTTCAACATTGCTGACTATTGATCGTACAATGTCTCTTCGTGTCAATATTTTTCAGCCTCTTCACCCACTTTCCTATCTGTGCATATGTGGGCTGCTTCTACTTAGGGGCCTCAGTGTCATCATCTGTAAGGCATAATAATATGCCATTCAGATGGACTTCCCATGGTTACGTTAGTGACCTAACACTGCTTGGAGGGGTGCCTGACGCACGCTAAGCCCACAGGGGCTGCCCTGCTGCTGCGTGGCACGGCGGGGCCAGCTCCTGCGGCACCACAGCCGCTGCAGGCGGAGGGCGCGGTGCTCCTCTCCCCTGCGCTGAAGCACTACCAGAGTAGCCACGATGTTTGTTGAGTAAGCAAGTAAATGGAAAATCAAAAAAAATTGAATAATTGTGCAGTTTGCCATGTAGAACCTAAGCAATTCCAACCAGAATCCCAACAGGGTTTCCATGGAATTTGTAAGTTAATTCTTAAATGTGTCCATACGGAATAACATAGGGCCAAAGATAGATAAGCCACTCCTGAAGAAGAAAAAGAAGAAAGCAGAGAAACTTAACTCACCAGACACTGAAAATAACCATCAAGCTAGTGACATTAAGAAAATGTAGTGGTGGCTTAGAGATATAAAAATTACTTTGAAAGCACAACAGAGAAGAAAAGCTGGAAGGGACCATGCATTTGTGGAAGTCCGGCCATTGAAAGCCACATTACAGATCAGTCAGTGAGAACTTCAGGGGCTCCTAGGAGGTGGTAGGGCAGTTAGTTATCAATAAAGGGGAAAGTGAAATTGGATGCCTCCCTACCTCACATCGGATTAAAAATCAGTTCCAAGGGCCGGGGAGATGGCTCAGTGGAATAAGTGCTTCCCTGGCAAGCACAAGGGCCTGAGTTCGATTCCTGGTTCTGAAAAAAAAAAAAAAAAATCAGTTCCAGGTGGATTGACAGCATCATTGTGCAAGGTAATACTCTAAAAAACTGGAATCATAATGCATAATACACGCTAAAATTACACGCTTGTATTAATCCAATGGCAATCTTTCAAAAGCAAATATATGTCTGTGATGTAAGAGAAACGGCTCATAACACCTACAACTGACCAATAATTCCTATCCAGAATACATGAATAAATTCTAAAAAATCACACAAGATTAAAAACAGTGAACTACATAAAAGCTTAAAACAGATGTTTCACAGAAGAAAAAAATACAGCGATTCTCTCAGCCTCAGAAATGTGAGAAGTATGTATTAGGACTCCAACAAGACGCAAAAATTGGCAAGAATTAGGAAATCTGATGCGGGCAAATGCTGGAGAGAAGTGGAGCAGCGGGGATTCTAACCAGGTACCAGTGCTGAAAACTGACAGAGCCAATCGCAAAACCAAAGTCGGAGTTATCTTATAAAATTTAGCAGTTACTAAGCTAGAATTGATCATTAGTCTTCTGAAGAGCAGGAGCCTGGAACGGGCGCAAGCACCCGCGGACAGCCGGGTGGATACGCTCCCTGCTGCGTGCACAGCGGGCTATTACACAGCAGTCAAAAATGAATGAATTATATGCTGCACGAAGGGACTCAAAGAAATATAAGAAAAATATAAAAAGAAAATCCCAGGTCATTTAAAATGATATATGATTATCAAGCTCAAAAACATTAAATAATATATTGTTTAGAAATGCAGAGAAATGAAGGAATATTATTTTTAAGGTACAAAAATGATAGGAATGAAAATAGAGCGAGCCTGCCCGCCGCCCAGCCGGCTCCCGGGCGCCCCCGCTCCCGCGAAGTTTCCAGGCTCCACTGCGCTTCGGTTTCCACCTACGCTGGTACACATATTCTTTTGTATCAAATATTATACTAAATTCTGATTTTAACAATTAAAAATGATTGAACCGATCTTGATAGTGGAAAGGTGGAGGGCTGCTGTCCCTGTGAAACAGAGCCTGATCCCTGGCTAGAGAAAAGCGACGGCTCGCGGGCGCCAGCAGAGGTGTGGGCGCGGGGTGTCGCCGCCAGCCCCGTGGACGCCTGGATCGCCCCGGGAAAGGCAGCTTTCCATACAGCGAAGAGGGAAGATGGCTGTGGAAAAACGCTCAGAGCACAGAGGCGTTCACGCAAAATTAAACAAGATCCAACAGCCGCCCGGCTTTTATTTTGACAGAGTGAGTCGGTGGAAGTGAAGGTCCAAATTTTCTCTGCGGAAGAAACCAAGCACTTTCCCTCCCCCACTGTGGCCTCAGTGCTGAAGGTAGGCCGCCGATTCTCCCTGCTGACCAGGGGCGGACACTTCATTCACTTTCCTTCTTTGGCTAATTAGAATTTTAATTAGGAACTTAGCTTTTGTGTCCTACAGCTTATCGAATGAATCCAACGTGAATGCAGTAAGTAACACACTCTGCGGGAGCTGCAATGCGAGATGCATTCGTGTGAACAAACTTTTCTAGACTCTTAAAATTCTAAACGAGTGTGTTCCCAGGTGGGGATGTGGCGCAGGGATAGAATGAACTCACTTAGTATGCCTAAGGCCCGAGGGCCAACCCAGCACCACAGTAGAAAAGAAAAAGTTCTTCACCTGCTACGCTTTCTGAGCGGGAAATATATTTAAAAACCATGAAATTCCTAGAGCTTTAATAGGAGGTGGAAAATTGACTGGTAAATACAGGCCTTCTTTTCCCACCAGAAACTTTCCTAGATTCTAACTTGCTCTGTCAGGACAAGCAAAATAGTTGAGCATCTTGCTCCGAGGCTGCCAGCTATTTGGCTGGAGAGATTTGTGTTCCCTGAAGAATTACTTGGTCCGAGCACAACGTGAGCTCTTCTTGCTCTCATTCCGCTTGCCACACTACAGCACTTATGTAAAAAAGCCTCTTGCTTCTCCTTGTTACAGAACAAGAATGTTTGGCCCACATTGACGCTCCGGTTTGTTTTTTCTCCTTGTTATGAAATGAGTTGAGTCAAGCAATCTAAAAGTGCTCGCAGGGTGTGACACCAAAGCTATTACAGTATTTTCTTTTCAGAGCTGGTTATTGCTCCTTAAGCGTATGATTGGAAAATCTAATATAGGATACCATAAACTCAGTGTTCACAGAAAGCACTTCTGGTGCATCCCGGATAGAAATGCAGAGGGCAGGAAATCTCCTACATGTACTGCATGACCTAGCTGGCAGAAAGCACCAGAATTCCACAGAAGCCAGGACAAGAAAGCTCTTCCCATAGAAGGAAGCAGGCCCCAGAGCCGAGGTTCGCCGGGAGCTCAGCTCAATCCAGGCCGCCCAGGCCCTGGACTGCAAAGGGCCACCCACGGGGAGGAGAAGCCCAGCCCTTTTCTGCTGCAGGCTGAGGGTGAGATCAGAGACCAGGAACACAAAGTGCAGGAGAAGCAGATACCTCAGGCAGGAGGGAGTGCTAGGTTAGAGAAATACCGGGAGACTACACCGGTAATGCTACTAGTCGACTATTAGAGAAGTACAGGCGCATGGGGGTGCCGTTTATTTTCCAAGTTGTACATATATTCTGCCCATAAAACTGTTTTAGTGCTACATAAAACAATTGCTGAAGTCAAACCCATGCAGAAATAGCACAAGGATAATTTCAATTTAGAAAACAATCCTTTTGCCCACAAAAAGCACCTTCCATAGTCCGACATCGCTGCAGAGGGGGTGCTTTTTGTCCTTTTCATAGCCTTCCTGCTCCTGCTCTGCCTCGTCATCATTTGAAAAAAAGTCGAAGAAAATGCTGACCCAAGGCTTTTTCATCTGGCAGAAGCTCAGCCCTCTCACCACACCCTGTTCTGCTGTCACTTTCTAGCAGATGACCTACAACAGTCATTGGGATCAGCTCAAAGTGACTCGCCAGCTCTTAAAAATCAAACTCACACACCCAAAGCAAGGAATGACCAAAAAGTTTTAACGTTTCAACCTTTGAAAACAATTCCAAAATGGGAAATGCAAAATATGTTGAGCAATGTCCCTTTACCAAAATACATATTCGGTTTCCTCAATAACAACCCTGAAGAGACCAACATTCATTCAAATGTCAAAGACCTTTATGTGTTTTTAAAGAATTGGTTTTGGTTTATACTACATTCAAAGGGTGCTTTGTAAAGAATTGGTTCTGAGGACCCATAAGCTAGTTCTAGCAAACACCAGCCATGCGAAATCAAAGTGGGTACTTTCTACGTTGAGTAGGTGGGGAAACCAAAGGAGATGTTGCAATTTGCAATTGCGCTTAGATTTGTTTAAAGCTTGTGGACCTACTATACCAGGATGTGTTCTAAACTAAGAGTCCACAGCACTTTCGCGTGGGTAGGGATGTAGCTCAGCGGTAGAGCACTTGCCTAACATGCACAAGGCCCTAGGTTTCATCCCTCATACAGGAAACCCATACAAAAACACAAATAAGTCGTATTCTTAAAGAATCCTTGCCCCATTACAGCAGCTTCTTGTTCAGCACCCCAAGCCTGATATCCACAGGGCACATGCCCTTGGCTCTTCCAGCCTCTGCACAAACACCTGTGCCTGAGAGTCTCCCCTGCTCCTCTGTTTACTGGGGGTACCCTTCCTGGAGTTCTCTTCCACCCATTCCTGCCTTATCTGTCCATAATGTTTGCCACAGCTAGTACTCTGTACTGTACCTTAAACAATAGTTATCTGTTCCTCTGTAGGTTTGGGCAATTGTGTCATCTTGTTCATGTTGTGTGTTTGTGTCCAGCCCCAGAAAAGCACTTGACATGTGCCAGTAAGCACTAAGTAGACCAGGATGGATGGGCAGATGGATTGGTAGGTGGGTGGGTAGGAGCATGAGTGGGTGGGTGGGTGGGTGGATGCATGAGTGGGTGGGTGAGTGAATGGATAGATGGGTGGGTGGGAGGGTGGGTGGGGGTGTGAATGGATAGATGGGTGGGTGGATGCATGAGTGGGTGGGTGAGTGAATGAATGGATGGGTGGGTGGGTGGTTGTGACCTAAGTTGACCTATTTTGCATAATCGTATGGGAAAACATCTGTTCACAAACCCAGATGCCTCAGTTCTCAGAGGTCAGCACACCTGGCTGCTGGGTCAGGGCCACAGAGAGGGCAGCCCCATTCAAAAGGGTTCTACTCTCTTTGCCCACTTTTTGAATCAAACAACCGTTATAGAAGCAGCCCCTGCTTCCCATAGCTGTGCTAAACTTGTGCTGAGCTTGCCCCAAGATGCCCCTGCACCAGCTCCCCAGGACGCTGGGGAGCGGGCAGCTGCAGTGGCTCCCTCCCTACAGCCTCTCTCCTCTGCCCACCTGTGAGGCTGAAGCCTGCAAGTTCTGCTCCAGTCTCCTGCTGAGTGACTGAATTAGAGGTATTTCCAGTGGTGCATGTTCCCTACAAAAGATGAAAAGCAATGGAATCTGAGTGCCAGGGGCTGGAGCAGTGATGATGGGGTGAGCGAGGGTGCAGAGCAGGGGCGGCACCCCCACAATCGGAGGGGAACTTCAGCCCCACATGCCTGCTGGAGATGGACAGGCTTCGAGGCCCTCAGCCAGCTCAGAATCCCCAAAGAATGGAGGCTTAATTTTGAGCATTATCCTTTCTTTATTTGCTCATGATAAAATCCTAGTGTGAATATCGAGTATCAGAAATGCAGTGGCAGGCCTGGAGCAGAGCCCCGGGCAGCACGTGCTCAGTGGGCACAGGGCCCCCAGAACGCCAGCATGGGGCTGGGGAGTAAATTGTAGTGTGTTTTCCATCCTCTGTGTAGTTTTTTTTTTCCATGACACACAGTCTCTCTGTGTATTCTGTGTGGCCTTGAACTCACTAACCCCAGCTGGCCCTAAGCTCCCAGTGGTCCTCCTGCCTCTGCCTCCTGAGCGCTGGGGCATGCCGCTATGCCTAGTTCCATGTGCTTTCTACATTTGAAAAAACAGTGTTGTGGCATATTTCAGCCTGGAAATTACTTCCTTGTACTGTGGCTCCACTCTGGAACTCAGCTCCTGATTTAACAGTACCACGTTAGAATCTCCATCGTTTTTGCTTGGAACCCATTGGTTTCTTTGCAGCTATTCATCCAATACAACCTGCTGAACTTATGGAAGTTGATCTCATATGGGTATCGAGTGAGTCCACACGCAATGCGATGTTGTGAACTAAGCACAGCCCTCTTTCCCCACCAGACAGGACCAGTGGAATTGTTTCCTATTGAACTGCAGGCCATATGTGACCATTAATGTCCTTTGCCTTAAGAAATTTGGAGGAGAGCATTACAATATTTCTTCACTTATTTCATTATGTTAGCTACTCACACTCTGGATTCAAACCCAACCTCCACCTTACTTAATGGATAAAGCTGACTTTGTATATGAAGATCACTCATCACTTCATGACCTGGCGATAGCAAATCACGTAGAAGAAGAAGACGTGACAGCCCTTGTGCGCCCACCCTGGGAAGTTCTCCTTCTCCTTTGGTTTCTCTCGTTCTCATTGCGCTGTCTCTACTTTCATTTCTTAATGGTGCTCTTTTAATTGCCATGATGTTTTTCCTTGAAAACCTACTTTTATCTTCATTCCAAGCAATAAACTCGTCAGTCTGAATCACTCACTCATTTAACAAGAATTCGCTGGTGTATCCTTTGTGACATATGTGGGGAGCGGGAAATACAGCTGAGAATAAGGTGGACAAAGCTTACTAGCTGAAGTTTCTTTTTAGTGAATAAGGCCACCTAACAAGCAAGCACGTGACATTCTGCAAATACAGTGGCAGCTGCCTGCTGAAACCAGAGGAAGGTAAAGGAGATGCAGAGGTGTAAGGAGCCCTCTGCAGGTGAGAATTTGGGGGGAGAAGCAGACAAGCCCAGAGGCCTCACGAGCAAGACTGGGGAGCAGCGCACCCATCCCCAAGTGGCCGGTAGCGGGCAAAGGGGGGAAGAGTGGGATGGAAACCACGACCAGCCAGGGACCCAGCACGGTAAGACCTCGAGGGTCCTGGAGGAGCTTGGGTTCCCTCTGAGAGGCGTGAGAAGCCATGGAGAATTTCCAGCAAGGGGGTGCATGAAGCCACAGCCGTAGAGCAGCAGCTCTAGAAGCCACTGTGAAAGCTGCTGTGGAAACGAGGAGCAGGCAGGTGCCGATGGGGTAGGAGATGCATGGCTAGTTTGGGCTCTAATACAAATAAAAATAAATACATAACTCCTGAAAAAAAACACAAAGTTCCTCCACATACTATGTGAAAGCATCATTGAAGAAAATGTGGTGTCTACACGAAATAGAACGTTCTGCAGACATGAAAAGGATGGAATCTGTCATTTGTGACCACATGGGTGGGCCTGGAGGAGTTGTGTTCCCTGAGATATTCCAGACCCTGAAAGATACCACATGAGCTCCCTCAGGGTAGTAGATAGCAAAGGTGGCCTTGTAGGGGTGCAGAGGAGAAGAGCAGTGCCACAGGCAAGCTAGGGTGGGAGGGAGCCCGGAGGAGTGGGGAGAAGTTGGAGTGGGTTAGGGCTAGGGCTAGGGCTAGGGCTACGGTAGGGGTAGGTGGTAGGGGTAGGCGTAGGAGTAGGGCTAGGGCTAGGGTAGGGGTAGGGGGTAGGGGGCATGGGTAGGGCTAGGACTAGGGCTAAGGCTAGGGTAGGGATGGGGTAGGGGGCAGAGGTAGGGGTAGGGCTAGGGTAGGGGTAGGGGGTAGGGGTAGGGGTAGTGCTAGGGTAGGGGTAGGGGGTAGGGAGCAGGGGTAGGGGTAGGGCTAGGACTAGGGTAGGGGTAGGGGATAGGGCTAGGGTAGGGATGGGAGTAGGGAGCAGGGGTAGGGCTAGGACTAGGGTAGGGGTTGGGGTTGGGGGGCATGGGTAGGGCTAGGACTAGGGCTAGGGTAGGGGGTAGGGCTAGGGCTAGGGCTAAGGCTAAGGTAGGGATGGGGTAGGGGGCAGAGGTAGGGGTAGGGCTAGGGCTAGGGCTAGGGTAGGGATGGGGGTAGGGCTAGGGCTAGGGTAGGGATGGGGGTAGGGAGCAGGGGTAGGGGTAGGGCTAGGGTAGGGGGGCGGGCTAGGGCTAGGACTAGGGTAGGGGGTAGGGGTAGGCCTAGGACTAGGGTAGGGGCTAGGGGTAGGCCTAGGGCTAGGGTAGGGGTAGGGGGTAGGGGTAGGCATAGGGGTAGGGGTAGGGGTAGGAGTAAGGTTAGGGCTAGGACTAGAGTTAGGGTTAAGTTTAGAATTAGGGTTAAGATTCAGGCTTGGGCTAGGCTTAGGGCTAATTTAGGCTAGGGCTAAGGTTAGGGCTAAGGCTAGGGCTAGGGTTAGGGTTAGAGTTAGGGGTAGGATTGAGGTCAGGGTTAGGGCAAGGGTTAGGGGTTGGAGTTAGGGTTAGGGTTAGATAGCTGTGTTTGGAGAAGACTTAATCATATACTGTGTACTTCAGAGGATATATAGAAGCAGTTTTGAATATTCTCTCCATAAAAAATGACAAATGTCCCCGTTGACAGACCTGACATTACCAGCTTTGATCATTTCAAAGTATCTGAGTATAAAAGCATAACATTGTACCTCATAAATATATACAATCATTAAGTGGCAATAAAAATGTAATTTATAAAATTTTTAATTATAAGTGAGACTGCGCACACAGCGCTTAGCCTCCATCTCTGTGAGACGCCAGCGCACTGGCTCCGAGGCAGCTGCAGAACCAGACACTTATGGTTAGGTCCCATCCATCTGATTTATTTCCTGGCAGACCTTTTGTGAGTTATGTCACCCTTCACAGTTTTCATTTCTTGCCTAGATAGTGAGAATGCCAGCCAATAATACTATTATAGTTACTGTAATTATTCACTGCCATAATGTATATGTAGGACCCAGCCCAAGACCCACTGGCTAATAAATAATCGCCGTTGTATATCTGTAAACCATGTGATTAATGGACCCAGTTCTAAGTCTGTCTTTCATGGCAGTCTCAACCAGTACGGTGTTGACCTTACAAACACACTCATTCACTTTTTATAATTTATTTTATTTATTCATTTCATTGTGGGAATGCAAACCCAGGGCTGGCGCATGCTGGGCAAGCGATCTCCCTTCCAGCTGTGCCCCCAGCCATGTGCTCGGTTTAGTTACTGGCGTTGCTTCCCTTGGGGAGAACCAATATTTTTTTATATTACTGGGTATTTAATAAATAGAATTAATACACTATTGCAAATGTGGTGTTACTTTCCAGATCATTTTAATGCTTCAGATTTAGGGTTCTGGGCAGTGTTTTATTCTTTTTTCTTTATTTTTTTTCTCCTGCTCCCCCAGGTGAAACAACAGCTGGACCTTACCAGGATTCTGCTCAGCAAAGGGTCTGCGTGCAGTGGTGTAAAACTAACACAGGTGCCCCAGCCGCTGACAAAGAATAAACAGAAGCACATGTTCTGAAAGGGACATAATACTTCACTTCTTAGCATAGGACACATAAAACGCGGCCAGCTTTGTTCTGCAAATTGACCGACACCTTGCTGGAGGAGCTGCGGTCCTGCCCCGCATGCCCATGCCACCTGGATTCCCTTATCACGTTTATTATTATTCACCGTTTCAAAAACACTTCGGAGATTTTAAAGAATGGGGTAGATTGTGATCTCCGCTGAGTGTGGTCCCGCCAGGAGGCCAAATGACTTTTTAAAATTCCCTTTAGTGACATGGTTTGTCTTAACTGATATTTTCCTTTTAAAATCAACTGTCGTGGGGGGCAGAGTGAAAGGATATTAGGGATTATGTTGGAATAAAAACATTGGAACTTGCTTTCCCATCCTTTTATTTTTTTTCTTTCAGGGAAGAAATCCTCTTGGAATGTGGGAAAGAAATGAGTTTGCAGATACTAAATCCAAATAACGCATCTCTGATCTCTCTGAAGCGCAGACCAGGCCAGAGCAAAAGCTCCATAACATCAGGCACAGGGACAGGAGGCGGGCTGGGCCTGCTCTGCTGGGAGGCAGGTGGGTGGTCCGGCTGGCTGCGATGACTGCCCTCCAAATCTTCCCTCAGGAGGCCTCCGGAGGAAGCTCTGCCAGCAGCCCCCAGACCTTCTGACTCTAATGCAAGAGTCTTCTACGTTCCTAAACATTCGCTAAGTAACACTAAGCACTGGGTTTCTCCGTACTTTCTGGCTTGGTGTCTACTTACTGACCTGGAGACAGCCTCAGAGCGCCACGCTTCACTGTGCTCCAGTCACAAGCCCCAGGTGCCCCTGCTCAGGTCTCCCACATAAAGCAGGAGAAGGCCATTACGGATGGAGCTGAGCCGCAGCTCATCAGAGCAAGATCGTTCTCAAGGTGGCTGACCACAGCTCCCATTTCAGCCTGAAGTACCTGGGAGGGCTTTCCACATCCTCACTTAGTCTGGTAATGTGCAGCTCTGCAGAGTCAAAGAGAACCTAGACCTGGGAGAGGAGAGCCAGGGGGGCTAAAAATAGGCTTTCCAGCATCTTCCCACCTCCACAGGAGGTGCTAGGCATGCTCTGAGACTCAGCGAAAGCTACATTTCTCTACTTGGAATGTTTCTTCTTCTGCACTCCTGCTTAACTGCATCATCCCACATATTAATTTTTTGTAATTTTATTTAGAAACAAATATTAATGAGACAGCTACAAAACTGATTAATAGAACAGTTTCAATAATTAATACTTTGTATATTGTTATCTTCTTAGTGGTTATCCATAGCACAAGATGCAAACAGAATATCCTGTCCAAACACTATTAGTACAAATCTTTCTTCTCATTGAGTTAAGTGAAAGTAGCTGTATAACTATCCTAATTATTCTGTATATATAGATACAAAATTCCTTTGTATCTCCTTTTTTTGTTCAGTCCTGTCAGAGATGGGTATTCTGTTGGCATCTAAATACCATAGGTGCCTGGATTCAGCAAAACAATCCAACACAGTCCAGCAGTCCACAATAATAATGGGTTATCAGCAAAAGTTGTTGACTAGAGCCTTTTACAGCTCAGCATATTGATATGGCTTTACTTTATATACTTCGTTTTTATACTTTTCTGCTGGATGGTTAAGACCAAGACAAAGAAAAACCTATATAACAAGAAACGGAACTTTTGTATCTGATAAGGTCAGTCAAGTACCCTCAGGATTTATCCTGTAACCCTGTACCACAGTTTGTAGATCCTTTGTCAGTGTCAGCCATGTGGATGAGTCACGGCCATTGCTTGACCAATTTTCTCTCTGTGAAAGCCTGAGAGAATGTTTTCTCTCCATGTGACTCTCCTTAGGCACACTCTACATCATTGATCACTTTCCTCTGTGGCCCCATAATCTATTTGATCAGAAAATTTGGGACACAACTGAGTTACATGATGTTACAGTATGGGTTCTCCTATGTCCTCAGTCTTCACTGACCTTGAACAGCTATGGTCAAAATGTTGGCTGTCCTTGCAGCCCTTCTATTTCTCTAATTTTTGGTCTGCAAATTTAGGCATTCCACATATTAAAAAAAAAGTGTAATAAGTGCCCAATTTATGGAGCATTTTACAGCAAGATCATAGAAATAATATAATCAGATTCTTTATGGAAGAGCCAAAACACATAGTGTGTTAAGGTTAATTTTCACGAGATTTTGCAGAAGCCAGATGATAATAAAAAGGAAACACTCCGTTTGAACCCTGTAGCTGTCACAGTAGACTGGCTCCCTGTCTCTACTCCTGCTCCTAATTTAAAGCCCGTAAACTGCCATGGAAATTGCATACGAAATTTACATTTTATATTGCAAAGCCGGAAGTGCAAACTGGAGGTCAGAATTGTACTGGAACTTCAGCTTGTTCCTTTGCTTAGCCTTGAAAATACGGGCGACCTATTTCCTGTCTGGCTTTGTTTTCTGTCTTGCAGTGTTTGCAGCAGGCGACAAAGGTGGTCGGGACAGCCCAGGACAGTGGCGGAACCCTATGGCATGTGGGCTGCCGCCAGCTGTTTGCACACTGGAAGCTCTAAGAGAGTCGACATCGCTGATCCAGAGGCATCATAGGACCATAAACCGCGGGAAAGGAGCGGAGCAGACCGAGTTTGGGCTTCTGAGCACTGTCTTTCAGTTCCTTTTCCTAATTCCCGGCCCTTCGGAATTCCCCTTGCGTCTCTGCTGAGTGACCCGGAACGCTGGAGAGGCCCACGGTGGCAAAGAGCGCGAAGGCTGGGTGGGTCAGCCAGGGGCCCGGCTCTGCGCCCTGGGAGGGAGCCGGGCTCTCCGCCCGGTGAGTCCTGGCCGGAGCCTGCACCTGTCCACAGACAGGACTCCCCGACTCCCTGTGCGAGGCTCTGAAGCGAAGGTGCCAGTCAGAGAAGGTCTTCCAGAACTGACATACGTGCAGACTTCGGAAATGTTTCAGAATTTGTTTCTGTCTCTTTTCCAGGGTGAGGTCATGACTCAGGCGTGCCTTTGATATTTTCCAACTTCCTTCCTGATGGCTCCCTCTGTTTCAGTCTCTGTGCCGTTTCTGTCTCATTTGAGGTTCAAGAGGACAGAATCAGATCCTCCTGATGCGCAGAGGCCCGGCTGGCATCATGGGCTCGGCAGCGCAGCGCACCAGAGCCTGGAGGTCACCGCGGCTCCTGGCTGGCTCTGTCCACCTGCTCCCGAGTCCTGAGTGTCCGGCCTGTGACAGCGGGAGCAGCACTTGAGAAAACTATCGCTGCCAGGCTCCAGGACTCCCTTCCCTCATCTTAATGATCGCAGGCAGTGAGCCATGCCTTTCTCGTCGTGCGTGGTGAGGGGGCCTTTCCTACACAGGCGCACGCCGTGGGACGCTCCGGTTTCCACTGGGGGGGGGGAGCGCTACAACTCGCTCAGCTCCGAAAGCTTTGATCTCCCTGCGGTTCCCATCACTGTGACGCCCTGTGGTTTCTGTATTAGCTTTGAGCAGGTTAATGAGAGCGCAGAACATACTTCACTTGAGTGGGTTTTGAAAGTTAAGAGTGGTAAAAAGTATTATTGTTTTTATGCAAAGTCCCTGTAGCAAAATTGACAGTGTCTTTCCTTCCAAATCTATTGCAAATCTGTGGCTCAGGTGCAGCTGGAACCTGGACTTTCTTAAAACTACATTTGCTTACACAAACATCAGAAACTGCCGGTGTGAAAGCCGTAAGGGTTCCTTTTCCCCTGAGCGCGACGGGCTGGCCACAGGTGTACCCTGTCTTCAGCACACAGGTGGGCATCAAAGACTCACAGGTGTGTTTGTGTGGGACTCCAGGTGGCTGACTTCTGGGTGAAACCCTTTCCCCAAACTGGGAACTTCTCCTTCTTTCCTTAATTAAAAATAAACATGACTTAGGTAACAAAACATTAGTCATTATCATGACTTATCAAAACAACTTAAAGAAATAAAAGCAAAAATGTTCATTCATTTGTATCTTTTCCCACCATCTGTACCCTCAGTTGAAAGCCTTTTCCTGGCAGTCACATGGGCATAAGCCACCCTGGACCAGCTCTCCTGAATCCCCTCTTCTCCTCAAGGCAGCTGTCGGCTGGTGGAGCCTACTCGTTGCTCTCACTTGCCAGCTCCCGAGTTCCTAGGACTGAGCACTGGTTCTGCGGCTTTGTGCAGCTAGAGAGAAGAGCCTGGGTCCTTGTGAAGCGCTCCTCCTCCTTTGCTTCCATTCAGAAATACTGGTTTCTACTCCATTCTTCGGAGTTCCCGCCACCTAACCTGATTTATCAGGTAGCCCTAGGTCAGCCTGAGTTGCATAGCATTGAACTTTTCATCTTTCTGCTTTTACTGTTGTATCTGTTAAAAATAATGTTCATAAATTTTTTGACTTAAAAAAAGGAAGGACCATTTTGTATCTGTATATACAAAATAGTTAAGATAGATATACAGCTACTTTCTCTTAATTCAATGAGAAGACAGATTTGTACTAATAGTATTTGGACAAGATATCATGTCTGCATCTTGTGCTATGAATAACCACTAAGAAGATAACAATATGCAATGTATTAATTATTGAAATTGTCCTATTAATCAATTTTGAAACTGTCTCATTGCTGTTTCTCAATATAATTAATAAAAAAAAATAACTAGAAACCACAACTGAGCTGGAGAGAAAGCTCAGCAGTCTAAGAGCCTTCCCAGCAGGTATAAGGACCTAAGTTTGATCCCCAGTTCTGCGTGTCATCCAGGTGTGTGCTATGGCATGCCTGTAATCCCAGCACTGGGGAGGCTGAGATAGGATAGCAAGGAGTCTGGATTTTGTAGCAAGACCCTGCATCAAAAAAAGATATAGATAGATAGATAGATAGATAGATAGACAGACAGACAGATAGATAGATATTTATAAACAAAGGGGAGGTGGCTCAGTAGAATAAGTGCTTCCCTGGCAAATGCAAGGGCCTGAGTTCAATCCCCAGTTCCACAAAAAAAAAAAAAAAAAAAAAAACCATGACTACTTAGCAAAAAGAGTCTGAGGGTGGGGTGGGGTGAGGATCAGTGGTGAAGCTCATGCTTAACATGCTCAAGGCCCCGAGTTCAATCTTCAGCACTACAAAGATGAAAATCCAGAATCTGAACACAATAGGACAGCTCCTTAGGATGAGGATTTTGACTTACTGAATGACACCACCCATTAACTGGTGCTAATTTTCAGCTAACACTCGCTTGGTCTTCCAGGATAGGTTGTGGTGATGCAGAAGAGTTTTGGCATGATTTTAGGACAAGAAATCCCAGTGGATCCTAGTTATCTACTTATAAATTATAATTTTCTTCTATGTGGAAGAAAATATTCAAGACTTATACAATTCACATACTTAGAAATGAAAACAACTTGGTTTTTTTTTCCCTCTCCTTTCTCAAATTGCTTGGAGGTGAAAAAATGTTAAGCGGATAATATCTTTCAACACTGAATTGATTTCTTAGCTTAATTTAAGCATAGAAATTGGGTGCCAGATGGCATAATCAACATGTTCCGTTGAAAGATTGCAATTTTATTCTCATAAGAAAAAAACAAAATAAGCATTTTTCCACGTGGTCTACTCAGCAGGAAAGAAAGTTTATATACACTCGCCTCAGCAATGCCATCTTTGATGAGGAAAATGACAATGGCTTTGCATGCATGAAGGAGGGTGTACGCAAGCTGAAATGCAGCTCGCTTCGTCCTGCCACACATGGCTCACAGGGCCTGCGGTGAGCCACTGAAGGAGACGTGTGCACGCCACGACCGCGCTAGAGGCTGCTCTAGGAAGGCTGGACCGGAAAGGTTTTCTTAAATGCATTTCATCTTCACAGATAAAATGGCTGCATTTCATTCCATGTCCTGAAGCCCAGCACCATAAAATGTGACTATGCCCAGGCTCTTGCTCCAGTGGCTAAGTGATTTGCTGAGGGGGGAGGGCAGCTACCTGCTTTGGCAACTCTGTCCATTTTTATGTGGCACTTCTTTCCCAGAACTTCCTTA